>NC_136503.1:85667342-86027342 GCF_053919585.1 Euprymna scolopes | reverse complement strand
AATTTAATTGTTTTATTTTATTTATATTATGTGTGTATTAATGTAATTTGTAATTTTTATCCATTATGTTTTTCATTTAAATTTTAATAATTAACACATTTTCAATATAAAATAATCCGTACTTATACGAGTTATATCCATTAATAATCAGAAATTATTATAATTTTAAATAAATGATTACCTGGTATGCCTATTAGATTTGCTTCAATATTTATATTTCCTCTAATCTAAGTTATTTAATTCAAATATATCACATTTTTATTGTATTCTTAATATATTAAAATTATATCTAATAATTTATTTATTTTATAATTTTATGAAAGTATACCGTGATAACTAAGTATTCGATTTGTGTTAAGATTATTTAGTGTGTTACTATTGACATATACTCAATTCCATTCACTATGTATCAATTAATTAGTATGTTTTAGTCAATTTTATTTTAATTTTATTTTTTTTACTTATTACAATTATTATTAAAAAAGGAAATTTTATTTTTATATTATGTGAGCTATAGTGTATTTATAACCGTATTTATTTAATATTTTATTTTATATGCTATATTAATTACTAAGGTATTTTATTTTAATTATTTGTGTTAAAAATTTTGCCCTTAAAATGTATTATTTCCAACCTGTAATTAGTTATTTATCAATCCGATTTAATAATTTTCAAACTAATTTTAAATTTACTTCACTTGAATAAATAACATTCCCACTTGTATTTACTTTTAAATACACTAATCATAATATAATTATTATTTAAATGAATAAAATGAGTATATAAAATAATATTTAAAGAATTAATTCGAATAATGTTTTTATTATATTAGGGTTAATAATATTGATATAATAACGTAGTATATTATCTTCACATTTTCTTTATTTTATATATAATTTAAAATGTTATTATACATGTTCAATTAATATTTAACGTGTCTAAATGTCCCAATGAGACAATCGTTAGAATATTTCAAGCTCTATACTTCATTCCATGTGTGAATATGATAGTTTAATTTATTTTTCACATAGAATTTTTAAATAACATTATTAAATCATATCAGATTTAAATTAAATTCGACATAAAATATACACTTCTATTACATGTTCTAATGTATTCTATAATTGTGTTATCAAATGTTGTAGACCCGTGCTAGGGATTACAAATGAAAGAAACCACAAGTAGTGTAAAGTGTATAAAATATAATATGTATTTATCATAAAGAATACAGGAGCCACTAAAGTGGTATGAGCATCCGATTAAACATGGTATGAATGTCTCCAGTTTGTCTCTGAAACCAATGATATTCATAGGATTAGGTAATTCCACTTACTTCTGAAATAGGGGTGATTTGTACCTCCACAACACACCCCCCTTACCGAGCTTTTCATTCCCTTGGAATGATCGTATTGCTCTTTTTCCTGGAGTTGATCTCTATCGGGTCGGTCATTTTCCTTTTCCAGGAGGACCGGCGTTGTCCGGCTGCTTGTGGTCTTACCAAGTCGAACGTGTCACATATCTGGTCCATTACTCATTCTTTTTCAGCAAGCGGTTGTCTTTCGTCATCAGTTATACGTTTCTGAATTTGGTTTAAATGTTTCTTGTGCGTAAATCTTGAACCTTCGATAATGTAGACCATCCGCCGATCCTTTTCTGGATTTTTCTTAGTTCCCACATCACCAGGTAAATACCTCGTTTTAGGAACTATAGTATTTGGCGGTTTCACCTGTTTTGGCAAAAGTTTTTCGAAGACCGGCCTAATTTCCCTTGTAAACATTAACTCTGCCGGCGACATCTTCGATGGAGTGTTTTCATTTGGCGTAATTCGATAAACTTGTAAAAACTGTTGTAGCGCCTTTTCAGAGAGTGTTCATTTAGCCTTCTTCAGAGCGCTTTTCAACGTGTCTACAAATCTCTTTGCCTGACCGTTCGATCGGGGATGATAGGTTGGCGTCGTTATGTGGTTAACCTGAAAATCATCGCAGAAGCTTTTAAAATCTGCTGAAGTGAATTGTGTGCTATTGTCTCACACTATACAATCAACCACACCAAACCTAGCGAACAATTCGTGAAGAGTATTGATTATAAAATCCGTTGTTGGACATTTACATCGAAATACCTCAAGCCATTTTCAAAAGCTGTCTACCACTATTAAAGAATAGTTTCCATCCAGTGGTACCGCGTAATCTACGTGTATTCTTTACCATGGATGGTCTGCTTTAGGCCACGGGCTAAATTGTATTGGGGCGCTTTTGCAGCCAAGTGCATCCCTTACACGACTTTACCGGGGCTTCTATATCAGTGTCCATATTCTTCCAGTAAACGTAGGACCTCATGAAGCTCTTCATTCGCGTAGCCCCAGGGTGCCGCGTATGAAAATCCTTGAGAATTTTCTTTTGTAGTGTAGCTGGGATTACTACTCTTTCCCGGGACAACAGTACCTCATTGCACATAGAATAAGCTTCCGCCGCCGATTCATCCAATTGAATTTTTTGTTTCATTTCTTTTATGAAACTATCTTCTTCAGCCTCCCTTATTATATCTTCCAAGGTGGCTGGCAGTTCCTTGATCGTATTACATAGTATTTGTGTATAGTCTTTTTCACTTTGTAGTGACACTATTACTGCGTCTTCCAGCGCTTCCGTTGATTTCGGGATTAATCGCGACAATCCGTCTGCGTGACTTAACTTCGCAGATGTAAGAAATTCCATACTGAAATCGTAATTCAGTAGAATGTCCCCATCTTTGCAGTCTGTTGGCTGTGTAAGTTGCCAGACCTTTTTGAGAGCCAAAGATAGTTATAAGCGATGGTCAGTTTGTAATTTAAATTGACGACCGTGTAAAAGTAGGTGGAATTTTGTAACACCAGTGATTCGTTTTCGATTTGGGACTAATTTTTCTCGGCAGGAAGTAAAGTTCTTGACGCATGAGCGATCGGCTTAATGGACCCATCAGGCATCTTGTGTAGAATGCACGCTCCGATCCCATAAGAACTTGCGTCAGTTGCGACAATAATCTCTTGTTTCGGATTGAAATGAGTCAGGGATAAACCTGACGTTAACACGTTTTAATTTCTTAAACACTGCCTGACACTCAGGCGTCAGTCTCATTTTTGTCCTTTTTTAATAGTACATTCAATGGCGCACGCAATTCATGCATGTTCTTAATGAACGTTTGATAACAGTTCACGAGCCCTAAAAAAAACTCTGCGATGCAGTTACATGATGAGGTTGTGGCATGTCTTTTATAGCCGTGGACCTGCCTAGATTCGATTTCCTCCCGTCTTTATCTATGATATGACCAAGGTATTTCATGCTTTCAAAAAAGATTCGCATTTTGCTTCCTTCAATGTAAAGCTGTATTCTTTTATTCTGTCAAATACTTAAAATACATGATCTCTATGTTGTTCAACATTTTGACTACGCATAAGAATATCGTCCAGACAGCCTATTGCGAAATCCAAACCGCTTAGCAAAGTATCGATTACCTGTTGGAAAATTGCAGGTGCTACTTTTATACTAAATGCTAACCTATTGAATTTATAAAGTCATTTGTGCGTTGAGATGCACAAAAGTTTCGAGCTATCTTCCTCTACTGGTATTTGTAGGTACGCCTCGCTTAAGTCTATTTTGGAATAATATTTTCCACCATTAAACTTAGCGAACATTTCGTCTGGATTTAGCACTGGATAGTGGTGGTCCTTGAGCGCCGCATTCAATCCGGTCGAAAAGACCGCGCATACTCTAATCTCTTTAGATTTTTTCACGTATACGGTGAGGGCTCCCCACTCACTATAGTTAATAGGGGTTAAAATCCCAGTGTTAACTAGTCTTTCCAATTCTTTTTCAATTTTTCCCTCGAAGCGAACGGTACGCTATGGCTTTTTGAATATTGGTTTTGCTTCTTCCAGCAATTCGAATCTCGCTTTTATTTTTGTGCAGCATTCAAGCTTTTCAGTGAAAACACTTGGGAAAGATGTTTTGAGATCCTTTTTGAGTTTGTCGGCTTCGGCCGTTATGTTTTCGACTTTGTGACAAAAATCACTCATTGGCGAGTCCCATAATTCAAATTCCTGAATCGAATCGGTACCGAATAAGTTAATTGCGTTCCTTAGAGCGAACACTTTTAGCTTTTTTGTCGTTCTTTTTAGTGACACATTAATAACTCACCCTCAACATTTACTTTTCACCAGTTACCGATCTTGCGAATTTATTCATTTTTGTCATCGTGGGCTTTCCTATTCTCTTCCACGTGTGAAAATTTATAATTGATAAATCCGACGCTGAATCGAGCTGCAGTTTTACTTCTTTATTTCTGATTCTCACCGTAAAATATTTCCTAATGTTCTCTGTTGGTGAAGGGTCCATTTTTGCAGTTTTTACGTAGCTCTTTTTTGCTACTTTTGTTCTGCAATATGAAACCTTTGCCCTGATCGCTTGCATAGGTCACATGTTATTTTCCTTTGTTACTGGCATGCATTGCACCAAGGAGGTCCTCAACATTTGCTACAAGGGAGCCTATGATTTTGTCTATCCTGATAATTTTGTGAAGATTTATTTTTGCCTTTTCATTGGTAATTGTGTCCTTTATTTTTGAAGTGTATTTTTTAATGTGAGCGATACCTGCTTCCTCTATGTTTTGGGAATCTTGCTTCATTGCCATGAACCGCTGATAATCTTCAGCCAGTTTCTGAAGCGTCAAATAAGGTTTTAATTCCAATTTATTTAGAGCACGACGTCTTATATCGGCGTCTTTCGTGGCTATCAAACCGTGTGTGAATATTAAGCATTTGAAATTGTCCGCCGTAAATGACGACAATGTGAAATCATCACAGTGCTTATTAACTATAGACGGAAATGTCGTATAGTCCTGACTCCTTATATGTAAGTTTTATGCATTTCCATCTTTTATGAAAAAGGCTTCTTTTTGGACAGTATAACTCCATTAACAGTTGGGCTGCCTCGTCAAACGACAATTCCTTGGTTTTTCTTGGTAAAATATAGTCCACGAATTTGTTATGTTCGGATGTACCTAACTTCCATAGCAATAAACGAACCTTCTTTTGATCCGTCCATGCACTGCAATCAATTTTAAAAAGGTCTTCAAATCTTCTGAAATATGCCTACAACGTTAGGTTTTTCTTAGAAGCATAGTGAAATGTATCAATAGCGACCAGATCGCATTTTGGGAAAAAGGCCGTGCTGGTTTCTTCTCCGCTGTCCTTATTCACTAAAACTTTCGTTATCAAGCCCATTTTTTTTATCTGACTGTTTTTCTTGCTCTAAATGTACATTTTTCAATTCCAATATTTTTTCATTCATTTCTTTCCTTTCTCGGTCCTGTTTTTCCTCGAAGAATTTCATTAAATCTAACTGCTTTTCCAATACTTGTACGTTGATTTCTTTCTTTTCTCTTCCTCGTTTTCCTTCGATATATTTTATTAAATGTAACTGTTTCTCTGCGTTTTGTTTTTGTATTGCCAATTATTTCTCTTCGTTTTGTTTCTGTATTGCCAATTGCTCTTCTCTGAACCTTTTTAATTGTTAAATTTGTTGGAATTTCATCATTTCCAGAATTTGTTTTGCAAACTAGTCCATCTTGATTTTTTGGACGGTGTGGGATTACTTAATATGACAAAACAACCCAATACGTTGATTTACTTTTCCTATAGTACAAACTCTATAAAAGAAAACCTTTACAAAATTCGTACCTGGTTATTTAACGAATATTTTTTTCATATATTTATTTCCTCGTGTGGCATTTTTTCTGAGAAAATAATTCGGCGTTTGCATTTATGCAGAAAGCAGTAGATTTCGTTTGTCATTATTACATTTTCGCAACGTGTAGGTACTGGGTTCAATTCCTTGTTGATCCTACACCTTTTTTCCTCTTTTTTTCTTTAAATAAAAAGTTACTTATCTGTGAAAGAGAGTATATAACATTTATTTAATATTGGCTATTCTTTTTGATCTCTGTGCGAAAAATATGTCTTTTTCTTGTTAACACTTTATTTGTCGTGCTTAGCGAAATTGTTTTTTTTTCTTCTTCGACGTGCAGTCCCGTCCATCAGTGAAAAGTTTATTTTTATGGGATTAAAATCCGACGTCTTTTATAATTTGTGCGAATACTCACTTTAGCCAATAAAATAAAATATATCATTTACTTTTGCAGGAGTTTTTTTTCTTTTTCCACTGCTAATGTCTTTTAACCATAAGACATATTAGCAAGACATGCTTTTTAGAAGGACAGCGTTTTTTTTGTACTTACTGAACACTTGGTCTCGTTAATTCAGTAATAATAATTCTCCACGCAATTCGTCTTATGAATTCTATTTCAGCTCGTAGTTTACGTTTTAGTAACCTCTTTAACAGCAAGATAAGGCTTTTTGACGGCGTCTTTGTAAAATCCTTTTTCCGGCAAGAATTGTTGTCCTTTTTTTTCGCAGTGTTATTTATCCCGTATTTGTGGATTTTTACACTCGAATGTTGGTTTTTTACCCAACGTAGACAATTAGTTTTTCCCGTTCTTCACCGAACGTTTGAAAAATAAATACGTTTGACGTTTCGAATTTCCCCCGAATGTAGGAAACAAATATTTCGAATATCCGCGTGTGTTCTTTTTTCTTGAATCCTTTTCGTCGTCAAATGCTGTTTTCCAATGGCTGTTTTATTTTTAGAGTGAATTCGTTGCCTGAATGTTCGTCATTCAGTTGTTGCTAGCAATTATTGTAGATTGATCCGGGAAGTTCTTGAATCGTCCTCGTCAGCCAGTTGTTTTAACCAGTGTTAGGGGTTACAAATGAAAGAAACCACAAGTAGTGTAAAGTGTATAAAATATAATGTGTTTATCATAAAGAATGCAGCAGCCACTAAAGTGGTATAAGAGGAACGTGTTCGTAGCATGCGGTTAAACATGGTATGCATGTCTTCATTTTGTCTCTGAAACCCGTGATATTCATAGGACTAGTTGATTCTTAGTTTTGAAATAAGGGTGATTTGTACCCCACAACATTAAACTAATGTTTTTATTCCATCATTCTATTAATAGATTCGGCTTATTTATTTGGGTGATACTAACTTTTAATTACTAATTTAGGTAGACCTTATTTGTTAATCTTATATATATGTGTGTGTGTGTGTGTGTGTGTGTGTGTGTGTGTGTGTGTGTGTGTTTGTATGAGTGTATTTCTATATTTTTTAGTTTAATTTTATATTAATATTTTCTCTAGGGAGGTATCATTTATATATTCAAATTTTTGTCAATCTGGTTTTGCTTTAGATAAGGTATACCATGTAAACAATTTTGTATTACTTTCTGTCGTTTGTTTCTTTAGATATTATTATCTTTATATATATATATATATATATATATATATATATATATAAGCGAAAATGTGTTTATGTATGTATGTATGTTTGTATGTTTGTATGCGTGTTTGTGTGTCCGTTAAAAACCTTTGACAGACATAACGAAAATTCACAAACTCGGTATCATATTGCAGCCCCATCCTTCGCACGGAAAATATCGAAAATTGGCGAAAAACCTTCATTTCCCCCCCCCCCAAATCGACAATTTTCGACAGGGCGGGGGTCCACAAAAACCGTCCCCTCGTGACGACGACCGGTTCTACGCATGCGTTAGATTACGTCATGACCTGATTTACTTTAAATAGTTGAAGAACTGACTAAATATCATGTACGTCGCGTTAGCTCCGTTGGCTAGCGCGTTGGTTTGTTATCTAAACGTTTTGGGTTCGAATCGTGGTGTGAGATGTCTTCATTTTTTTTTTCGATTTTTTAAATTTAAATATTGAACCAGTGTTATTTAAGCCATTTTCACGTAACGTTCATTTTTCTGGGTTTTTTTTTACTTCGCTTATCCACCCCTGACCACACACCCAAAAATACCCGGGAACCCACTGATTTTTTAAAATTTTAATATCAAAAAAGGCTTATTTAAGCCATTTTTCACGTGTTCGTTTTTCTGTTTGCTTTTTTGTTTTTTCGATTTTTACATTTGAAATTGTTTGTTTCCCTTATGTAAGTTTTTTTTGTTTTGTTTTTTTCGATGTTTTGATTACCCCCCCTGTTTAAGTTTTAACGTTCGTTTTTGTTTTCTTTTTTTACTTCGCTTATAACAAACAAACCTGGTAATTGACCTCATTTGCTGAATAGCTATTGCTTACGCCGTCGTCGTCGTCGTCGTAATGCTCGACGACTTCAGTGCGGGCACCTGTCAGTCTGGTTCTTAAATAAATTCAAACATATTTCAGTAACTCATTCTGGCTGGCCGAACGGTTCATGTTTTTTTCACATTTTATTTTCCAACTTCGCCTCAGGGCTTCGGGTTTCTTTTTTATTTAAGAGCACACACACCTCCAAACACCCGGGCAACGCCGGGTACCCCCGCTAGTATAAATATAAAAGCGAAAATGTGCGTATGTTTGTTTGTATGTATGTACGTATGTGTGTTTGTATGTCTCGCAAAAACTTTCCACACGGGTCACGGATTTTCGCCAGATCGATATCATTTTAAACTCTCAACCTTTGCCCGACAAATATCGAAAAATTGGTCAAAAACGTTAATTTTTTCACTCTGAAATCATCACTTTTCTACAGGGGGTCAGCAAAACCCCGCCTCTCATGACGAGTTCGGTTCTACGCATGCGCAAATGACGTCGTAACCTGATTTAGTTTAAAGATTTAAAAAAGCAACATGATTTCGGCGACGTCGTCTTAGCTTAGAGCGCGGCCTCATTATCTGAACGTTTTGGGTTCCTATCGTGGTGTTTGATGTCTTTTTTTATTTTTTTTTCAATTTTAATATTAAAGCAGGGTTATTTAAGCCATTTTTCACGTGTTTTTCAGATTTTTTAACGTACGTTTTTCTGGGGTTTTTTTTACTTCGCTTATTCTTAGGTTTTCATTACCCCCCCCCCCGACCGACCACACACACACAAAAACACTCGAGCAACGCCGGGTACCCCACGAAGCCATTTTTCACGTGTTTTTTTTGGGGGGGGAGGTTATTTTTTAGATTTTTTAAAGCAGTTTTAGCGTTCGTTTTTTCTGTTTTCTTTTTTTGTTTTTCCGATTTTTACATTTAACATCGTTTGTTTACCTTACGTGAGTTTTTGTGTATTTTTTTAATATTTACTTCGCTTATTCTTATGTTTTGATTAATACCCCCACCTCCGTCCGAGCACACACACACACCTCCAAACATCGAGCAACGCCGAGTACTCCCCGCTAGTCTATATATATATAAAAGCGAAAATGTATGTATGTATGTGTGTTCGTTTTTTTCTGTATCTCTGCAAAAGGATTTTTTGGCGGCTTCTCGAAGCTGTCGCGCATTTTTAAAACTTTTTCTATCACGTCGGAATCATAATATCTACGAGTTACGAACGAAGGTCGCCCGTCTATTTAATTTGCCTGACTCTGAGACGTTATATATTCGACATTTTGAGATCGCCGCATGTTACTTTCGTTTTTCGGTATAAAAAAAGCGAAACTCGATTCGAATCACTGGCGCCAATGGTCTCAAGAAAGCGATGTAACGTTTGGTCAATGTCGGCACACCGTCGTCATATCAGATGGTTGCTTTCATTTTGAGACGATACACTCCCCTAATAAACGGGGGAGTTATTTTCCCCCAAAGTTAGGTAAAAACAAACAAACAAACCGGATCATTGACCTCATTAAAAACTGTCCCGCAGAAAATGTTAACTGCTGAATAGCTGTTGCTTACGTCGTCGTCGTCGTAACGCTCGCACAAAATGTTAACTCTACGACTTCCGTGCGGGCACCTCTCAATTTTGTTCTTACTTAAATAAATTCAAACATCTGTCAATAACTCATTCTGGCTGGCCGAAGGGTTAACGGTACATGTTTTTTTCACATTTTATTTTCCAACTTCGCCTCAGGGATTCGTGTTCGATCCTATAAACTTACAAACACTTTTTACCCCCCCCCGGTTTCTTTTTAATTTAAGAGCATACACACCTCGACACACACGGGCAACGCCGGGTACCCCGTCTAGTCTATATATATATAGAAGCGAAAATGTATGTATGTCTGTATGTTTCTGTGTCTGCTAAAAACTTTCGACAGACAGAACAAAAATTCACAAATTTGGTCTCATATGAAAGCTCCATCGTTCGCCCGTTGTTTTGTTTTTTACTTCGCTTATTCTTAGATTTTCATTAACACCCACGACCGACCACACACACCTAAAAAAACCGGGTACTCACCGATGTTTTACATTTATATCGAAACAGACTTATTTAAGCCATTTATCACGTGTTTTTAACGTTCGTTTTTCTGTTTTCTTTTTGTTTTTGTTTTTTCGATTTTTACATTTAACATCGTTCGTTTGCCTTACGTTGGTATTTTTTGTGTTTTTTTTCGATGTTTTATTACCCCCCCCAGGTACCCCCCCCGCTTCGTTTTTATGTTTTCTTTTTTTTACTTCGCTTATTCTTAGGCTTTCATTAACATCCCCACCCCTCCAAACACTCGGACAACGCCGGGTACCCCCCCCGCTTTAGTTCTAACGTTCGTTTTTCTGTTTTCTTTTTTTACTTCGCTTATTCTTTTTTTTGGTTTGTATTTTTCAGATTTTTTAACGTTCGTTTTTCTGTTTTCTTTTTTGTTTTTGTTTTTTCGATTTTTACATTTAACATCGTTAGTTTGCCTTACGTTAGTTTTTTTGTGTTTTATTCTTATGTTTTGATTACCCCCACCCACACCACCTGGATACCCCCCACGTTCGTTCTTAGGTTTTCATTAACACCCCCACCCCCGCCAGACCACACACACCTCCAAACACCCGGGCAACGCCGCGTATCCCCGCTAGTATATATATATGCAATGCAACGGATTTTCGCGACATCTTGGACAACAAATATCGAAGAATTGGCCCAAAACATTAATTTCTTTATCCTTAACTGGCCAGTTATGTACAGAGAGGGGTAGCAAAAAAATAGCTTATACGTATGCGCAAATGACGTCGGAACTTTAATTAGTCTAATTATTAAAAAAAAAAAACGACCTACTTTCGTCGACGTCCTCTTCGTTCAGTTGATAAAAGCGCAAAAGGTTGTAACTCCGATGTGAAATTTCTTTTTTTTTTCGATTTTTAAAGTTTGAATATTGACACAGGGTTATTTATGCCAGTTTTTCTCGTTCACTGTTTTTTTTTATTTTCAGATTTTTTAAGAGATTCTAACATCGTTCGTTTTGCATCACGTTCGGTTTTTTCTTTTAATCTTTTCCATCACGTTGTTTTTAATTTTTCCATCACGTTTTTATATTTATTTTTTCCATCACTTTTTTTTTTTTTCTATCACGTTTTTTTTATTTTTTCCAGCACGTTTTTTTTTTTTTTTCATCACGTTTTTTTTTCCCATCACGTTTTTTTAATTTTTTCCATCACGTTTTTTTTATTTTTTCCATCACGTTTTTTTTTATCACGTTTTTTTTTTCCATCACGTTTTTTTTTTATTTTTTCCATCACGTTTTTTTTCCATCACGTTTTATTTTTAATTTTTCCATCACGGATTTTATAATTTTTTCCATCATCTTTTTTTTTTAATTTTTTCCATCACGTTTTTTTCTTTTTCCTTCACGTTTTTTTCCATCACGTTTTTTTTTAATTTTTTCCATCACGTTTTTTTTTTATTTTTTCCATCACGTTTTGTTTTTTAATTTTTACCATCACGTTTTTTTTTTAATTTTTTTCCATCACGTTTTTTTTTTATTTTTTCCATCACGTTTTGTTTTTAAATTTTTACCATCACGTTTTTTTTACATTTTTTCCATCACGTTTTTTTTTAATTTTTTCCCTTACGTTTTTATTTTGTTTTTGCATCACGTTTTTTTTTAAATTTTTCCATCACGCTATTTTTTAATTTTTTCCATCACGTTTTTTTTGCCATCACGTTTTTTTTCTGATTTTAAGAAATATTTATATTATTTGTTTGCATAATGTCCGTATTTCTGTATTTTTTCAGAGTTTTTTAAGAAGTTTAAACATTGTTTTATTTTATATAATATTTAAACAGGGTTATAACTTCGTTTATTCTTTCGTCTTGATTTACCCCTCCAACACACACACCTCTAAACATCCGGTCAACACCGGGTACCCCCGCTAATATGATATAATTCTAAATTGCAATGCTTGCATCGGCCAATTAAATTTAAATTACTTCACATTTATATACTATATAAGAAATGAAATATTTACTTTCTAACGAACATTCGTCAATATTTCTGCAGTTGCAAAGCAATTCATCTTTGATATTATGTTGTCTTAAGAAACCACCTTCATTAATCTCTTTGTCTGTTTTGCATTGTAAGAATTTATTATGGTACTTACGATGTGAGTAGTTATATGGAAATGTAACTTAACATTATATCTGTTTATAATTTTCCCCAGATTATTTAATTTTGAATATTTTTTACTATAATTTGCAGAAATTCATTCGGAAAATTATTCTGTATCTGTGTGCTTCATATATATATATATATATATATATATATATATATATATATATATATATATATATATATTACCTTGGTGCCTTTAGCTTGACTCGAAATTAAAATATATAGCTCTCCAGTCTTATACGTTACCCCCTGAGCCATGTCTATTCGGATATAAAAATTTTAAATTAACGCTGTTTTACCTATTAATTATATTTGCGCATGCGTGAAATAACATTTTAAGTCGACTTATGTCTGTCATATACTTTTCTCTTCTATTTTGCCCACTTTTTTGCTATTTTTACCGGTTAAAGATCAAATCTGATATGTTTTATATGTCAAAATCCATATATATCAGGTTTTAAGTCTGTAGAAAAAATTTACAGAAAAGTTTGCTAGAAATCATTTCCGGCACAGATAGACACACACACACGTGTATATATATATATATATATATATATATATATATATATATATATATATATATATATATATAGCCTTAAAAGGTTAACCTTTAAAACGATATGAACAAAACAAAAAATAAAAATATATTCGTTATAAAGTTATTTAATCAATAAATCAATTAATTCCCTGAAATTACTGAATTTGATTTGATTTCACATGGACACTATTTCGAGGGATTTTCGGAGAGTATATATATATAAGTAAATTCTTGGTACAGCTAAATGGAAGGAGAAATTTCAGAGGAAACATAATTTAATTTAAATACCAAAAAACAAAAAAAAACGGGCAGGTGAAATTATTAAAATTTCCTTAAGGCCTTATCGTCTGACCCTCTAAGAGAAAACGTCAGAATCATAAATTAAAAACTAAGAAACGAATGAGGAAAGAAGGGAATTTGGTTTCAGTTGGAAGACCAGTGAGAAAAAAAATCTCACTGTTCAGGTGGTTTTAAATCAATAAATATCTCCAACTGATGTTTTAAAATCTTTTGTCTACACAGGCTAGGTCGAGAGTTATTAATGACTAACGCCTCAATGATATTGAGATGATAGTTCGACAACTATCAATAATTTCCCCTACTCTTTATCTGTGCCTAAACCTAAACGTAGATTAGAGACTTTCTTAGAACTGCACACATGTGGAACCTTCTTCCGTTTGACTGCTTTCCAGCTGATTACAATATGGTTGTCTTCAAGTTCAACGGAAACAAATTCTTGATGAGCCATCCCTTAAGTAATTCACTTTACCAAATTTTCACTACCAACGATTACTGCGATATTTTCCCATTGACTGCGCACTCATTAACCCTCATCCTCGAGTGGCTTCTGAATCATGTATAAATAGTGACTCCTATATATATATATATAATTATTCCAGGTTAAAATGGATCCATAGATAAAAACGAGGTCGTTTGTCGTGCTTAATAAGAAAAAAGCAAAATGTATGTTTATTTAATTTCAAGTAAACATTATTTTGTTCATTTTAAGTACCCAATTAACTATGTTAATAATGCATTTGAAATTAAAGAAAAATCTATATATAAAATAAAATTGATAAAGATGCAAATAATCTTTCAGCAAATAAACTTTATTTGATAAAAGTTTTTAATCAACTTCGAACTCTAATCTTCGCTTCTTATATATATATATATATATATATATATACATATATATATATATATATATATATACATATATATATATATATATATATACAGGGTGCCCCCCAAAAAAAGCTAAATGGAGGCCATCTAGAATATATGCTGCAGAATGAAGAAAAAAAGGCAAAGACCCTAGTGTTTTGAAGCGATGTTTATGATATATGTTTATGAATGTATATAATAAACAAGTTATGACCAAATTTCATTTCATTCGGACAAAACACTAAGAAATGGGGCATAATTAGAGTTGAGGCCGGTTGTTTTTGGGACACCTTGTATATATATATATATATATATATATATATATATATATATATATATATATAATCATCAACATGCAGTGCTGTTTCACGTC
Source organism: Euprymna scolopes (assembly GCF_053919585.1). Taxonomy (NCBI): domain Eukaryota; kingdom Metazoa; phylum Mollusca; class Cephalopoda; order Sepiida; family Sepiolidae; genus Euprymna; species Euprymna scolopes. Next base: position 86,012,878 of record NC_136503.1, on the reverse strand, counting down.
TCATCAGTTCGGTTAGACAAGCAACTACCTCAAGCCAGGATTGCAACCTGACCAAACGATAGTCGGAGTCTCTAACCTTTGCCATATTTGGCTGCTGCTATATATATATATATATATATATATATATATATATATATATATATATATGTGTGTGTGTGTGTGTGTGTGTGTGTGTGTGTGTGTGTGTGTGTGTGTGTGTGTGTGTGTTAAATCTTCTATGATATAAATCTCAAACGCCTGTTAGTATGTGTGTGTATCGATCCGGGTTGAGACCAGTACCCTCTGAAAGATCCATCCATCGGCCGCATAATATGTGAGAATTAGAAAAAAACTGTCAATTATTTCGAAAAGTAACTGCGCATGTGTCAAACATCATTGGTTTTAATAGAAAAAATTTCCAAGGATGATTCGCAATCGTCTGTGTGGGCCAAAGGATAAGGCTGTCATCTCGTGAGCTTTAATTTTGACTTTCCCGTACACGTAATGGCGATCTTATTTTTTTTGGGGGGGGGGGTCATTTAAACAGTGTACTTATAAACTGGAGGCAAAATTTCCATTTAAAAGAAACAGCATGTTTTAATATTTAAACAAGGTTAAAAGATTTTTGTATTATTTATTTGATATTTTTTATCGGCCGTTTACTAATCATTTTTGTAACGGTTTCTATTTTATTTTAATTAAAACAAAAAATTCATGATTTCGAATTTTTATCAGAGGTTTAAGTAAATTGAAATTTTTTATTAAAAGGAAACCAAAATTCGGTGGACATGAACGAGCGTCACCCCCCTCTAATTAAAAAATAAATCATTATTTCGACATTTGAAAGGTGTTCACACTTTTTAGTTACAACATTATAGTACCTATTTACTATGCCTCCCCACGGGACAGAGTTAGACACCAGGGTCGTTTTTTAACGTGGAGAAGAGGTACAAAAATAAAAATTGTCTCAGTCGTGAAGGATTTCTCCTCCACCGAAAGAGAACAAGAAAATGAAGTGCAGCATCTGAAGAACAGATGGTATTTATTTGCTCCCCCACTGAGCAAATTAGGCACAAGGCCGTTTTTAATGTGAGGTAAAAACCAGCTCCCCTAAAAGTAGGCAAAAAGGGGGCACTCTGGTTACCAAAAATAATAATTGTCCCAGTATAGAGGGTTTCCCCTCCATTGACTGGTACAAATTATCTTAAGTGCACCATCTCTCGGAACAGATGGTATTTATTTGCTCCCCCACCGAGCAAATTAGGCACAGGGCCAATTTTTAATGTGAGGAGTGAAGGGAGGGGGAAGGGAAAAAGGGGACCAGCTCCCGAGAGGTGGGAAATGGGAGCTGGTTAAAGGTCAGGCATGTGGGGTTGCCCCCACATCTGGTCTTTGCTAGTCATAGCTAGTCATAGCTTGCAGTATCTGTCGGAACAGATACTACACTTTGATCTTGACCAAAAGGCCAAGAAGTAGATTACAACATTATAGTAAAGCGATTACTCATTGCACGAAAGGAATTATTGCCCTTTGTTTTTTTTTTGTTTTTTGTTTGTTTGTTTTTTTTTTTTGGTACGTGCGCACTTTTGGTACTGTGCTTAAATATTAACGTTAATATTTTAAAAGCCATTCTTAACATGGCTATGAGCGTATTTTGTAACTATTCTGTGCTTCCACCTAGCAATTTAATATTAAAAATATATCGTGAAACTTAAATCTTAAAAATAGCACGATATCCAAAGTGCATAAGCACTGCTTTTACTCCTATTTTTCTATTTTGCAAACACGGAAGTAAGTTTTTTCGGGTGTGTGAAAACAAATATCAGTTTTTGCAAAGTCATTAACGTCTCGCAATCTTAACGTACACTTCGAAGTCGTTATTTCGAAGGCCCGTAATGTCTTAAGGACGCCGTGGACCAGAGCGTTCCAGGTTCGAGCATGGCTACTGCGGGTAATCTTTTTTTTTTTTTTTTGATCGCACCGGTACTCGATGCTATTTTCATTTTTTTAGGGGATTGCTTATTTTTTTGCTTGTTTTTTTAACGCTCGCACATGTACTCAAACCATTGAAATATTTTTTAGGTCTGGGTTACTCAATAGCTGTACTATACCACCTCACCAAACCCGGGCAACGCTGGGTACCTCCGCTAGTGTATATATATATATATATATATATATATATATATATATATATATATATATATATATATATATATATATTGAAATGTGTATTTTGCGTTATTTACATAGTATATATATAGTATGAACCAACGTGCGAGATGGTTCGTTTTAGGCTTTTTTCTCATGAGGTCCCGATTTTGAATCTCGCTAGATTAAGCCACTCTGATGAGTCGTAAACGACGAAACACGTGTCAGTGGATAATTATATTTTAAAAACAATATATAGCATGAAATATATTTATCGCAAGGAAATTACAAGCAGGTGCATATTTAATTCTCGGAGAAATAATCCAATAGTTTTTTTTTTTTTTTTGCGATTGCTTTTAAATCTAAGTAGTGTTTATTCTACCTAGCAAATCATTTGGAATGTTTGTTTATTATCATTTGTCAGTCTATTTATTTCTATCAGTCAATTAGTGTCCATCCGTTTGTTATAGAAACTTTTCCCGTATCCAATTTTTAGCGGGTCAAATAACCAAACGTGATTTTACTTTGGCGCTTGAGCTAAAATAATGTTTGTTTTTTGTTTTTGTTTTTGTTTTTTTTTGTGTTAACTATCGATATTTTTATGTAAGAATGTTTATATTTTCTAGTTCAGTTTCTTTTTTGTTATTATTTGTCTCAAAATAAAAATTATTTTGCCGGCAGTAAGTTGATATTTAACTTTAAAAATGTAGCAAATTTTTGTCACATTTAACATGTTTTCATTTGTATTTCCGTCCCATCATTTAAATAGGCGCAAGTCCTGATCAATAATTTGGCTCTGGGCGACCGTCAGCATTCTTTTATATTAAATAGTACTTCTATAATGATGTACTAAATTTCTATTTTGTGTTAGCTATTTTCTATTTTTATTATAATAAACTGGTTTTATATTAAATGACTGGGTTGTTTGTTTTTTTAATTTATAATTATCGTAATTCAGTTTTTCATGTGTAAATATTGCAGCTTGCTAAATGATGTTTTTAGTTAATTATTTTGTAAAGTAAATTGTGGGCGAAGGTAAGGTTTTTCTCTTCGTTATTAATATCTTTTCTATTTATGTAATTACTATTTCTAGCTGAATTATTATTATTTCTCGTGAATGAATTAGTACTCTTATTGGTGTTTTAACATCTATTGTTCGTATTCTAATAAAATGTAAACTTAATAATCGCTTGTACAATATTATTATGTTGGTTTTTATTTAAATTTATATGTTCGATTATTATTAGAGAACAATAGACTATAGACGAGCGTAACGTTGTATGTAGGGTTGATCATTTGCTATTTCCGTGATGAGCGATGTATTGAATGGCGCAAACAGTAGAGCAATGGCTGAATCCTTACAAAATGATCGTCACTGTGTATTACAATTCGGCCAAAATGGAAAGATACATGTAATACTATTAAAGCAAATCTCTTTTAATTTAATAACTACAAAATCTGTTTAAAACAACTTGTTATTGTAGCCTACAAACAGGGAGACCCGACGTTGCCCGGGATTGAATGATTGTCAATGAATGTTTCGCACTCTCATATTTTTATTGTCAAAGAAATCGGTGAAATCGCCCATCTTTCTATCAAATCCTTTGATTGCCTGCTTTAGTGAGGGACCCATCGAGCTGAGCCGGGGGGAAGTTTTACATGCCTCCCCACAGTTACTTAGTTCACAATGCATAGTGGCCTACATTGGACTGTGGAGAATCTGCTGTTGATTTTATAAAATTATTTTATATATATATATATATAATTGCTAGAATGAAAGTTTAAAATGTGAAAGTCAAGTGTCATGTTCAGTTGTGTTTTAAACAGAAACATTTATTACACACGCGCTCCTGTTATATCAAAGAGCATTCTGTTAATGTTATATGCCTGGTATTACTGGTGGTGCGGTTATAATGACTTGGATTTAAATTTAAAATTAAAATGTCAAGTATTATTATACATTTTTGCTTTCAACAGAAATATTCGTTTCGAACGCGCTGTTGTCATATCAAAGAACCGATTGTTGATTTTATGTGTTAGTCTTTTCGGCTGGTATAGTAATAAAACTTCTCAAATGCATTTGTGATGTTAGGCTTTGCAATGTTTTCACTTTCATAAAAATTGTCTGTTCTTACTTTCATTGGGTTATTTCGATTATCGATTACTGATACTTTTCGAATACATTCTGACACAAAATCTATCTAAGAACACTGCCTGGTACATAAAGCACTTTCGTAGGAAATTTCACAAAAATCGGCGCAGTCGTTTCAAGCATATAGGGAATGAACTCACACACTCAGGCAAAGTTTTTTTATATAATAGTAGATATAGCATCCTTGCCGAGAGTATAAGATTTCAATTTCTGCAAAAGTGCATACCAAATGCAGTCTGTTGCAAAAATGTAGGCTCCTTCTACTGGGTTCGAAACCCCATCCTATGAGCTGGGATCCTATATCTCTATAATGCCACCATACGCTTATATCATTGACACATCCAGGATTGTCCACCAACTACTAGCCGCTCCCTCCTGTATAAAGTGAAAACTTGATTTTCTAATCTGATCGGAGCAGCACTGTTTACCAAACGTCAGCCACTGTCGCATCGTACTAATCGTTCTTCTACAGGATTTGATTCGATTAATTTCTGTACTTCGACCCCCTCAACGTAAACACCTCCGCCCCACCAAACTATCTACAAAATCACACCCCTTAACCATAGAGAGTTTTAGATGCCGGAGATGTTGAAATTCTTTAAAAAGAATTTATAATTCTCTCTCTCTCTCTCTCGCTCTCTCTCTCTCTCTCTCTCTCTCTCGCTCTCTCTCTCTGTTGATCATTTCCCCGGCCGTACGAACGCGGAGAAAGTTAAATGTCATTTGTACTAAAATCTGAAGGCCCAATTCCCTATCTAGTTTACTCCTTATAGATCTAATCATATCACAGATACCCCTTACGTTCCAACAATACGTTTTTATTTTTTGAAGGTTGGGCGAATATACCTAAAAACAGAAATAAAAATCAAACAAGTGTTAGATCGATAAGTTGTAATTGAAGGATTGGCCATATTTTCCGAGAAGCAATTTGCTAAAGGATACAATTTTGTTTGTGTCCTATATTTATGTTGTAGTATGTCAGATAAATGATCGGAGCAAAAAGCGATCGATGTTCGCATCAATATAGAGAGGTGAACGAGAGAATGGAATGATAAATCGATTGCCAACCGGTTGAAGGGGGGAAAAGATATAACAATAAAAGGAAATATTTCATTAATTGGAATAGTAAGGAGATGAAGAACAAATAATAATAATCGGCAGAAAGAAGAAGATACGAAGGGAAAAACAGAAAGGGAAAAAGAGGAAAAAGAAGGGAAAAGATTGAAAGGGGAAAAACTATAAGGGGCTAAAAAGAAGTAAAAACAAGAAAAAGAAAGAAATAGAACAAAATTATATAAAGGAGATAGAAATATAAAAGGATAGAAAGAAGAACGAATGTGAAAGAGAAGGTAAAGCTAAATGTGGTGCAAGAAAAAAGAAGGGGGAAAACGGAAAGAAAGATAAATAGAAGAAAGTATAATGAAAGAAAAAGAAGATAAAAAGGGATAAAGAACGAGTTAAAAACAAAAACGGAAAGCATCAAACAAGAGTAGGAAAAAGGCAAAAGTGAAAACAGAAAAATAAAGTAGAAAAGAAAGAAAGAAAAAAAGGCTAAAAGGAAAATGACAGAAAGGAAAACAAATAAAAACAAATGAAACATAGAAAAAAGCGAAACATAAAAAAAGGTAAAAAATAAAAAGGGGACGTATTTTTACATCTCCCACTTTATTTTTATTAAAAAACAGACAGAAAAAAAGAAACCAAAATGTGAGAAGACACTTTAAAGGATGGAAAAAGTTGTAAATAAAAAAAAAGACCGACGAAAAGGAAGCAGAGAAAGTTTTCACATCTATTTTTAAGGTTGACGATTCATAATATCATTATCGTAGATGAACGCGCGAATCTACAATATTTTGCACAGCTTAATATTTACTACTTTGGCCTCTAACATTCTTTATTTTCATAATGAGCCTGATTTTCACTAGGAGCTTTTTGAACACAAGTCGACTTAACTAAACACATGAAATGCATTAAAATCAAAGAGCCATGGTAGTTTTTTAATAAACTAGTTTGCTGCCCTCTCTTTTGTTTATCTGTTCATGTTGAGCATCCCTACCTCCTCATCGAAAAGATGGACAAATTCTAATGTTTAGCGATCATTTCATTCTTCTAACTTAATTATTTCGTGATTTTTTGTTTATGCCTTCTTAAATGTGAACGTGCCAAGAAAAGGCACAAGCATAAAATCTGCCCGCAGTCAGATTTGAACCCACGTTTTGTACGCGGCAACAACATAATTGGTTCGTGATGAGACTTGCCGTATCGATCTAAAACGTAATGTCCGTGTGTTTTGGGGTTTTTTTTTCATCAGAAGTTGGTCTTCGTATGATGAACTGAGATTTGCACCATAATCAAATGACGTAGTCGTTTCGATTATTAGTCAAACATTTATATTCTATCTATACTTGTATATTTTTTCTGTCGTGATATTTCTATTAAAAATCCTTTTACTATTTATTTTAAAAGAAAATATAACTTGTTTATATATGGGTCGTGGAATTGCATTTTTCTGCAAGATATCTAGCTAATTTGCATATTCTTTTAAACGTTCATTTTTATTAATTCCTAATTCGTTTTTTTCTGTTTTCTTATGGGGTTACCATCTTTAGTTTACTATTACGTGGCATTATATTTATGCAGAAATTCTACATGATTTATACTTGTGTAATATTTGCGTAAAAAGGTGTGTGGGGGTGTCCGTGTATGTGAAACGGCACTAACCCCATTTGGATTTAACCGGGTTCCTCCGAAGGAGAACGTTCCATGGAAGTATGAACTCCACAAGCGCTCCCCCATATATATTATATCCAATATAATATAATAATAGATATGGCATCTGCATTAATCAAAATATCATATTTAAGCGTATTTTACGATCGAGCAATGCCGGGCGGAATGCAAGTTGTTACATATTCTTAATAGACCTGTAAATCTGGCCCAAGGGAATGTTTTAATAATAAGTAACCCAGGTTTACCTGACGGGAATAACATAATGAAGGCTCTGTAGACTTGCTCAAAAGAATATTATTCTTGCTGTGGTTTAGATAATGGCTGCTCAAGACCAAGGTCTGATGATCAGTTCCTTTAAGAAGGTTTTAGTAATGAAAAGTGCAGGGTCTATCACACAAGACTAGAAAATGTGAGCCATCTGACATCCTATTCTGTTTTTGTTTTTTTTGTTTTTTTTTTATTACATTTTCACCCCAAACAAGGCACATTGCCACTTTAATGTAGGGGGCTACTATCAGGGGAAACATCTACTGGGGTACTATGTAGGGATTAGGGCAGCGAGATGTTGGTTCACGTTGCACTTGAACTTATGCATGTCAGTACAGTTGGGGAAGCAGTGACCTGGAATGGAATTCCAAAGTCTAGCAGTTCTGGGGAAGAAACTACTGGAGTAGAAAGATCTTTTACATCTAGGGATCTCTACAGTGTGGGGGTGGGATTTTGTAGCTTGTCGGGTTTGTCGAGGGTGTTCACGTCGTGGGGGCACAAGTGCTTGCAGTTCTTCAGAGCATTCACCATTATAATACTTGTAGAACAGGCAGAGGGATGCAACGTTTCGACGATGGGACAGAGGCTGAAGTTTTGATGCCAGTTTAGGGCCTATCAGATTTGCGACTCTCTTTTGAACCCTGTCAAGGAGTGAGAGACTAGTAGCCGATGCACCGGCCCAAATATGACAGCAATACTCCATACATGGGCGAATAGTGGCCTTATAGAGGTACAGGATACCTTCGGGTGTTAGAAGTTTTCTAGCACGGTAGAGAGAGCCCACCTTCCTCGCAGCGGCCCTGGCAATGCCCTCGATGTAATTGTTCCAGCTCATGTTTCCTGTGAACGTTAGGCCAAGGAGCTTGAAAGACGTACTCTCAGCTAAAGAGTTGTTGGCCATTGCTATAGGTGGTAGGGAAGGTTTCTTGTAATTATTGAATGAAACCAGTTTTGTCTTGGTGGCATTGAACGTTACCATCCATTTTTGTCCCCATTCCACTACTGATTTGAGGTCATCCTCTAGTGTTTCTGCCATTACTTTAGATATATGTTCATTTGTTTTCCTGTCGTGCCTGCTATAGAGTGTGGTGTCATCAGCATATATACCCATCTCAGAGGCAATTTTGTCGGGGAGGTCATTTATGAATATCAGGAACAGCAGAGGACCAAGGATAGATCCCTGGGGCACTCCCGCATTTATATTATATTGTTTAGACGTACGACCGTCGAGGACAACCTGGATTTTTCTCTTATCTAAGAAGGATTTAATTATGTTAAGTATTCTACCAGTGATACCGTAAGATCTAATCTTCCTGAGGAGACCCTCATGCCATACCCTGTCAAAAGCCTTAGATATATCTAGAGCTACCGCTCTGCCCTCTCCCGCTTTGTCCAGTGAATGGTATATGCGTTCAGAGATTACAGTGAGGATGTCTGCCGTGGAACGGGCTTGTCTAAATCCATATTGATGGTCGGTCAGAAGTTTAGCATCTGTAAGGTGTTTAGCATCTGTAAGGTTTGAGGACGTTATTATTATATACTGCGACACAAAGGAGTGTGTAAATATCTCAACTGCACAATTTCTGGAAATGACGATACCGTCTAGGAATAAGTATTAAAACCATATACAAGAAAAAAGCTGTTGTGATAAAGCATACACTATCCACTAGGATTATGCAAACTCCACAGCTACAAACTTGGAAATCATAGCTGAAACAGTACTATGGGATAAGAAGAAACGAGTAGTTGGGATCAATATTCCTAATTATACCGGCTTAAACAGAGCTTAGAGGGAGAATACATCTAAATACCAAGATGTCATGTACATCAAAAGAAACTGGAACCTTAGAAAGAATCCAATCATTCGTATAATCAGAGGAGCAACGGTGCTAATAAAAAAGAAGTAAAAAAGTACCTTGCTAATACACTAGGTGAAACAACCGCAAAAGGGATCCAAACAATAATATTTAAAGGAAAAACTAGAATCTTAAAAGAGCTTGACTTTTGCGTTATCGTCGGTAATGGAATCAGTGGAAAACCCTGGATATATAGTCACGTGATAGAAGGACTGCAATCAATCAAAATACGTCGACAGATTTGTGTTCCGTGGAAACGAGTTACGCAATGGGTTCCACCATGTGAAACTTGCTTAACTGCATTGGCCTATTGGGGACGCGCCATGCTTCTTATTGAAACTAACCGAGAGCTCTTTTTAGTATCCTCGTTTTTTCCCTTAAGTGCAATTCTCTGGATCTCGTTTGCACTTGGTTCACCAGGGATATAAGTTAGGTAGGACTTCAGGTTCTTCTTCATAAGCCCTGCGGCAATTATAATAACTGGTATGATTGATATCTCCCCAAGATTCCAGTTTCTTTTCATATCATACATGAGACCTTGATATTTGGTCTGTTTCTCCCTTTCAGATCAGTTCAGACCTCCATCATTGGGGGCACTCACTTCAACCGAGGTTGCAACTCTCTCTGACTTATTCCATATAACTATGTCAAGTTTGACAGAAGCATTTTCAAGGTAAGCGGCTTTAGGGATTCCATGGGCGTAATGTACAATATATAAGTCATTTTCAACTGTTCTATCAGGTTGATGTTCCTACGATTTGCTGCTACACTGGATGTTCAATTCTTTTTAAAGATGGTTCAGTGGAGGTATTTAAATACTTCATCGTGTCTCGCTGTGTAGTACCCATCTCCCAAAAGACAGAATATAATCACATATTTTTTGTAATTGCTGTTCTTCTGCGAATAAACAGGAATAAAATTAATCTGGAGATTTTCCGTCCTGACATTTGAAAATCGAACATATATTTGAATGTTGTATAAATATGATTTACCTCATCGAGTGAGAAAAAGGAAATAGATGAGGCGGAAAAATGTGTAATTTAACTGGTTTTACCATTTTTCACTAAAACCTCTCTCTCTCTCTCTCTCTTTCTCTCTCTCTCTCTCTCTCGGAAACGTTATGTTGCTAGTATCAATCTATTTTTTAAAAAAAACCTTATTGCATCATGTGTTCTTCAGAATTGTCTGGTCTATTCCATGTTTCATTGCTCGAGCTAATTTTCTTCGTTGGTTTTATGTTTTTCATCAATTCGCTGTTTTAACACCTCATTGCAATACAGCTTCTTAGTCCAGTAGCTTCTTTACAAGAATTTCAGACTTGTGGAACTCTTTTGCTGTTCACTGTTTTCCTTTTGCCTTTTGTCATCTATTCAAGAGTATGTCAATAAACATCTTTCTTTTTTTATAATCATCTTTTCTTTTTGTTATCTCCCTACATCAAGTAGCTTTACGCCTTGTCTTGAGCGATTTTTATAAAAATGATAATGAGGGAGGGGTAGGATTCAATTAGAAAGGGGGGGAATAAGGAATTGAGACAGAGGGTCGATCGTGTTATATAAAGTAAGTATTTTCAATTAAGCTGTTGTACGCGCAGTTAAGCTCTTCTATTTTGTTATCGACGTCCCCATGCAACGCCGGTTTGCTATGCTAATAAATATAACGCAGTTATTATTTCTGGGATGCTTGTATTGTTTATTGAAATGATGAAGAAATTCAATTATTTGCTGATACCATATGTAAAAGCGCCATATTAGGTTGCAGGTGCATCGAGAAAGTGTCTGGCACCAAACTGAATTGACGCTTGTATTCTCGCTTATCTTTGAAACATCACAGACACGCTTTGATGTTACATATCTGAAAAATGAAAGGAATCAGTAAAAATAATGTTTCGGAAGAAGAGGGGCGTCTGGTTAAATCTGCGGATTTGACATCTGGCATGGAAGACAATGGGGTCGTACACGAAATATCAAAAGGTTCCTCTTATCAAATAAAAACGTGCCTGGCGTCATAGATAATTACACGAATTTCAGTTAGCAAAAACGAAATAATAAGAAAGTTGGAGTAAAACAAATAAGTATATGTATGAAATATATATATATATATATATATATATATATATATAAAGAGAGAGAAAGGAAGACAGAGAGAAAGAGGAAGATAGATAGATAGATAGATAGATAGATAGATAGATACAGCTATAGATACTTATATACTACTTGGAAATGTGTGGGATTTTTTTTTCAATTATATTTCACTTTTTCATATTCTAGCTTTTAATTTCTGTAGCTCAATGTAATTATAAAGGATATAACAAACAAATAGATTCATTGATTTATATAATAAATGAATGAATGATTTTGCGTTACAACGCAGTTACTGGCAAGAATGGTAAATGTCAACGTAATTAAAGCAATAAATTGTAAGATGGTCAACTTAATGAAATTTAACATAGATTTTTGTCTTTTGTTTGATATAGATATTTATGTAGGTCCATATGTTTATATATATATATATATATATATATATATATATATATATGTCTTTTTATCTCCTTCTATACTTATATGTTCATAAAAAGAAACATATATGCATACAATTATAGGTATATAGATATGTAGCTATATAGGTATATAGATATAGAGAGATTAATATATATATGTATATACATATATATATATATATATATATATATACTAGACTACCCGTGACTCGTTGGGTCAGTATGTTATTATTAGCTATGGAATTAATGTATGAGCGCGACACTTGTGATGTAAAGAAAATAGTTTCGGATTTATTTATTTATTTATTTATGTTAAGAGCGTAGATAAAAAAAGGTTCTAAGTGTATTAAAAGTGTATGAAAAAAAAATGTAAAAATACAAAAGGATGGCCGTGGGTAAATCGTCGTTGTAAAATGTTCTTATGATTGTCAACGGGTTAAAGTAGTTTTATTTGTAAAAAATATGCGTTAAAATAACTTAAACGTAATGCAGAAATGTACGATGTAAAAACAAATAGCAGAAAGTATTAATAATTGTTTATTTGGATAATTTAAACGCGAACAAATAAACAATTGGGACACTGACAACGTATTCAGTAAAACAATACGTTTTATGTTCGCGTTGATTATTTGTAACGAAAATAAAAAAATGTAAAAAAAAAAACAAATTTCCGGATTAATGGCATCCAGACGGTTTACTCAAACATGGAAGAAAAACTTTCCTAATCATGTAAAATTACCTATTTTTCCGAATAATCGCTCAAAAATCGAAAATTAAACATAATTTTCCTACGAATCGAACAACGAAACAGGATATTATGTTTCAAAAGAAAACAATTATAAAAAGTATTGTAGGAAAGAACTTGTGTTTATGCAGTTATTGTACCGATTTGGGACGTCAGTAACGTATTATGGTGTTGTATTTTAATGAACGTTTTATGGGCGAAACGGGTTTTGTATTTGTAGCGAAAAATTACAAAAAAAATGTTATCGGATTTATTTATTTATGTCAAGAGTGTAGATAAAAAAGGTTCTAAGTTTATTAAAAAATGGAGAAGAAAATGTAAAAAGAAAAAAAAGGAAGGAAGGAAGGCCGTGAGTAAAATCGCTGTTGTAAAATGCGCTTATGGCTGTCAGCGGGTTAAAGTAGTTTATTTGTAAAAAAAAAATGCGTTAAAATAACTTAAACATAATACAGAAATGAACGATGTAAAAAAAGCAGATAGTATTAACAATTGTTTACTTGGATAATTTAAACGTGAAAAAAACTCCAAAGAACAATTGGGACGCTGAAAACGTACACAGTAAAACAATATGTTTTATGGTTGCGTTGATTATTCCGGGTTAATGGCATTCGGGCGGATCACTCAGACATGAAAAAACAATCCTCCCTATTCGTGTAAACTTACCTCTTTTTCCGAATAATCGCTCAAAATCATGATTACATGGAGGTCACCACTTATTAAGGCCCAGAAGCCATTCGGGAATAAGGGTTATTGCGTGTATAGTAATTAATGGAATAGTTAATATTGGAGTTTTGATAAAGTGTCTTACTTAAGGGGGCGGTTCATCAGCAATTTGTTTATGTTGGACTTGAAGACATCCAAGTTGTAGCCAGGTGGGAAACAGGCAATACATTTCTATGCATAATTATATAATTCTTGCAAAATATAAAATCAAGAGGTAATCTCATTTGCATATTACATTAAGGAAAATCGATTTTACTAAATAACTGTATGTTAGTTAGTGTTTCTAGCAATGGAATTATTTTTAGTGTTCTATTTAAGATTGTTATTTTATTTTTATTTTTTTTATTATATTTTCACCCCAAACAAGGCAAATTGCCACTTTGGTGTAGGGGGCTACTATCAGGGGCAACAACTACTGGGGTACTATGTAGGGATTTCGGCAGCAAGGTGTCGGTTCACGTTACACTTGAACTTCTGCACGTCAGTACTGTTGGGGAAGCAGGGACCTGGAATGGAATTCCAGAGTCTAGCGGTTCTGGGGAAGAAACTATTGGAGTAGAAAGATCTTTTACATCTAGGGATCTCTACAGTGTGGGGTGGGATTTAGCAGCCTGTCGGGTTTGTCGAGGGTGCTCACGTCGTGGGGGCACAAGTGATTGCAGTTCGTCAGAGCATTCACCACTAAAATACTTGTAGAAAAGGCAGAGGGATGCAACATTTCGTCGATGGGACAGAGGCTGAAGCTTAGATGCCAGTTCAGGGCCTATCAGGTTTGCGACTCTCTTTTGAACCTTGTCAAGGAGCGAGAGACTAGTAACAGATGCACCAGCCCAAATGTGACAGCAATACTCCATTCATGAACGAATGGTTGCCTTATAGAGGTACAGGATACTTTCGGGTGTTTTTCTAGCACGGTAGAGAGAGCCTACCTTTCTTGCAGCGGCCCTGGCAATGCCTTCAATGTAATTGTTCCAACTCATGTTTCCTGTGAACGTTAGGCCAAGGAGTTTGAAAGATGGACTCTCAGATAAAGAGTCGTTGGCCATTGCTATGGGTGGTAGAGAGGGTTTCTTGTAATTATTGAATGAAACTAGTTTAGTCTTGGCAGCATTGAACGCGACCAACCACTTTTGTTCCCATTCCACTACAGATTGGAGGTCTTCTTCTAGTGTTTCTGCCATTTCTTTAGAAATGTGTTCATTCGTCTTCCTGTCGTGCCTGCCATAGAGTGTAGTGTCATCAGCATATATACCCATCTCAGAGGCAATGTTGTCGGGGAGGTCATTTATGAATATCAGGAACAATAGAAGTCCAAGGATAGAACCCTGGGGCACCCCCGCATTTATATCATATTGTTTAGATGTACGACCGTCGAGGACAACCTGGATTTTTCTCTTATCTAAGAAGGATTTAATTATGTTAAGTATTCTACCAGTGATACCGTATGATCTGATTTTACTGAGGAGACCCTCATGCCATACCCTGTCAAAAGCCTTAGATATATCTAGAGCTACCGCTCTGCCCTCCCTTATTTAATCAACATTAATCAAAATGACATTTCTACTGATAATATATTAAACTTAATTTATTTGGAAGTATTATTTCTGACATCGATTTTTAGAAACGAATTTATAGTTATTTCCCCTGAAAACTTCAAAACATAGAAAGAGACCTCTTCCCCAAATAAAATAATTTGGTAATCACAATAAGTTTCTAGCGTGAAAAACTAATTCCGTGTAGACAGAAAAAATGTTTTGCTTTTTTAAATAGTCAAACAAAAAAAAAACACTTATAAATAAACTAAGAGGATTTCATTTGTTTATTTTTATTATTCTTAAAACTGCAATACAGCATCTTTGACCGTTCCAAGAATTGAAGCTTGTCACATTTTTTGAAACACCCCCCCAAAGAGCGAACATCTCCTCATTTACGAAAAAAAGCCAGTGAAAAAAGTACCTTTACAAAATAATAAAAATAAGCCAGTGAAAGAAATTCTATTTTTTTTTTTGCAAGTTACGCACGCGTTAATGTTTATAAACGTTATTTTTCCAGGGTCACCCGTCATAAGTCGTCGTTGGTAAAGTCGTTTACGGATTACCTTTTCCCTTCTTTCGCGTTTTAGGTTCGAACCTGCCTACGCGTCTAATTTCTTCTCTCTTTTGTGATCGCTTGGGAATTCGCTGCTATTTGTATTGAAACAAAAATTGTTTGGATGCATTTATTTATTTTTTTAAGCGGAATGAGGGAGTTTTTTCTAGCACACGGCGAGTAAAATGTGCTCAATATCCAGAGAATAGCTTCTTTCTCTTTGTATCTCTTCTAGCGAAAAATCTGGCGGAGAGGGTATAACGTACTTCTTTTTTGTGGCAATTACATTTACATATTTTTATCCGTTCATTTTTTCTGTTGAGGGGGTATCGACGTTGCCCAGGATAAAAATGATTAATATCCTTAGTATAGCAGGTGTGGTCTAAACGAGACTTCTTGTCGACACGGGCAACGCCAGATATTCATGCTAGAATATATATATATATATATATATATGCAGAGAAAGTCACGCAGAGGTAGGTATATGGGCATATGTATATATATATGTGTGTGTGTGTGTGTGTATGTGTGTGTGTGTGTGTGTGTGTGTGTGTGTGTGTGTGTGTGTGTGTGTGTGTGTGTGTGTACACGGCATAATCGCGTTGATTGCCGAAGTTAAGCACCTGGAGCGTGGTTAGTATCAGATGTGTGACCATTTGGGAATTCTAAGTGTTGTATGTGCTCTCCTCTCATCTCGGCATTTGTTTCCAGTCGTCATGTACATACACTTCACTTGCCACTGATATCAATGTCGACTGAAGAGAGGTGTGGTTGGAGATATCGCACCTTCTGCCACAAAAATTTCATGCGTAGGTACTCTTCCGTGGGTATGCATAGTTTGTCAAAGACCGAAGGAGCCCCATATATATATATATATATATATATATATATATATATATATATATATATATATATGGGGCTCCTTCGGTCTTTGACAAACTATGCATACCGTCCTTCCATCGAGTTCGATGAGTACTGTGACTTGTGCGTAGAAATTTTGTGGAAAGACTTGCTCAATCTGCAACACAACCAGACTTCTCCTGAGTCGGAACTACCAGTGGCAAGTAGAAATTTGAGGGTGACTAGAAACTGCCGAAATACCCGGAGACCACACACATCGCTTGCTATTCCCAAATGGTCAGCAAGCTCATCGTAGTTTAACTTCTGAGATCTGACGACAACCGGTATATATATATATATATATATGTGTGTGTGTGTATGTGTCTGTGTGTCTGTGTGTCTATATATATATATATATATATATATATATATATATATATATATATATATATATATATATATATATATATATATATATGAGAACAATAGGAATGTTAAATGAAGTCACAAAAACTATATATTGGTAAATATAGATTGGTTCATTTATTCAATAAAGGAATACAAACAATTAGTTGGGGGATAGAAGGGACTCTTTATACCAAGGCATTTCGAAGCCTAATGCTTCTCATCAGCAGAGTAGAGAAGATTCTAGGTAACATAGTGGGGATGCGGCGTCTAACGTGTGATTTATTAGGAACGAAATAAATCAATTTAAATTATAGATGATGTTGGGGGAATTTTATCGACTTCTAAATAAAGGAGGAGCGTATTATATAGAATGTAATGTAGAAAGGTGTATAGTGTCTTTATCATAGTCTTAATTGTATTTAGTATATGTTTTAAGGCTAAAGGGGAAGTATAGTGTGGATGGGTGGTAAATCTATTTTATCGGTCTGTAAGATGTCTATTATCTATACATGGGGCATGTTATTGACAGATGCACCGAGACAACAATGGCACTATGAAGTGGTATATAATTTTTTATGGGTATTATGGTGATGATTTTAGGCGACTGGCAGCAGAGGAGACAGAAGTTTCTCACCAAAAGTAACCTCAGTGAGGTAGACAGTCACCCTATCGTGTTTGCTGCTTCGCTTTTTCTTTCTGGATGAGGTTCCATGGCCCTTTTTTCAGGAATCTGCAAGACAGCATTGGGATTTGAAGTAAGAATTCCTATCTCTTAGCTTTTTTGCTGTGATAAGGCCCACAAGGCAGTGGTGTTTGATTTTGAGGTTGTCTCCCCTAGTCTTGGCCCAACCAAGTGCACTCACAAGACAGTGGGTAGGGGTTGGTAGTGTGCCAGAGCGTGTCCACACATCGGTGGGCCGTAACACACTAACTCTTGAGCCTCCTTCTAATCCGAGTTTCCCTACAGGTTTAGCCTGGGGCTGCAAGGCACCCAGTTACCGTTTGTGACCAACGTGGAGGTACTATAAATAGAAGGAACTCTTTATGTCAAGGTGAAGGAATGGTTATGTACTGGCAGGGAAGATTTACGCGTAGCTGCTCCGTTTTCACCGCGAGGTTAACCAGCGGTGTTAGCTAAAAGCGAGAAAGCATGCAAGCATAAACTTAACACGAACTTATAACTAACACACCAGACGCATCACACCTCATGTCGGATTAAGAATCCAAACACACACACACACACACACACACAACAGATTCACAGAGAGTCCTAGTCTTCAAAATGATAATAACACTGCGAATCAGCATGTTCCGTAACCGTAACATCACCATCATCAACATCTATGCATCGACAATGGCCCACCCAGACAAGGAAAAGGAGGCTTTTTACTCTCAGTTGGAAGACACCATAGCAAACTTCCTGTAGCGGATAAGCTAATTCTCGTCGCTGACTCCAATGCTAATGTGGGCCATGACCACAATACATAGAGCTCTGTTCTCGAAAAGTTTGGAAAGTGAATTCCCAATTAAAATAGAGAACTGCTGCTCTGTTTGTGTATGGAGTTTGAGCTGTTAAGTACGAGAACTTACTTCCTACGTTCGGATAACCTTACTACTCCTGGGAACATCCCAGGTTAAAGAGACCCCATCTCCTGGACCACAAGAAGGAAGGAACTCAAAGATGCAAAAAAACACAATAGCTATGCGGGAACTAGATTGAGAAACAGGCCACTACTTGATCAAAACTACCTTTAAGTTCACCATTACACCTGCATACAGCAGGACGGAAACAAACACGTCAAATCTCGAAAATAAAAGAGGCAAGATAGACTACAACTTTCAATCAACTCAGCATTTGGGACAAATCATTGATGATTCTGATTCACCGGAACAAACGTGGGACTCGCTGAGCAGGCATGTATTCTCCGCTGCGGCAGAGGTACTTGACTACACACAGAAGCGGAATGCGTTCAAAGAGAATGGCCAGGAAATTAAAGATGCAATAGATGAAAGAAACCGTTAAAATCAAAACTAAGTAAACTCACCAGAGCAAACCAGAGGAAGCTGAAACAAGTGAGGGTAAAAGTCCAGAAAAAAGCTAAGAGAAATGGAAAATTCATGATGGCTGAAAAAGGCTGAAAATATGCAGAAGTAAGCGGAGGAAAACAATTCTGCAGGTTTCTTCAAGTCACTGAAAGAAAGTGTACGGCGTCTGAGCCCAGATGGTTAACACCCTACACTGACACAGCTAAAACAGTTAATTCAAAGATGGCAAGAATATTTCGGCACCCTATTGAATGTAGAATCCAATACGGATGAGGAAATCCTGTCACATAATAGTCTTTCCCCAGCAGATGGACCTGAATGGCACACCAACTCTTGGGAAGGTAAGGAATGCAATTAACAAAAGTAAAATGAACAAATCTCTAGGAATCGACAGCATACTAGCTGAAGTATACCAGTTCGGCGGAGAACAACTCATACGAAAACTACACCAACTAATAGCGAAATGTTGACAAGAAGGAACGCTTCCACAAGAAATCAAAGATGCTATGATCATCCCAATTTATATAAACAAAGGTAACCACAAGGACTGCAGCAATTACCGAGGCATATCCTTGCTGACCATTGCCGGGAAAATAACGGCTAAAGGGGTGCAAGACAGGTGTAAAAAGTCCTAACCGAATCACAGTGAGGGTTCAGACGTGAAAGATCTACAATAGATATGATCTTCAGCCTAAGGCAGTTCCAAGAATAAGCCATTTAACAGTACCGGGAGCTATACATAGTTGTTGTAGACTTCCGCAAAGCACTTGATACGATTGACCGAAAAGTGCTTTGAAATGTCTTTAAAATTTTAGGATGCACCGATCACTTCCTGGAAATTATCAAACAATTTCACGAAGGAACAAAAATGGGGAGTTGTAGTAGGGAACCTTAAAACTCTTGGAAGAAAACCACTGCACCAAACAACGGTGCGTACTGGCCCCAGCACTGTTCACACTATTTCTGACAATCGTCCTAATACTGCTTTATCAAAACATCGAGGAAGCACGCATTCCGACGGGAAACTGTTCAACCTTGCAGGACTGAAGGATAAGACCTAGACCAAAAAGGAGCTGATAACAGAACTACTGTTCACAGACGACACTGCTCTGATAGCTCACAATCAAGCTCAGATGTAGAGGATAACTGATACCTCCTCTTAAACAGCTATGAAGATCGGCCTACAAATCAACATAGGGGAGACGGAAGTGATGTATCAGCCCCCACCAGGTAACAACGACCTCCCAAGAGCCTATAATAACAATCAATAGCGAGGCATTAAAAGTTGTTGAAAACTTCACATATCTTGGAAGCACTCTAAGCACTTACAACTGGGCTGACAAAAAAATAAGCTGCCGAATCCAAAGCGCGTGTGCCTCCTTTGGTAAGCTAGAAAAGCGGCTCTGGATAAGGACCGGTATCCGGATGGACACAAAAAAAACGACGTTTACAATACCGTTGTACTGCCAGCCTTGCTGTATTTAGCAGAGACCTACACGCTGTATAGAGAACACATAAAGAGACTGGAAGCCTTCCAGCAGAGACACCTGAGAAGGATCATGAAGATCAAATGGAATGACTACACATCAAACGTGGAAGTTCTCAGCAAAGCAACCCGAGACCGCGTGGAAGCTATCCTTGCTATACAATAATGATGGACCGGGCACATTGCCAGAATGGAAGACAACCGAATTTTAGAGCGTATCTTCTAAGGGGAACTGGAAAATGCAACCCGCTGTTTGCTGTCAGAACCGTTTTATATTAAGCCATACTTGTCTCTAAAAGCCCTGTCACATTCCCCACAACCTTCATCATCGATAATGTTTCACGGATCCATGATTGAGGAACGATGTCGTAAGTTTTTCTATAATCGATCCATGCTACACTCAAATTCCTCTTCCCTTTGCATCCTGCATTACTGCTTTATCTATATTTAGTTGATCCTTGGTACCCCTCGAGCCTTTCCGGCAACCTTTCTGTTTGTCCACAAAATTTTTCTGCAAAGATTCCGGTTAACAGCTTCCAGACATGTAGACATGTAATCGGTATGTAATTGCTGAAAGCTGTTCCCTTTGCAAGATACGTTTAGATCAGTGTCGTCTTTCTTTTAACAAGCCAATTAGGGATATTACCCGACTCAAGGACTCCTTGCAGGAAAACAGCTATTTATGAATGAAGGCATTGGTGAATGAAATCTTTGAAACTACTTGTTTGTCATCCTTCGAATGCCAGCCTTTACTTCGTCAATGGTTATCTCAACGTTTTTCATCTGCTGCATTCCTGATAGCCTTACCTTGACCTCTCCCAACTAGCCTTCTCATTATGTTGCCCTTCGACATTATGTCGCCCTTCGACAGACCAAATCCCACTCCAGAACTTCCTGGCATCATCTGCATTTGGAGTGTTGTTATTT
Organism: Euprymna scolopes; assembly: GCF_053919585.1. Lineage (NCBI taxonomy): Eukaryota > Metazoa > Mollusca > Cephalopoda > Sepiida > Sepiolidae > Euprymna > Euprymna scolopes. The sequence continues at coordinate 85,991,983 of NC_136503.1, read as the reverse complement.
TCCGCCTGTTTACTACCATTTAATTCTTTAAACAGCTGAGACTGATTGTTCCAGAAAAGGTTGTTCCGCCGAAGCGCAACACTTTTTCCAACAATGTTCCTAATTTTAAGACCACTAGTGCGGACCTTCTCTTTCAAAATTGTTATAACTCTCATCGCTGGCTTTTATTTACAATCTATCTCTCTTTTCAAGCTCGTCCTTGGCTTTCTGTCATAGTTTAACTCATTTTCTTATTTCTTTTATTCTACCAATGTCTTTCCGCAGCCGTTTAATACTTTCCTCAAGGCGCTTCTGCCAGTATGGCCTTCTATCCTTCATTTCTCTCTTTTATTCTGTATCAAGCCAAGACGATTCGCAACAATGTATGACACTGCGCACAGAAGCCTGTTAAGTTCAGTAATCGATATGTTCTTTCTTATGATGTTGCGAATTACTCCTTGAACCATTTTCACCTCGCTTTTCACCTTCCGTCTATCACTACTCTTTATGTTTGGAATATCTATAATCTCTTCTGCAAGAAACCCCCTCTCTTAACTTCTGAAGTACTTCTTTTTCTACAACAGTCAAAGCTCGAACTTCATCACCACTTCTCCTCACATCTGCTCCTTTTACTGGCCCCATTGTCTCAGAGTCATTGACCACGTTTGCCTTAAATCCTTCAAACTCCTTCTCATCACCTCCCTAAACATAGCATTCCATTCCTCCTCGGTTGCCAACCTCACATCATCGCTTACATTTCCCTTCTGCACTTCCGCACCCTCAATGCTTTTATCAGAGCTAGTTTGATCATTTGTTATTATTATTATTATTATTATTATTATTATTATTATTATTATTATTATTATTATTATTATTATTATTGGCTCACAAAGAGCTTTCACACAGGTCATCAAAGATCTCCCATTGAAAACCTGTGGTGTACCCTGGAAGCTGAGTGGCAACAAGTCTCCTCAGATGTCCAGCACTCTTCACTTCCTTCGATAATATTTGCAAATAAATTTGTGTTATCTCAACAGCCTCCCACCATTGATTTCTTGCTGACAGCGACCACTGGTCTCCACTGGAATTTGAGTGGCAATCCATGAGCTCCCAGTTCTCTTCGTGCTTGTCCAGCGGAGGTCTTGTCAGCGCTCTCTTCTCTGTCCTTCTTGACTATTTGGGAGAAGGGGACGGCGAGGGGGCAATGGAAGGACGTGTAGAACTTTTAGATATGCAGCTTCAGTCTTCTTGTTTCCCTGTAACGCCTCTGCAGCAGTTTGTCTGGCTCACGTACGCGGTTCATGTGTATTAATCTTCGCATTCGATGGTTTTTCTTAATATTTCAGCTGTTTTCATTGTTGATAATCGTTATATTTTTGCAACGATTCCTGTAGTTCCAATTTTCTCCAATCTTTTTTCAAAGTTTTTCGGAATTTTTCCTACTATTATAGGAATTATTTTGATTTTCTTCATCATCCAAATCCCTTTTAACTCTTTGGCTAGCTCTGTGTATTTGATCCGTTTCTCATTTTCTTTGATACTAACCCTGTGGCCTGCTACGACATAAAAATCTACGATTTATCAGGATTTTGCTTTCTTGTTCAATAATTACGACATCCGGTCTTCTTGCTTGATGATACGTCTGTATGTCCATGTCCCATAGAATTTTGTGCTTCTCGTTTTCAAGTACTGCTGCCGGCTTATGATTGTACCATTTGTCTGTGCGTTCGAGTGAAGTTGTTTGCATAATTTCCAGTGTACTTCCCTCCTTACTTATTCATGCCTGTTTTTGTATTCCTTTTGGGCCAGTTTGCTGCATTCACTTACTATATGATTTATCGCTTCGTCTCTTTGTCCAGAGACTCTGCATTTGCTGCTTTCTTGTGTTTTGTCAATCTTTGCTTTGGTATGGTTGGTTCTTATAGAGTTATCTTGTGCTGCATTTATCAGGGATTCAGTGTCTCGGTTTACCTCTCCTTTTCGCATCCATATCCAGGTGTTTTCGTTATTCTCATCTTCCGTGTACTTGTTTCTCTTCCCATTTTTCTTTCTTCGTTTTATCCTTTGTCTCTCTGTTTTCTGTTTTGTTGATTTTCTCTCTGTCTCTTGCTTCCATAATTATCTTTTCAGTATTTTGAATTATGTATTTTTCTAAGTTCATTTTTTTGTGTCATTCGCACAGTTTTCTATGCAGATCAGTCCTCTCCCGCCGTCTGTCCTTTTTCACATAGAGTCTCTCAATATCGTCCTTTGGGTGTAGTGCATTATGCATGGTCATGAGTCTCCTGGTCTTCTGATCGAGTTGTCTCAGTTCTTCTTTAGTCCACCCTATAAACGGTCCAGAGTATCTTACTAATGATACTGTCCATGTATTAGACAACTTGTATTCGGCTTGGCACTTTCTCAAAATACTGTTTAGGGGAATGAAGCCTATGATAAACAGTAATGGGGATAGTGAATCTCCTTGGAAGATGCCTCATTGCATATAAATGTCCATCCGCTGTCAATTCCAGTCTCTATGTTTTAATTGCATTTTCTATCACGTTGATGATCCTGCTTAGTATTTTATACATTTTTAAGCATTCTAATAATAATAATAATAATAATAATAATATTAATAATTCGATCAATTTAGCATTTTAATAAATATAATAATGAATAAAATAAGTATTACTACGACACATTCATATACATAAAAATAAGCAGTTAAACGAAAAATTCTTTGAATTTTTTTCCAGAAAGGCTTGGATTTGTTATAAATCTAAGACAACGTTCGAGTTTAAAGAAAATATTATACTTATATTTTTTTTTACCTAAAATATCAGTACCCTATGTGTCGGTAAGAATCATAGATAAGGAGTTAGAATTTGAAAAGCAGGATATAATAAAAAGAAACTCACTACAGCCTTTGTGCGTGAAGAATATAATAAAATCATAATTTACGTTGATTTTACTGAGTTTTTTTAAGCCGCTTCCAACAACAGAAGAAAGTTTCGCAAAATTCACCGCTTCCAACAACAGAAGAAAGTTTAGCCGCTTCCAACAACAGAAGAACGTTTCGCAAAATTAAATGGCACCCGGATATCTTCTAAATTAGATTTGTCATACACATATTTTCAAATCTCAGACGAAAGAAAGCGTGCCGAATTATTAACCATCAATAGAGGAATATTTTAAATAAAGATAACAATAACACCTTCTCAAACATACGATCGAAACAATGTAAGCAGATCTCAACTTATTTAAATGATTTTCTAACAAAAAGCAAATGTCGTGAAGAGCATACGAAGAACATAAGTGGAAGTATTCAATAAATAAAGAAGTTTGGTTTAAACTGATTATTGAAAAATGCAACTTCAAATTTAATTGTTTTTTTGGGGGGGTTGCCTCACGAATAGAGACACTTCCGGTATATACAGTCGGCAGTGGACCGGATAGAAATAAAAATAACGAGGACTGTGTTATTTATTCATTTGCGATCACTGCTTCAATTAGTTTAATTCCATAAAATATATTAATTAGCAATATATATATATATATATATATATATATGTATATATATATATAATATATTAGCAATGTATATATATAGATATATACATCGCTAATATATATTATATATATATACATATATATATATATATTAGCAATGTATCTCTCTCTCTCTATATATATATATATATATATATATATATAAATATATATATATACATTGCTAATATATTTTATGGAATTAAATGTGAATATATATATATATATATATATATATATTGTATGTCAGGTCATGTCATATGCTACTGGTACCATATAACCCAGTACTACCTGCTTCATGGTCGGGTCACTGGCGACTAAACTGGTTCTCCCACCAGACTTGTTTGGTGAGGAGGGTGGCTAGTCTCACTGAAGGATTAAAAACAAGACCTTACAAAGGGCGAATGAACCCTTTTTCGGGGTCAACGGTCAACTAGCACTGCGTGTGTTTTTGTGTGTGTATGTATGTGTGTGTTGGGGTGGAGAGGGCTCCCGTATGCCGTGGTGAAGGCAACCTTTCTAGGAGAAGCAAATCTCTGATTTAAAAAACCATAAAGCAGGAGATCATTACGTGCATTAGGCTGGTTTGCAGTTTAACTTGTTGCTGGCTATCTTGTTCTTGCTTGTTGCTGGATCTCAACATTTTGAACCGAGAGAGAAACTTAGCTGTCATACAAAGCTAAGACTCTGTAACATCATCTGTGTATAGATACTCCCTCAAAATGGTCCTGTAGCGATGGAAGTCATTTTTGGGCTCATGGACTTTAAGTGTCTGAGGGAGTGGCACTCGTCTGACAAGACGTTGCAATAATCATATATAAAGGACTAGACTCCCTTCTAAACTATTTAACTGATCAAATTTTGGTAAATACTTGCTAGGCGTAGTATGTCTAAATCTTGTCTGCACTTGGTTAATTTATTTTTATGTAAGCTACTTTTGACTTTTATGAAAGTTTAACAAGAAGTACTAGATATCAATTAATCTATATTTCAATTTATATAAGGTATTTTAATTTTTATTAAAGTTATTTCAATTTTATAAGGTATTTTAATTTTTATTAAAGTTATTTCAATTTTTATAAGGTATTTCAATTTTTATAAGGATTTTTCAAGATTTAAAAGAGGCATGATATAAGTACATCATTTTAAAGTTCAAATATTTTAGATTTGCATTGAATTTATTGCAGAAGCAACTGTTTCTAAAGATCACCTAAATTTCTTAAGTCGCAAGTGTTGGACATTTTCTAGAATCCAAATCCTGTAATTGGTTTTGATCAGGATTGGATGAAGGATTCTAGACGTAAATTTTAATATGTTTATATATTTGTTAAATCTTCGGAAGTGGCATAAAAAGTAGTGCAAACTTCTTTTGTTGAGAGAATTGATTTATTTGCTTCGAAATGTATATATATATATATATATATATATATATATATATATATATATATATATATATATATATATATATATATATATATATACAGTTTGGCTATATAACGTTTGGAAGTTATCAATTCTGTTAAAAATTACAATACTAGAACATTTTTTCCTATTTTAAAAATATTTTAAAGTCTGTCTAGTTATGCAAACTTACATTATTAAAGGTATACGTAACACTATATTTCTTTCTCTAATCGTGCACTTCGGAAAAGCCAAACAACATTTCGTCTGTTCTTTCCTCGTACAAATGTTGACTTATGCCTTCTTGATGTTTCGACCGTTTTTTTTTTTTTGCAAATCGAGCCGAACGTTTCTCTTGTAAGCACATTCACGATTTGCTGCAATCCTTAATTAAGAAAGGTCAGACGCATTACTCGATTAATTACAATGGAGAAAACAACTCATACATCCGCTGGACATAGACTTTTGCAGAAAGGAAAACTTATTTAGTTTTCTTAGAAGTATATTCCGATTAAAAAATAAAAACTTTACTCACATAATGGAACTCAATCTATATGAAGCAAAGATTTCAGTAAATGCCTCACGTGATCGCACTTTAAGTTTAGGAGCAAAACTAATTACAGATTTGGAAACTATCTGCAGTCTAATGTTCTTATCGATATCGGAAGTTCTTGGACCTATATATTTCAAAATACATTATAAACGTTTTCAGTACAAATAAATTAATAAATATAAGAATAAGTCAAGATTGTTTCTCTTTAAGTTAAATTATCGTTCCTATTTGAAATTCTGATTTTTTTTAAAAATATCGTTCATTTATTTTTGGACATTCTCATTATTCCTTATTTTGTACACAATCTAATTATTTAAGACTATTGCCAAAAAATCTCAGCAAAGAATTCATAAACACTATAAAAAGGTAAATCGAAAAAACATTTACGTTTGTTTTTCTTTGCCGTTTTATGTTATTCCTAAGCGTTAGAATCTCACACCAGACATGTTTTTCCGATAACATACTAGTTATTTTGAAACCGATGTTGACCATAATCGTAAACCTAAATATTATTTTTAATTATTATTGGATGTAAAGTAGCAAAATTTATATTTGGTCATTTTTTCAATTTTCATATTTAATCAGATATTTTTTGTGCGAAGAAAACGATTCCTGAAATCAGTCAGCATTTAGCAGTCTTGATTCTAAATAAACATATATATATATATATATATATATATATATACGCATACACACACGCACACACACACACACGCACACATATATATATATATATATATATATATATAATATATAATATATATATATGTAAGGTCACGTAATGTGCTACTGGTACAATGTAACCCAGTATTACCTGCTGCATGGTCGGGTAACCGGCTACTAAACTGGTTCTCCCACTAGCTTGCCTGGTGAGAAGGGTGGCTCGTCTCCCAGACGGATAAAAAACAAGACCTTACAAAGGGCGGATGAACCCTCCTAGGGTCAACGGCCAACTAGCTCCACATGCACTTATATGCATGTGTATATATGTTTATGTGTGTATGTGTATGTGTGTATATATATGCACACACACACACACACACACATATATATATATATATATATATATAATATATAATATATATATATGTAAGGTCACGTAATGTGCTACTGGTACAATGTAACCCAGTATTACCTGCTGCATGGTCGGGTAACCGGCTACTAAACTGGTTCTCCCACTAGCTTGCCTGGTGAGAAGGGTGGCTCGTCTCCCAGACGGATAAAAAACAAGACCTTACAAAGGGCGGATGAACCCTCCTAGGGTCAACGGCCAACTAGCTCCACATGCACTTATATGCATGTGTATATATGTTTATGTGTGTATGTGTATGTGTGTATATATATGCACACACACACACACACACACACACACATATATATATATATATATATATATATATATAGTGCGGAGTTTTAAATCCCAGGTTGGTGTCTGGCGCGCAATATCTCACTTCATGGGCAGGTAGTGGCTCTTAAGTCTGGTTGACTGTCTACCTAAGTGATGGAAAACTCTATTACAAAGCCTGAGATGCAGCTGTTCATTAGTTCCGTGGCATATTTTGCAGCAACTGATGTTATCGGCTGTTTCAAAAAGTGTGAATGGTTCTACACAAGCCATTACCACTTAAATCAAATCATTGTGTGGGTAGCCATGAGTTTGTTCACTCTGCTTTCTTACAACATCCAAAAAGGTAAGCAAAAGTTCCATCAAGCGAAGTCTATTGGCGATGGGGTACTGGTGGTGGAGGCAGGTTGAGGATACCACTGGAGGCCTTTAGTCGGTACTCTGCACAGTTGGCGGCGTAGTAGGTGATGGCCGTTCTTGTGTAAAAATGTGTGAACAATTGCACAGTTCGTGTCCTCTACTATGTGGCAAAGCAGATCTTTTCTAGATGTAGCACTGCTTTCCCTAGACAGGGAGGGGCGATAAAAGGAGCCCTAAAAAAAGCTTGTTCACACAAAAGCTTGTCGTCTTGCTGCCGTTGACTGGCTATCCAATTGTGCAGTCGAAACAGAAACTCAATTCGAAATACAAAGCATGCGTTCAATTTTGGAACGTGGAATGTAAGAACATTGCTTGATAGTGATGATTCTTTTGAGAGGAAGACGGCGCTAGTTGCAAAAGTACTGAAACAATACAACATTGACATTGCTGCCTTGTCTGAGACACATCTTTTGAGATCAGCTGAATTGAAAGAAATTGGCGAAGGTTACACGTTCTTTTGGTCAGGTCGGAAAGAGGGGGAGAGGCATATTTCCGGTGTTGGCTTTGCAATAAAATCAAATATTGCTGACTCTCTGGAGGCTCTTCCTCGGGGCGGTGACGATCGTTTAATGACCCTTAGAATAGGACTCACAGCTGGAACGGGACTGACACTGGTAAGTTGCTATGCACCAACTCTAAATGCAGAAGAGGTAGAAGCAACAAATTTCTACGAAAAGCTTGGTGACGTAGTAAGAGGCGTAAGCTTTCATGACAAGATCTTACTGATGGGAGACTTCAATGCCCGGATAGGCTCGGACAGGGAGACATGGGGAAATGTGATTAGGGTTCATGGTATGGGGAAAATAAATGACAATGGAATTCGCTTGTTTTCATTTTGTAGTGAACACGGGCTCTTCATTACAAATACTATGTTTCAGCAGCCAAATCGTTGTAAAAGCACATAGATGGACCCAAGGTCCAAGCATTTGCATCTCATTGACTTTGTTATAACCCGCAAAAGAAACAGGAGGTATTCTTTGAGTCGTTCATTTCATGACTCATGTTGGCTGTCGGATCACGCCCTGATTCGATACAAGACATCACTGAAACTACGACCTATGGACAGAAGGCATACAATTAAGATGCCAAAGCCATTGAATATGAAAGAACTAAACACTGAAAAGAAATGAAGAATTATCTTCTAAGTTAGATGCGAAGTTAAAGGAAATTGTGATAAACAATGATATTGAAGAGTCCTGGAAGAAATTGCGGGATGTCATCTATGAATGTTCAAGCGAAGTACTAGGACTTTCCAAGAGGAAGCCTCAAGATTGGTTCGACGAACATGACATTAAAATTGAGGGTATTTTAGACCGCGTGCACTCTTCGCACAGGGTCTGGATATCAGACAAGAATTCTGCAGCGAAGAGGTCGGCTTATCTCAGTGTCAGGAGGGATTTTCGGCGCCGATTTAGGAAAATGAAAGAAGATTGGTGGTCTGCAAAAGCCTCTGAGCTCCAGGCTGCTTTTGATAGGAAAGATGCGAGGGTATTTTATGATCGTCTGAAAGAAGTTTTGAGACCACAACAATGTGGTACTTCACCCGTTATGGGGGCAGATGGTACAACTTTGTTGACTGATAAGAATGACATCCTTAACCGCTGGAAAGACCATTCTCAAGGAGTGCTGAATTCTCCTTCTGATGTTGACGATGATGTTTTGAGTTCTTTACCTGCAAGAATCAAATGCCAGAACTATATGTGATTTCTATTTTTTCTGAAGGTCTCGCAGCTGTAAAACAAATGCTACTGAGAAAGTGTGCAGGTGATGATGGTATACCCGGCTGAAATATTCAAGTTTGGGGGGAAACACACTTTGGAAAAAAATTTTGAAGTCATTTATCAGGATCTGGGAAAGCGGTTCTGTACCTCAGGATTTCAGGAACTCGTCATAATCCATCTCTTCAAGAATAAAGAAAAGCGCATTGATTGTGATAACTACCGTAGAATATCACTGCTCTCTGTGGCTGGAAAAGTCAGGCTCATTTTTAATAGGATAATCATTCATCTAGTAGACAAAATATATCCTGAGACGCAGTGGGGTTTTAGATCTGGAAGAGGAACCATCGACATGGTCTACTGTTTACGCCAAGTTGTAGAGAAGGCACGTGAGAAAAATCAGGATATGTTTGTCGTTTTTATCGACCTAACAGAGTCTCACTTTTGAAGGTTTTGAATAAAGTTGGAATCCCTGAAAAAATGCTAAATGTAATCATATCCTTTCACGAGAATATGGAGGCACGTGTAAGAGCAGACAGAAAGTTCTCTGAGTCATTCAAGGTAAAAACTGGTACGAAACAGAGTTGTGTTATGGCACCTGTGCTCTTTGCCATCTTCTTTTCAATCATGCTCGAGCATGCTTTTAAAGATTACACGCAAGGTGTCCATTTTGAGTTTAGAACTACCGGGGGTCTTTTTAATCATCAAAGATTCAAAGCTAAAACACTAAGAAGAATGGCAAAATGGTTAGTGATTTTCTTTTTTCAGACGATGCTGCACTCGTGGACACTTCATTTGAAGAAGCACAAGAATCAGTTGACAAGTTTTCCGATGCCGCAAAAGCATTTGGTTTGACGATTAGTATTAAAAAGACAGAAGTTATCTACCAACGAAAGCCCACCCCGTTGCAGCAAGGTGGTGTGAATATTCCGAGACCAGAATATGTGGAACCGCCCCAGAAAATCTTAGTGAATAGACAGCCTCTAAAGTATGTTAAATCCTTTGCATATCTCGGAAGTAGGGTGAATTCAGCAGCATCACTTGATGATGAGATATTGAGCAGAATTTCAAAGGCGACTGATGCCTTCGGTAAACTGCGGTCAAGAGTATGGAATGAAAGAGGTTTGACTCTAAAGAGCAAAATCTCAGTTCATCGTGCATTGATTGTTTCTATACTCCTGTATGGATCGGAAGCCTGGACCCCATACCGTAGGCAGATTGAGCAACTTGATACATTCCATAAGCGTTGCCTTCGCAGTATATGTGGATTAACATGGAAAGACAAAGCCCCTAACTCGGGATTGTTTGCTAGGTGCGACATTTTAAGTATTGAGGCCTTCCTGGTGAAGTCTCAGCTTCGGTGGGCTTGTTACCTTGTTCGCATGGATGAAAACCGTCTTCCTAAGCAACTAGCATACAGTCAACTGAAAGAGGGTAATCGAAATGTGGGTCATTCATTTCTGAGGTACAGGGATAAGCTGAAAGACAGTCTTAAGCACGCAGGCCTGAACCCAAAAACCTTTGAAGAAGATGCTGCGGATAGAAAATGGTGGAGGGAAAAATGTTTTGCGGGCATTAACACATACATTGACACACGGCTATCGAATCAAACAAATCTTCGTAGAGCAAGAGTAGGAACAGCGCCTTCCCAGCCTGTATCCTGTGAGTCGCGCGGCTTGGTTTGTGGGAGCAGAGCTGGCCTCGTGTCACACATGCGGCACACGCATTGAAGGCAGAGTGAAACAGAGCGAAGTTTTGGTCCTCATTCGTCGAACATGACGGGAGAGTCCATATATATATATGAGCTATTCAATATAATAAAATAAAAAATACTTAAAAGATAGTTTCCTTTCAATACTATTTGTTGCGTAATTCCCTGGTATACTTTTATTTCTAGCTGTTTTTATGTTTACATGTATTATCGTCTATGATTATGTTGGAAAGGATGCATTTACTAGCCTACTCATCTCTACAAGATATATCATGTCTATCGCTACACTATGCTGCATGGTTAGTGGATTGCATAATTGCAATTCACGAAAATATCAGACTTGCTATAAGTGAGAAATATTAAATTGAACAAAGAGAAAGCACCCAAGATATGTAAAATATTGCTGATTTTGAATTTGGCCATTTAGGATTTCATTTCTCCTAGAAAATCGTTAGTGACTTTGTAAACGGTGGTTTATGCTAATAGCAAAGTGCTTGAAAAATAATGATCACTTTGATATGGGATACCCTTGACTGGTGTTTTCTCTTGTTATTTTTGTTTATATATTGACAGCGAATTAGATTTTTCAAGTGGATGCGAGCTGCCTATTATTTCAAGTGATCTTACTAATGTATTCATAAGTATATATATATATATATATATATATATATATATATATATATATATATATATATATACTAGCAAAAGTTCGCGTCGTTGACTGGGTTCAAAAACAGCCTACAGAAAATGAACTCTGATTTATGAAAGTATGATAGGTAATAAAAAGGAAGGGTTGTAAAGAGATAGCTTCGAATTTGAGGGTATCAAAACCAAAGCAAAATATGATGAAAGTAAAAATAAAATAGATAAACCCCATAATTTATTATACCATACCTGTTTACACTGAAACATTTATCACAATATTCTGTGGATCTATATTAAAAAACCTTGTTAAACTTTGTGACATATTTCCATTCTATTGAGGTCAGGCCCGAACACCCCATAATTTTATTATACCATATTTCTTCAAACTGAAACATAATTATCAAAGTATACTTACGCAGATAGATATGAAAAGTCTTTATTAAAGTTTGTGCCCATTTCCATTCTATGGAGGCCATGCGCGAACGCAGATCCCACAATTTTATTATACCATCCCTATTTAAGTTAAAACATACTTTATCAAAGTATTATGTACATCTATATCAAAAACACTTGTAAACTTTTTTTTAATTTTTAAATTCTTTATTTCCATACTTTGTGGACCAGGCGCGAACGCACACCCCACAATTTTAATGAATCATCATTATGCCAGATACAACATATCCATTCCTGTGTCTCGATACATCTTCTATCATTATATGTGATCAGTTTTCTATAATAGTCAACCATATAGGAGCCTATTCGTGACCAGACGCACACACGGGCGTTCAGCTTTTATATATATATATATATATATATATATATATATATATATATATATATATATATATATATATATATCTGTGTGTGCGTGTGTGTATATGTATGTGCTATTTGTTTTCATTACATATTTTTACGTGAATAAAAATTCATCCATGGACACGTGATTCAGCGTATGACCCGGTATCAACATTGTTCAACCATCATCAAGGATCGAACTCACGACTACACTATCAACAGTCTATTGCTTTACTAATAAGCCACGCAAGGTTTTTACAGCTGTTAAATGTAAGATCTGTTGTTGTTGTTGTTGTTGTTGTTGTTGTTATGTATTCATTTTTTTCCTATCCCTTCGCAGTTAATAACACAAAAAGGCCAGAGTTTGAGTTGAATGAAACGTGGTTAAACAACTACAACTATTAAAATGGGAATACCAGTTGGCAAAAAATTAATACACAAAGTATGAAGCCTCACCTTAAAAACTTCTCCCAAAAATAAAAATTTTAAATTAAGAAAATAATATATATAAACTGTTGTTTTAAACATTTTTAAGCTTATTTTTGTATTTAACTTTCGCTTCCTCAGCAGGGAAGAGAAGAGATATTACCTTCCCTTTATTTTTGTTTTTGCGTCACCTACTTCTTTTATAAGATGAATTTTTGTTATTTATTTTATTATAATTTTATTGCTTACATTTTTTAATATTTTATTTAATATTTTAAAAATATTTTATGTGCATAAAATTTTATGCATGGTTATACTGGGCATCTTTTCTTTTTTTTTTTTTGCGTCCAAAATAACTTCTGATTATAAATCGGCTGAGTGAAACTTGTTATAGGAACCTAAAACCAGTTCCTATTTACATACATACATTTACATACAATAAGTTATCGGTACCGATACAATAAGTTATCGGTAAGTTATCAAACCTGATAATAGGAAATCGTTTTAGGTCCCTATAACAAGCTCCATTCAGCCGAGACTTATCTGTTTATAATTTATATTTGATTCGAATGGATAATAATTATATTATTATGTTTTATGTTAAACTTTTTCTTTTGAATACGCATGTATAACACATACATATATTCTCTTTCAACCGTCTTATTTAATATGGTGCAAGTGTAAATTTTATTTAAATCGTCTAAAACCTATCTGATAAAATCTTAATTTTATTCAAAAGAGCTAATCCATCAGGATTAGACAATGTTATAAAAATTTAAATCACAATTAATTTTTAAATTAATATTAAATCTAAATCTAAAAAATTAAAATTTCAATTATAAATTTAAAATCAACTTTTTAATCAAAATTCAAATTTATATTTAAAAATGTAAATGTAGTTTTTGGGCGGGAATGCTTATCCAGAAGCCTAAGGAAAATAGTACAGTACATTAATAGAAACATTTAAATATTATATATATATATATATATATATATATGAGCTATTGAATATCTTCTTCTATATAAATAAAATGAAGTCATTTTCCCCTCTAGGTTTGACCCTTATTGGATTAAAACTCAAGACATTTCATGCAAATGTAATGTGCACAAACTGCAGCACATTATCTTACGTGCGCTATAGGTATATTACCGTTACACTTCCTCGATAACCGTACATTCCTATATTTTTTCTGGTGAGAGTTCACTGCCCAAACCAGTAAGAATCAATGGAAGTGGTATGTTCTTTTCTCTATATTACATTCATACTCCCCCGCGACCACTTAACACCGTTGCGGATACGTCCACAGGCGAATTTACGATGAAACACCGGTTTGAGTTCTTAGTTGCTTAAAAAAATGAAATAGCATTTTACCGCCGGGTGAAACGCAACGTTCAATTACATCTATTACATAGGTTACTTATACCATTTCTTTTATTTCTTCTTCTTTATTTTTTTCCTTTATTTTATTTTTCATTTTTTTTTCCTTTTTGGGAGTGGGGAGAGGGCCTGCGATTCGAAGGGTTAATTAAACGAAACGAACTAACCTTGGATTCAAGGTTTTACAACAAACTATAACAGTCAGTGGCTAGCGTTCTTCAAATGTTCAAACGATTACTCGATTTATATATTTTATTTATTGTATTTTTCCTTCTATTATGTTTTCGGTAATTTTATACATGATTCTAGGGGGAGAGCTGACTTCTTATTTTCGGATTAGTTACTCATTCAATATTTATTTCTATACATTGAATTTCTGGTAGTTTCATAAGCCCAATTCCTGTTACGCTATCGATATGGAACCAGACGACATTCCAATTTGTAAAAAGCGACTACAAGTAAAGGAATACAAAAAAGACAACAACACAAAACGCATAAGAAACCGTTATACTTACACCTAATTATTATACGGTTAAAAATTACTTTTTTAGCTTAAAACAAACCAACAATAAAAAATATGACTAAAATCTATTAAAGATTTATTCGTTATACACGGTCAGTTTTCGGGTTTTATTTGTTTCTTTTTTTTCCATTTATACTTTTTACTGTTTGTTTTTTTTTCTTTGATTTTATTGCAGAAAACTAGCCAACAAAAAAATAAAAACAAAATAAAATAAACATAATTACATTTTACACGGTAAGTTTTCTGGGATTTTTTTTCATTTGTATTCATTCAAGTTTGTTTTGCTTGTTTGTTTTTTGTTTGTTTGTTTGTTTGTTTTGTTTTCTTTTGTTTTGTTTTTGGAGGGGGGTTGGGTTTTTTTAATCAGTTCTTTCGATATAAGAAAATATGAATTTTTTATTATTAAAACTATAAATTGTTAGGGGAAAGTACAGTTTTTTTTCAAAGAAAATTTACGGCTTGGGAACGTGCTAAAATAATATTTGGTGCTAATGCAGAGATTGATCCGTGCTATTTTTTAAATTGTATTTCCACGTTAAAGTTTTATTGTATGTTTTTTCTATTCAATTGTAAGGTTAAAGTACAGATTAGGTACAAAACACACTCCCCTCCCCATGTTAAGAATGGCTTAAAAACAGTGTTTATCGGTGTATTTGAAAAATACAAATGGTGGCGGACAATGTTGATAACGTTAAGTTTGGGAAAATTAGCAAAAACTCAAAAAACTATACAAAATACCGTTGCTTTCATTTATTTGTTGTTGGACAACTGTTTCGCATCTGTGTATAGTAACCCCCCTCACCCAAATATTAATTAAAAACTCACATTTTTTAATACAAAAAAAAACCCTTTATTTAGCGTTCCAACATTTTAGCAAGTTCGGCTTAATCTACTGAATGTTGGTCGATCCCAAGCCATGATTGACAGTAACTCCCGATTATCCGGATCCAATTCTGCAAGAGTACCATTTTTTTTTTTTTTTTTTCATTTTTGCCTTTTTTTACTTTTTGGGGTGGATTGTTGTACAAAGAAAGATGCATTTTCTCTTTTTATTAGATTTTTCAATTACACCAAATTGAGCAACAGCAACGCGTGGCAGGGTACAGCTAGTAATAAAATAAAAAATATTTAAAAAATAGTTGCAGTTTATAAGGATTGCTCTCCTGCATATACAATTTTTCAGGCATTCGTTCTGCACATTTAAACAGTTTTTCCCGGGGTCATGAATTAACCGTAGAATTAAGTATTTGTCAGCATTGCAAAACGAGCATGGTTTCAATTTTGGGGAGTATGAGGTTTCTAAACTTCTATTCATTTTTATTTTCTTGTTGATTATGAATCTGTTCGAATTTTATGTTCTCGCTAAATCCACTTATAGAAGAAAGTCTTGGTGTCTCTTTGCTAACATTAGCTACCATATTTTTGAACATTTTCGGTGGATCGTAAAAGCTTTTATGTATTTGAGTTTCTCATTTGGTTTAGGGAAAGGTTTATATTTTTTCTCAAGATTTTTTTCTTTTTGTTTTCTTTGGCACACAAAACATTAAATGGGCAATTTTAAAAATGTTATCATTTGAAATTTAAGGTTTAAAAAATAAAAGCGAGATTTGCACAAGATCTTGTAATATACATGTCTATTTCAACACTGCGATTATTAACAGATAAGTATCGGCTGAAAAACACTTGATATAGGGACCTAAAACGGTTCCCAATTTTCAGGTTTGAAACCGACGATACCGGTGACTCATCTCATCTAAATTTTCTGGAAATATAAATAATACGCTCTTATTTTTAGAATTTTCCCTCGTAATTGGGCAGTCTGGTGGATTTTTTTTCTAAATATAACTATATATATATATATATTAGGTAATTATTTTAGCAAATAATTGTCAGTCCCTTTAAGGAACTCGTTTATCCTCGTTAACTCCTTGCTAATGACACGGCTTCTTTTGCTGTGTTCGAATCTATCGACTCATATTAATCGCGACACCCTGCACTGATAATTCCCGAAAGGATCGAACACTAGTGTCTGTGGGTATTTAATAATTATTATAGTAAATAAATATGTCAGCCCCTTTGAGAAACTCGTTTCTTATCATTGAGCTATTTCAGTTGAAATAAAAGTCGGTTAATTTATCTCATAGGCCAGATCATCATATAATGGTTAGATCACTCTGACAGACGTTAAAAACATTTGAAAGCATAAATATGTAAATTTCAACGGTAGTTCTCGCGGTTAACGGTAGCCGAATAGATTAGGTCGTTGCTAATGAAGCCATACATGGCTTCTGTTGACGGGTTCGAATCTATAGACTGATGTTAATTGTGACACCCTGCACTGATGATTCCCGAAAGGATGAAACACTAGTGTCTGCAGGTATTTAATAATTATATGTATTGTATTGTATGCAGTATATGTTATGTTATGTCACGTTAATTTCTTAACATTTTAAAGCACGCATCCAAATTGCTCCGTTACATTTATATAAGATTCTAAATCATGTATAAACTACTGCCTTAATAATGTACGGCATAATCACGTTGACACACCGGTTCTCGTCAGATCACCGAAGTTGAACCTAGCTAGTACCAGATGGGTGACCATTTGGGAATTCTGGGCACTGTATGTGCTTTCCGCTTATCTCGGCATTTGTTTCCAGTCGTCCAGAACCTCCACTTTCCACTAGTATTTAACAATGTAGACTCAGGAGAGGTGTGTTTGGAGATTGCGCAACTCTTGCCACAAAAATTTCACGCGCAGGCATGTTTACGATGAATATCCATAATCTGTCAATGCTGAAAGAAGCCGTTTTTTTTTTAATTATAAGGACTAGCAGAATCTGTACAAATTCCACGGTAGTAGAAAATGTTTAAAACGCATTATAAATAAAATGAATAAAGATAAAACAAAACATGAAGCTAAAATTTATTAAAAACTCTCAACACATTTTTTTTTATTTTGTAATATAAATTATAAGTCAATTCACTTGCACATTTTTTAATTAAAAAAAGTCTCTAATGGAAAAACTTACAATCTACTCTCAACATGACTTTTTTTAATTATAAAATGAAATTACCAATTTGAAGCCATAAACAGACAACGATATTTTTGTGGTTGTTTTGACATTTTTCGCGGAGTAAATGGTGTTAATGATTTTTAACTCATAAAGAGCGACAATAAAGGGAAATAATTCGTTTCTCATTAATTAATGTTTGCGATGATGATGTTTTTAGTTACAGGGGACGTCGTCCAAGAAAATCAATATGAATGGTGAATGCTCTGACAAACTGCAAACACTTGTACCTCCCCGACGTAACTACCCCCGACAAACCCGACAAGCTACTAAGTCTCATCCCTTTACAGTAGAGATTCCTGGGTGTAAGAAAGCCTTTTACTCCAATAGTTTCTTCTCCAGAACTGCGGGTCTTTGGAACTCCCTTCCGGGATTCTGTTTTCCCAACTGCACTGATATGCAGAAGTTCAAGTGTAATGTTAACAAACATCTGTCTACTCCTCTCCCTTCATAATGACCCCGCTAATTAAGTCCCTGATAGTAGCATCCTGCTTCAAAGTGGCACTGCCTTGTTTGGGGTGAAAATTGAATTAAAAAAAATTAGATTCTTATTTTTTTTTTTTTTGTCCACCAATGGCATATTTGCAAAATGTAACTTTTTAATAATATTTACTGACTCTCTCTACTATTTATGCTAACTTTATTTGTATATCATTACTTATTATTTTGTTTTCTATATAAATAAAACACTAAACTATGTATGTGTGCGTGCCTTACTGCGTGAAAATATTTAACTGATAAACTCTTAAACTATTGCTCACATAACACTGAAATTAATATGATATAGTAATCATACACCAAAATGGTTTACAAGGTCTCGAGAATTGAAATGCAAAATGTTCATTTCAATTTGTCGAGATATTACTATTACTCTTGCGTATGGGCAAATTCATTTATAGCTTGGGTGGTTTAATTTTAAAAAAATGTTATCTGTCTGTCAGGTTAGATTAAAGGGGATGTATTGTTTCTGATTCTAGCTGATAGTACACAAGTAATTTTTTAACTTTTGAAACCAGTATTATATATTAAGCACATATATAATGTTCAATAGAAAATGGGTTCTCTAATTATTGTAATGAATAATACAGAACTTACCTGGGTGTAGCTGTCGGAGGTGAGGATGCTCTTCCAACAGCCAAGAAGAACAATAGCCTTGTGGTTATTTATACTAATAGAGTAAGGTAATTGTTATAAAAACCTTCTTCCTTTGTGAAGAGTCACTTATTCCTTTATTTTTATGTTACTGTGGTTACAAGACCCGAGAAGAAGGTCGCGAAGAAGATTGTATTTTTTCGCAACCTCACTTCATGTTAGCTACTCTCAGTTATATGACTTTTTTCCAACAATTTGCGAAAAAAATACAACAGTTCAACACAATTTCCTAACGGAACTTTTAATGTCGTTAGTAACAGCAATTAGTGACAATTCTAGAAATTGTTCGATTACCCTTACAAGTATATGGAAACACCTGATACTTCACCTGTGGCAGATCCCAGGGAGCGCCACCATAATCAAATTTCCATTCTGAAGATGAAAATTAAGGGTAGGCTTCGTTTGTCCTGAGGCACAGAGATTACTCCTTCTATATTTTCTGTATCCCACGGAGAAATTTTGGAGAATATCAATGAAATTGAAATCTCCATCTGCAACTTGCAATTTTCTTGTGTCTCCGAAGAGAAAAGAGAGCTTATGGAGTCCGATTGGCTAAGTTACCAGCTGAATATTGGGAAGGAATTAGAGGATCTCTCTCTCTCTCCTGTTGCATCCTCCAGAGGCTAGTGGTTATTTGGAGCGACCTTTCCTTCCTTATACGCCTGGACTTTCTATGGATAGAGCTCATTCATCATTTACTGTTAGACTTCCTTAGGTTCAAATCACTGGACCAACATCCAGTGGTTGTGAAATGGAAAACGATAGAATGAGTTTTTACAATTTCTTATCAAGATTTGCAAATGATGCAGAAAAATTAAACTTTTAAAAATGCTCTCTGTGTGTGGGAGACCTCTGCTGCTGATTAATCACTTGAGTTGCGTTGATACAAATAATCAGCAAGCACTGGCAGTATTAAAACGAGAATATTTAGATGTTAGTGACATCATTGATAAGATATTCCAAGATATTATCGATTTCTCCCCCAAAGGGGAGAGTTCTTATGAGGATCTTGGGAGTTTTATCAGCAGAACTGCTTCCATTCTGATAGAACTCGCCAGATCTCTCGATTGTAATTTCTCTGAGGATGGTTCTGCGGGGGCCCGATTAATGGCCAAAATACTTTTTTTTTATTTCTGAGAGCATTGAAGGGAGGGCTTATTCAGTTATGTGGCACTAGAATTCCTTCTCTGTCAGTTTTGTTGCAAGAAACCAGTGAGGCTATCAAACGCTTACTAATTAAAGGTGGCGGGTTGCCTGGTTCTTCTGATATCCATCGAAGCAATTTTCGGTTAACTGTTTTAAAATCTAGAGGAGCCACTATAAACCGAGATGTTTCTTTCCGCATAGATTCAGATCGTCAGTCTCCCTCTGGTTACTCGAGTAAACTACCTCCTCTTATTTGTGTTGCCTTTGGTCGAGGAGGAAGTACTATCTCTGTAAACTGTCTATTAGATACTGGCAGTGGCCGAACGTTTTTGTCTGGTAATGTCTTGCACTCCTTGGGTTACTTGAGTTCTGGCAGTTTGTAGTGTCATTTGAAACTTACTACTCTTCCTGGAGAATGTGAGCAAATATACAGAGAGGTGAATTTGGACGGGACTTAGGGTCTGGTCATGTGGGGCACTTTCCGGTGCTGGTTGCCAACTCATTGAACCTATCTTTATATTTAAAAAATTGGCATTTGCTGCTGGAAGAGTTCAAACGAACTGGATGTTCTCTGGCTGGGCAATTTGAGTCGGGATCTGATTTGGTGGCTATAAGTGGAATTATGAGTCTGGATCTGGTGCAACATTTGGGTCCCTTACAGTTGGTGCCTTGTTTAGGGGGTCGATCTTTCTCTGTTCCTGCTAGCTTGATTCCCTTTGGTAAGGTAGACACTTTTTCCAACAAATCCTGCCCCTATTTCAAGAGATGCTACTTTGTTTTGTTCAGTAATGGAGAATACTCCCCAAGTGGAATCGTCGCATATTTGCTTTGTCCTGAAAGCTGATCTTACCTATGCAGACCCCTGGGTATATGTTTTTCACTTCAGCAATGTGGAAAGAGGATTGGAGAAAATGTTCAGCATTGAGTCGTTGGGCATTCAGGCCGGAGAAGAGATTTCAGGATATGATTTAACAGTTTCAGGAATCTATAACATTTAAGGATGGGAAATATCACGTGCAGTTACCCTGACATGCAGATAAACTGGCTCTAATTCCTTCAAATCATGCTATTCCTTTGCACATTTTGGATCGTGTGGTTAGGAGCCTGGAGAAAAAGGGACTGTACCAAGAGTATGTAAATGTATTCTTTCAGCAGCAACAGGAGGGCATCATTGAGGAAATACAGGTGGATCCTCCAAATTTTGTGGATTATGTCTAGATACCTCATCGACCCATTTTCAAGACAGATCCAGCAGCTGCCTACTCTGGTGTGAGTATGACAGTAGATATGTTGGACTTGTTGATGTCTTTTAGATCGAATAAATTTGTTTTGCTTGCGGACATCAGGAAAGCTTTCTTGATGGTTCCCCTTGCACTGGAGGCAGACAAGAACAGGTTCTGTTTTTTTTTGTTAAGGATGGTGATCGTCTTCTATTTTTCCACTATGCCACTCTGATTTTCAGTTTACCTCGAGTCCCTTTATATTGGGGAGTATCCTGAAGTTTCATGCAGCCCAGTATCCTTTTGATGAATGTCGAGTTGCAATTGAGAACCAATTTCATGTCGACAACCTGGTGGTGACTGAGTCTGACCCAGAAAAGCTTGTAAGGCTGTATTCCCAGGTTAGGAAGCGTTTGCAGGAAGGTGGATTTGTGGTACAGTCATGTAACTCAAACTACGACAGCCTTAGGGATGAGATGAGGAAAGATGGTACATTGAGTACCCATGAGGTCGAATGGGAGATGGTGCTCGGGTACCGGTATGATCCTATTTCAGAAAAGCTCCGCACTGCCCCTGTTAAGTGTGATGCGAGTGCATTTACTAAGAGGCAAATTCTTTCGGAATCGACAAGGGTATTTGATCCCTTATCTCTTTGCCTGCCCGTGACTATAATGAGTAGGATTTCGGTGGGAGAATTCTGGAAGCGAGGTGTGAAATGGGATGAGGACGTCCCTCCAGATTTTCAGTCTTCTTGGAGGAACCTGGCAGAAGACTTATAAATATTGAGTAACATGCATTTCTGCAGACAGGCCCATGACGGGAACCGACCTGGAGAGTTGTATCTGTTTTGTGACGCTTCTAAAGAAGTATATGGATTTGCAGCCTATGTTTAGGACAACAATTCTGCATCGATCTTCGAGTTGCTCCAGTGAAGGATAAGACTTTAGAACTAACGGCGGTATTTCTTGCTCTGAAGTGTTTGCCCACTATCTTGGTAGGATGCAAGGGTGTCCGCCCTTCTAGGTTGTGTGTGGTAACAGATGCACAAGTAGTACTGCCATGGATTTTGTCAGAAACGATGGCTAGTAAAAGTATCTTTGCTAGAAATAGGCTGAAGGATGTTTTGCCAATGAGCCTGGATTTGGAAACCAACTACGGCATCAGGTCAACCTTCAGGTATGTTTCTACCATCGAAAACCCGGCTTACTTAATCACTCATGGATTATCGATAAGGAAGTTCCGGGACAATTTAGATTTTTGGTACCATGGCCCTTCTTGGTTGCGCGGTGAGGTCTTGGCTTGGCCGGAGCAGGAGTTGCCCGGCTTTGATAATAGGTGCCAGCAGATTGTTCGTTTGTCAACAAATTTTGCTGCGATTGTGGATGAGGAGTGTACTTCGGTGATCTCCGTGCGACGGTTTTCAACGTTTACCCGTTTGTTGAGGGTAACGTCTTTGGTGTTCCGATTCATCGGCTTGATGAGGAAAAGGGAAGACAACTACAACAAGAAAGCCGCAATTTACTTAATAAAATGTTTTCAACAGCAGGAATTTACTACTGAATTGAATTACCTGCGGAATCCTATGGTAAAGCCTGCACCTAATCGAGTTCAGGCGCTTGATCTTTTTCTGGATGAGGAAGGGTTGATCCGCTCGCATGGACGGCTGGACAGGTCTTCTCAGTTTTCTTATAAAGTTAAGAATCCCTTGTTGCTGGGCAAGAATCATCACCTGACCCGACTTGTGATATTAGACTGCCATCTTAAATGGTCCCATCTGGGCATAGGGTCAACCTTAACTGAATTGAGATATCATGGCTATTGGGAACCTCAAGGGAGGCAGGCAGTAAAAAATACCCTGAATTCTTGCACAAAGTGTAAAAGAGAATTCTAGGCCGGTGCTGCCTGGGAACATGGCCAATCTACCAACTTTTCGTATCGAATTTGAGGTTCCTTAAAGGAACACTGGAGTGGACTTTACCGGACATTTTTGGGTGAATGAGGGTAACGCTGAGAAAAAAAATGTATCTGTTGTTGTTCACTTGTTTGAGTGTAAGACCAGTGCACATAGATGTGGTGCCAGACATGAGAATATTGTCCTTTTTTCAGGCACTAGTAAGATTTACTAATGCACACGGTGTTCCAGAGGCGATTCTCAGCGACAACGCAAAAACCTTTCTGGGTAGTGGAAGACTGTTTAATTCCTGTAATGAGTGGTATAATTTTGAGTGTGTTGGAATTGACTTGGCTCCAACCGCTAGACAGAAATGGTACTGCAGTGATTGTGCACCTAAGGGGTAGACCTAGTCTATTATCTGCTCAATAGGAGTAGTCTTGTGTAGGACTATAAACTACAACCGACAGCGGAGCCTTGGCTAAGGGACAGAATGAAGGTACCCTGAACCACTGTTACCTCAAGGTGCCCCTTGACTGAGGCTTAGCACCTGTTATTCCCCCTACAGAGTCACGCCAACTTGAAGTTTTCTTTTCTATGAAGATATATATATATATATATATATATATATATATATATATATATATATATATATAAAATGGACTTCTTTTCTTTTTTTTTCTTTTGTCGGGAGAGTATAGTGAATAGTACAGAACTTACGTGGGTGTAGCTGCCGGAGGTGAGGATGCTCTTCCAACAGCCAAGAAGAACAATAGCCTTGTGGTTATTTATACTAATAGAGTAAGGTAATTGTTATAAAAACCTTTCTCCTGTGTGAAGAGTATCTTCATTCTTTCTTTATGATACTCTGGTTACAAGACATGAGAAGAAGGTCGCGAAGAAGATTGTATTTTTTTCGCAACCTCACTTCAGGTTAGCTACTCTCAGTTATATGACTTTTTTCCAACAGGTAAGATTAAAAGAGAACGCAGCTGGGGCGCTAAATGTATTTGTTCTGATTCTAGCTGATATTACACAAGTAATTTTTTAACTTTTGAAATCAGTATTATACATTAGGTACAATATAATATTGAATAGAAAATGGGTTCTCTAATTATATATACGAAATCTGCATGAATTAAAACATATTTTAGTGTATTTTACGATCGGGCAAGCCCCCCCCCTGCTAATAATAATTAATATAATTATACATATCTCTTTTTATTATCTTATATAAGTCTGTATTCGGCTTGATACTCGGTGTTAGTTTAATCATCTCCTAGTTTTCTTTACGTCTGTGAATACTCTTTATTTTCTTCGAAACACTATTAATTAGTGTTAGTAGTAGTAATAGTAATAGTAGTGGTAGTAGCGAGCGAAGGCCATTTTTATTATTTTTTTTTCGCCCTTCAGGAGACTGAAATGAATTCCTTTGCCGTTTCACTGCGTCAAATGAAGTTTCGATAATAAAAGCCCGGAATCCAAATGACAGAATCATTCCTAATCAACACCGACTGACAAAGCAAGTTGTTTTAGCTTTTCTTCCTGCCATCTTTGTTTTCCACCTTTACGACTAACAGGCAGTCTTCCTCTACGCAAAACAGAAAATTAAATAATAAAAAAAAATAGATCGGGGGGAAAAGGTAAAAAAAAAAAAAACGCAAGGAGCTAACATTTTTTTAATATCAAGTCGGTCAATAAGCGCGGCTGCTTTGAATAGAAACACGATTTTTTTACCGGCGACGACGAATTCGATTACTCGTTCACTCCCATCGCCGCCGTCACTGTCATTGAACAACAATTTGCAAAATGGAGGCAGTGACGACTGCTACTACTCGACTCTCTTTTTTTTTTTAGTTTCTACCTTCTCTCTTCTTCCCTCCTTCTTCGTGGCTAACTTTGCACACACGCACCTGTTGCATCAGCGGATCACATGAGTTCCGACCAGAAAATCGAACAAATTATATATATATAGAACATCTAACGAAAGAATGTAATAAAAAGTAAAGACACACATTTTACAATCGAAATAAAAACTCATCAAAAAAAAAGATTTTTGCCTATTTCGAAAGACACATAAATGCCGTGGGAGTCAGAGTTATAGGGGAAATCTTAGTGGGAAGTTGGGCAGCAAGATGTTTAAAATTCTTCATATTGATACTGTCGGAAAAATACGAAGCAAAGAACTTATTAGATTATCACATTTTCTGGGGTCTATAGACTGCTGAAGTGAAGGATGGAGACTGTTAATTGGGTGTATAGAGTGAAAAGATGGAGACTGTTAATTGGATTGCCTGAGTGAAAGGGATTTTTCCTTCATTAAACGCGGTTAGAGAAAGTAAAGTTTAGTATTCGAACAGATACTACACGTTATTTATTAGTAAAAAAGATATTATGTACACAGTTCTTCAGTTAACTAATTTTAAAGCTGAAGTGAACTACATTACATTGACTTTAAACTAGAAATGTATTTCTGGCGAAGGTTGCTAACACAGATAGAGTTTCGAACAATACTTCTGATTCCCGCCCAACTGCTAACCAAACATAAAAATGTGATTACGTTATTCGCTATAGACCATTTCGGACTTCCTGTTATTAACAAAACTTCCTGAACATAACTTACGTGCCTAGTTCTTAACTTCTAACGAAAAATTCTTCTTTACTTCATCTGATTAGAAAATTGTATATAACATAATCTTATGGACACACCAATTTTTGTTAGATTGTTAAGTTATGTGGTGTTTAGTATGGACAGTATCAGATGATTGACCATTTGGGAATACAACACGCTGTAGGTGGGTGGATGGAAACACCTTCCTTACTACAAACAGAATCTGCAAAATGTTACGTGGTTAGAATCATATCGTTTGATCGAGATAAACATTCATTGTGAATTGTATATAATGCTACATCAATACAGATTAATTTCAAATTAACTCAAAGACTTAAAAAACTGGCATAATAAACACTATCCCATAACTTTCATGTAAATTAAAATAGCGAAATTGTTTGCTATATTGTGCCTGTTCGAAATATAAAAGTGATTTTGAATCATCGGAACTGTAAAAAGAATGGCATATTTTAATTAAAGCTGAAACGTATAAATATAGTATTATGGTTTGTTTGTATTCTTTACCAAAAGGGTAGAATTTCGACTGCGACTTTGGTTGTATCAATTCATCAAAGGATCTCATCCAAGATTTTTTCTTGTTTTATGTAATAATGATAATGCAAATTTATGGTCAGCCAATTCTTCGTCCTTCGTATAGTACCTAGACTTCGTATAATATCTAGACTTCGTATAATATCTAGACTTCGTATAATATCTAGACGGTAGCGTGCCACATACACAACGGGAGTATTCTTTTTAATCTTTTATTATTCGGACTACTGTTTTCATCTTAGATGTCATTCTCACAATTTTTAGGACGATATAGCATAAGCTTTATCAAATGTATCTTATCGAATTCGGGAATCGAAAGAAAGATCCCAGAGTTCGACAGGATGCATCTTAAAAAGGTCGAAGGTTACATCGGCCAAAACTTTGTAAATAGAATGTTCAAGATGAGGGCTGTAATCCGAATAATCTAAATACACTTCTGATCAATTCATCATCAAAAAATTCCAAATCACCACTGAAGAATTGTCAACACCTAACTTGTTGCCTAGCAACGATGTCGTATATTCCCTAATGCTACTGTGCTTTTTTATTGTTCGCGGCCAAGGAAAGAGAAATCCTAGATTAAGTCAAGTTTTATTTTAACCCAATCCAAAGTGCCCCTTTTGAGGCGCGGGATGCTCCTTGTGTTAAAAAACATAGCTTGTATGTAACTTAGCTCTCATTGGAAAGCAAGTAAATAGGAATACGTCTTCAGTTGTAAGCTAAATCAGTGGTGAGGTTTTCCTGTACTAGTGACAGCGATTACTCTAACAGTGTATAGACTTCACCAGTTTCTTTTCTCTACTCTTTTTGTGCGTTGTTGTAACACAATCGTATACGTTACGAATAAAAAAAAACATACCATTAATTTTGATCAGCACTTTCTGTTTTTCTACAGACTTGGTTTCTTTTGACAAATAGAAGAGTATAAAATTACTACCTTGTTCCATTAGCACTGTATAAGCTTCCGCATTGCACTACGAGGAGGAGGAGGAGGAGGAGGAGGTTATGGACAATACTTGTAAATCTATTTAAACTGGTAAACAGAAAGAAAGTAACCAGGCATAATAAATAAATCAATAAGTTGGGAGAATGTATCAAATGTTACTTGCAAATATAATATTTTATTGCGACAAAAATATCCGAAAAATTATATTTCAGTTTTGTTGTTATATTTGTTGTATTGCTTTATACATTTTGACCAATCATCAATTGTTGTAAACACAAAGCATATACTCAGACGTTTCTAATTGCTACAAGTCATCTCGCAACTATAGATATTTAGCACGTACGAACAATAATCAGCGTTAAGCAGCGCAACTGGATATTGAAATGAGCATATAAGGGAGATAAATACATGTCTTGAGAAAAACTTGACAAAAGAAATTTCAATTTTTCAAAACCTTTAATTTATTATTAAATTGGAAAAACATTGTTTATAATTGTAGAAAAGCAATGTCGATTTTTCATTAAATTAGTAAAACTTTATTTAAATTAAATTACAAAATCAGCAACTTTATCAGTTATATAGATGTTTATTTTTTTACTTGCGACTAAAAAAAGCAGAAGTATTCTTTCGAATAATAAGTATTCCTTAGAATAATAATTATTCCTTAGAATAATTATTATTCCTTAGAATAATTATTATTCCTTAGAATAATAAATATTCCTTAGAAAAATAATTATTCCTTAGAATAATAATTATTCCTTAGAAAAATAATTATTCCTTAGAATAATAATTATTCCTTAGAATAATTATTATTCCTTAGAATAATAAATATTCCTTAGAAAAATAATTATTCCTTAGAATAATAAATATTCCTTAGAAAAATAATTATTCCTTAGAATAATAATTATTCCTTAGAATAATAATTATTCCTTAGAATAATTATTATTCCTTAGAATAATAAATATTCCTTAGAAAAATAATTATTCCTTAGAAGAATTATTATTCCTTAGAATAATTATTATTCCTTAGAATAATAAATATTCCTTAGAATAATAATTATTCCTTAGAAGAATTATTATTCCTTAGAATAATTATTATTCCTTAGAATAATAAATATTCCTTAGAATAATAATTATTCCTTAGAAGAATTATTATTCCTTAGAATAATTATTATTCCTTAGAAAAATAATTATTCCTTAGAAAAATAATTATTCCTTAGAAGAATTATTATTCCTTAGAATAATTATTATTCCTTAGAATAATTATTATTCCTTAGAATAATAAATATTCCTTAGAATAATAATTATTCCTTAGAAAAATAATTATTCCTTAGAATAATTATTATTCCTTAGAATAATAAATATTCCTTAGAATAATAATTATTCCTTAGAAGAATTATTATTCCTTAGAATAATTATTATTCCTTAGAAAAATAATTATTCCTTAGAAAAATAATTATTCCTTAGAAGAATTATTATTCCTTAGAAGAATTATTATTCCTTAGAATAATTATTATTCCTTAGAATAATAAATATTCCTTAGAATAATAATTATTCCTTAGAAAAATAATTATTCCTTAGAATAATTATTATTCCTTAGAATAATAAATATTCCTTAGAAAAATAATTATTCCTTAGAAGAATTATTATTCCTTAGAATAATTATTATTCCTTAGAATAATAAATATTCCTTAGAATAATAATTATTCCTTAGAATAATAATTATTCCTTAGAAGAATTATTATTCCTTAGAATAATAAGTATTTATTCCAATAATAAGTATTCCTTCGAATAATAAGTATTCCTTCGGATAATAAGTATTCCTTCGAATAATTAGTATTCCTTCGAATAATAAGTATTCCTTCGAATAATAAGTATTCACTAGAATAATAAGTATTCCTTAGAATAATAAGTATTCCTTCGGATAATAAGTATTCCTTAAAATAATAAATATTCCTTAGAATAATAAGTATTCCTTAAAACATTAAGTATTCCTTCGAATAATAAGTATTCCTTAGAATAATAAGTATTCCTTCGAATAATAAGTATTCCTTAGAATAATAACTATTCCTTAAAATAATAAGTATTCCTTAAAATAATAAGTATTCCTTAGAATAATAACTATTCCTTAAAATAATAAGTATTCCTTCGAATAATAAGTATTCCTTAGAATAATAAATATTCCTTAAAATAATAAGTATTCCTTAGAATAATAAGTATTCCTTCGAATAATTAGTATTCCTTATAATAATAAGTATTCCTTCGGATAATAAGTATTCCTTAAAATAATAAGTATTCCTTAGAATAATAAGTATTCATTAGAATAATAAGTATTCCTTAGAATAATAAGTATTCCTACGGATAATAAGTATTCCTTAAAATAATAAGTATTCCTTCGGATAATAAGTATTCCTTAGAATAATAAGTATTCCTTACAATAATAAGTATTCCTTAGAATAATAATTATTGCTTAAAATAATAAGTATTCCTTCGAATAATAAGTATTCCTTCGGATAATAAGTATTCCTTAAAATAATAAGTATTCCTTAGAATATTAAGTATTCCTTAAAATAATAAGTATTCCTTAGAATAATAAGTATTCATTATAATAAGTATTCCTTAGAATAATAAGTATTCCTTCGAATAATTAGTATTCCTTATAATAATAAGTATTCTTTCGGATAATAAGTATTCCTTAGAATAATAAGTATTCCTTAAAATAATAAATATTCCTTAGAATAATAAGTATTCCTTAAAATAATCATATTCCTTCGAATAATAAGTATTCCTTAGAATAATAAGTATTCCTTCGAATAATAAGTATTCCTTAGAATAATAACTATTCCTTAAAATAATAAGTATTCCTTAAAAGAATAAGTATTCCTTCGAATAATAAGTATTCCTTAAAATAATAAGTATTCCTTCGAATAATAAGTATTCCTTCGAATAATAAGTATTACTTCGAATAATAAGTATTCCTTAGAATAATAAGTATTCCTTCGAATAATAAGTATTCCTTATAATAATAAGTATTCCTTCGGAAAATAAGTATTCCTTAGAATAATAAGTATTCCTTAAAATAATAAGTATTCCTTAGAATAATAAGTATTCATTAGAATAATAAGTATTCCTTAGAATAATAAGTATTCCTACGGATAATAAGTATTCCTTAAAATAATAAGTATTCCTTCGGATAATAAGTATTCCTTAGAATAATAAGTATTCCTTACAATAATAAGTATTCCTTAGAATAATAATTATTGCTTAAAATAATAAGTATTCCTTCGAATAATAAGTATTCCTTCGGATAATAAGTATTCCTTAGAATAATAAGTATTCCTTAGAATAATAAGTATTCCTTCGGATAATGAGTATTTCTTAGAATAATTAGTATTCCTTAGAATAATAAGTATTCATTAGAATAATAAGTATTCCTTAAAATAATAAGTATTCCTTAGAATAATTAGTATTCCTTAGAATAATAAGTATTCATTAGAATAATAAGTATTCCTTCGGATAATAAGTATTCCTTAGAATAATTAGTATTCCTTAGAATAATAAGTATTCCTTAAAATAATAAGTATTTCTTAGAATAATTTGTGTTCCTTAGAATAATAAGTATTCCTTCGGATAATAAATATTCCTTAAAATAATCATATTCATTCGAATAATAAGTATTCATTAGAATAATAAGTATTCCTTTAAATAATAAGTATTCCTTAGAATAATAAGTATTCCTTTAAATAATAAGTATTCCTTCGAATAATAAGTATTCCTTCGATAATAAGTATTCCTTCGGATAACTATTCCTTAAAATAATAATATTCCTTCGAATAATAAGTATTCCTTAAAGTAATAAGTATTACTTAAAATAATAAGGATCCCTTCGAATAATAAGTATTCCTTAAAATAATAAGTATTCCTTCGGATAATAAGTATTCCTTAAAATAATAAATATTCATTCGATAATAAGTATTCCTTCGAATAATAAGTATTCCTTCGAATAATAAGTATTCCTTAAAATAATAAGTATTCCTTCGAATTGTAAGTATTCCTTCGAATAATAAGTATCCCTTAAAATAATAAGTATTCCTTCGAATAATAAGTATTCTTTAGAATAATAAGTATTCTTTAGAATAATATGTATAACTTCGAATAATAAGTATTCCTTAGAATAATAACTATTCCTTCGGATAATAAGTATTCCTTTAAATAATAAATATTCCTTTGATAATAAGTATTCCTTCGGATAATAAGTATTTCTTCGAATAATAAGTATTCCTTCGAATAATAAGTATTCCTTCGAATAATAAGTATTCTTTAGAATAATAAGTATTCCTTCGGATAATAAGTATTCCTTCGGGTAATAAGTATTCCTTCGGATAATAAGTATTCCTTAGAATAATAAGTATTCCTTAGAATAAAGAGTATTCCTTCGAATAATAAGTATTCTTTCGAATAATAAGTATTCCTGCGGATAATAAGTATTCCTTAAAATAATAAGTATCTTCGAATAATGAGTATTCCTTAAAGTAATAAGTATTCCTTGGAATAATAAGTATTCCTTAGAATAATAGGTATTCCTTCGAATAATAAGGATTCCTCCGGATAATAGTATATTCTAATTTTTGTTCGTTTATTAACGTTGTGTGATCATTAATGTTTATGAAAATAACTTTGTTTAATAATTGTTTATTAATATATTTCGTTTTGAATTATTTTCCTAGTTAACATTGTTTCATTATTAAAAATTGTGAGGACAATTTTTAAATATTGTTTGTTTTTTCATTTCTTTTTTCAGTTTTGTTTTGTTAATTGTTCATTTTTAAAATTTAGTAAATGTTTTTTGTTTTCTACTTGTTAATTTAAATGTGTTTTTCTAGATATTTGTTTATAAATATTCATGTTTTTTTTACTGTTTAAGGACAATGAAATAGTTTATTTAACGTGTATCTGACAAACTTTAACGGTGAATGTTCCGACGGACTGCAAGCATTCGTACCCTCTCGACGTAAATACCCCCGACAAACCCGACAAGCAGCTAAATCACGCCCCTTCACAGTTGAGATCCCTAGATGTAAGAGAGCCTTCTACTCCAGTAGTTTCTTCCCCAGAACTGCTAGACTTTGGAATTCTCTTCCGGGTTCCTGCTTCCCCAACTGTACTGACATGCAGAAGTTCAAGTGTAACGTTAACCGACATCTTGCTGCCCAACTTCCCACATAGTACCCCTGTAGATTATGTCCCTGATAGTAGCCCCGTAGAGTAAAGTTGCAATGTGCCTTTTTTGGGGTGAAAATGTAATTTAAAAAATTGGAATAAAGAAATGTAAATACTGTAAAAATGTTCATTATTCATTATTAATTATTATATTTTAATGAAAAGTAAAACAAAAATGAAACTACTTTTTTATGGTTCGTGCAAAAAATGTAGTTATCTCCCTTTTATTTCACAAGGTGTGGTCAAAATTTGGATGGGAAATCATTTGAGAATATATCAAAGGAAGTGAAAGTTGCTTTAAAGTCACTTATTCCCATTCAATCTAAAAGAATGAAAATGACGAACTAACAGAACTTTCTCTCGGATTATCCAAGTGTTGTTTTCTTAATTCTTAATTTTCGTCGACTTCAGCATTGCTTTGCCTAACAATAAAAAGATTAATTGCGCAAATTCCTTTTCTCTAAAAATAAAATAAGACGTTTTAACAACAAAACTATAAATACATTTTCGTCGTGTTTCCATTAATACTTCAGGGGGCTTCACTACTCTTAAATATCCCTTTTTAGTTGGAGTCATGAGAGTTGGTTGGAAGGAAAGACTTATTATTAAGCCGGAATTCCTTTCTCTCTATTAGTCGTGTGGGGATTCAAGGGAGAAAGCATATGAACGTAAAATATACTTTTTATCAAATCGGGTTATTCACTTCCTTTATCACGTTGCTTGTGTATGGATCAGACCATTGGTCGATGCAAAGGCCTGAGCTAATAGCACACTATTATGTGTGTGTCAATTAACACTTCAAGTGCAACTGAGTACATCATTTCAGAGCACTAATTTTTGTCATACGACTAAAAAACAAGCAGAGCTGCACTTTTTGTGATATGTGCACTCGCAACAAATTCGTTTCACAGAATGAAAATGTTATTAAATGATTCAGAATATTTTAGGAAGTTATTGATGATTAATAATTTTTTATTAGTCAGTAATCATGGATGTTATTCTTTAAGGATTTTGATTAATGTAACCATCGTCCTTTTTTAAAGAAATTTTTCTACATGCGTGAAAATGTAAGGAATTTCGACCGGAAGTCCTTATAATTTAATGTAATCCGTAATAACTTAATTGTATTATTAGTATGACCGTAACTTAAAATTAAATATTTAACTATATATATATATATATATATATATATATATATATATATATATATATATATTTATATATATATATATATATATATATGAACTAAAATTTGGAAATACTTTCAGGTTAAAAATTTATAAAAAAATACAGCAGATAAGGCAACAGTATGAACGAAAATTTGGAATTTAATTCAGTAAATTTTAAAAATTACGAAAAATTTATTATTCGACAAAGATTGTAAAAAATTGAAGTTTTTTTTTTCTTTTATTCATGGATTTACAATAAATGGCTCATTTCACCAGATGAAATATTTTTTAGCAAAATAATATTTATAGATAGTCATAAATTTGGCTATTTAGCACTTAGATGAAAAAACTAAAAGAAGCCAATATAAAAAGGGCATTTTATGGTGCAGTTTTGTTCAACTAAGAAAAATACTTTTTTATCTTAGCTTATTTTAGGCTTTTCATGCAAACTTTTTTGTATCTCTTGTGGAATAATAAACCTGTCTTAATTTTTAATTTACTGAATTTAATTCGAAATCTTTATATATAAGTATATATATATTTATATATATAATTATTTACTATAATAATTATTGTATTATATACATATTATATATATTTGTGTGTGTTTATATGTTTATATATCCATATATACATTTTGTTGTATAATAAACAGAATTTGAATTTGATACAATCTTTGTATTTTACAGTCTAGTTGAAATTCCAAAGATATTAATTGTCAAAAGTAGGTTTGTTTAGTTTTTATTTCATATGTTATTTTAAATATGTTATTTCATTATCTTTTGTAATTCTATTTTCTTCATAATTTAATATTTTGATATTTGCTTTATTTTTTAATATTTTTTTTATTATTTTATTCTTAAATTTTTTTTTGGGGGGTGCTATACTTACTGGCAGGTTTTATTTTTTATTAATATCATTATTTTTTATTATTATTTGTGCATGTATTTTATATGATATCTGTTTATTTTTTATAATAATTATTATTTTTGTTACTTATGCATTTTTATATAGTATATGTGTTTTTTAGAATGATTAATGATTATTTTATTTATTTCTATCAATAGAATCAGTGCTGAAGATATTGCAAGTAATAAAATTATTACTTCCAAGAAACGATCATACGCCAACCGATTTAATTGGTGTTGAGTTCATGGAACTTGTATTAATGATATGTTATAAATTGATGCAATTGAATTCCGGGAACAAGTCTCAATAATATACTATAAAATGATACTATTGATTGCAATAATATCTAGTATCAATAATATGTTATGAATTTACACAAGCCTATACCTCTCCATTAAAGATATATTTACCGCAGTTAGAAAGCCTAACTGGGTTTTCCAGTTATATGACGAAAAAAGCATCAACAGAAAAATGTTAGAATCACTGAAGTAGAGATAATATCATCGAAATTAAACTTATTTTAAACAAATAAATATGCATGTAATATATGTGCGTTGTTTTCGACCCTTACAAATGACGAAGTTTAAATCTTACATTTTACAAATATCAAATTATTTAATGCTTACGTTGAGGAAAATTTTTAATAGACATACAAACACACACACACACACATATATATATATATATAAAATTATTGTATTATATACATATTATATATATATGTGTGTGTGTGTGTATGTGTGTGTGTTTATATGTTTATATATCCATATAAACATTTTGTTGTATAATAAACAGAATTTGAATTTGATACAATCTTTGTATTTTACAGTCTAGTTGAAATTCCAAAGACATTAATAGTCAAAAGTAGGTTTGTTTAGTTATATAAATATTGAGTAAAAAGATTAATAATTGTAAATTATGAATCAGTTTCAAAAGGAAAAACAAACAAAATCAACTTGAGTGTACGATCGTTTCGGAAACGATATTCCTTTTATTTCCATTGACAATAATCATTGAGAATAATTGACAAATGTTTTGTCTTGGAGCATCATCTCCTCATCAGCAAAAATAGGGGGAATGGAAGAAGTTTAAGACACCAAAATAAAACTAGTATTTTGTAGTAAATAAGGCGGATATTCCTTATTGAGCTACAGTAAAAAATGTGTTTTAAGTTCAGTCAGTATATCTTTGAGCACGCTGCTGTATCTTGTCTCGGGATCTTTTAAAAAACGCTTGGCGTAATGCTACTCATAAGCAGTGGCAAAGAATTAAGGTTTCCTCGGCACACGCACATTTTGGAGTCCAATTGTTTACAAATACTGAGCCTCTCAATTTCTATTGTTTTCTCTTTATTCTATTTGTTGTTTGAGTCTTTTTGCTTATTTGCTTTTCCTACCTGGTGACGATTCGACGAAGAACTGAAAACGTTCCTGATATTTATGGAAAATATTTGGGATTTTCTACACAAAGAAGACAATAAGAAAAATCGAAAAACTAAAATAAAATTAATAATTAAACAAAAGCTCTTACTTATATTTGATAAACGAAACGGAATACTTCTTGAACATATACACAATATACATATGTGGCTGTGTACATGTATATACACACACAAACATATATATGTGACTGAGCGGAATCGATGTCAAGCACTTTTATTGACATCACTATTGGTGACGTCACTACTATAAATCTTATGTCAGTTGTCGCTGATATGAAATGATTATCTGTTTTCATTGCAACACACTTATAACTACAAATTTTCATAGCAATACTATTATAATTACAAATTTTCATAGCATACTATTATAACTATAAATTCTCATTACAATACTATTATAACTACAAATTCAATAGCAATACTATTAAAACTACAAATTTTCATAGCAATACTATTATAACTACAATTTTTTTATTGCAAATGTTTTGGGTTTTTACATAGGCATCACCACTTATTAAGGCCAAAAGGCCACTCGAGGATAAGGGTTAAAGAGTGGGCAGTAGAAATTGGATAATATAGTAATCGTTAGTAATGGAAATTCGGTAATTTTTTAACACGTGGAACGGCTAATCAAGAACTTGTTTACCTTAGACTTGAAGACAACCATATTGTAGTCAGCTGGAAAGCAGGAAAACGGAAGACAATTCCACAGGCGTGCACTTCTAAGAAAGAAGCTTTGTTCATGGAATCTACGTTTAGGTTTAGGCACATATAAAGAGTGGGGGGAATTATAAATAGTGTTTTCAGCTAGACTAGTGTTTCTTGTGAAAGTTTGGCGAGGGGGGACCATAGACTGAAGCTCAGTCGAACAGTTTCCATGAAAATAATGATACAACACTCGCAACATCTCTTCTGTGAGATAGAGGTTGCAGGGAAGAGAAAAGGGCATCTCCTACGAGGCTACAAAGTCTATTTTGAACTCTATCAAGGCAGGGCAAGTTCCTTCTAGAAGCTCCTGCTCAGATGTGGCAACAGTATTCCATCCTTGGACGCACCTGGCTCTTATATAGATAGAGAATTGCATCAGCAGTGAGATGTCTACTGGGTCGATAGAAGGATCCCACCATTATTCCAGCGGCTTGGTAACAGATTTGATTTACGAGTTCCATTTTAGATCAGGAGTAAAGGTCAAGCCCAGAAGCTTGTCAAAACTTGAGGCCTCCTGAAGTCGAGAGCCATTCATTTCAATTGATGGCAGATGTGGATCAGAACGTTGATGATGTAAAGAGAGAAGCTTGGTTTCAGATGCATTAGAAGTAACCAGCCACTCCTTTCGCCATTGTACCACGTGCTCAACATCAGAGGAGAGAGAATCGGAGAGAATTTGGTCGTTTACTGTCTTAGATGTGCTACTATAGATAGTAGTGTCATTAGCATAAATGTTTACAAATGATCTAAGGATGTGATTTGGAACATCATTAATATAGATAAGGAAAAGAGTTGGGCCCAGGATGGACCCCTGAGGGACTCCAGCATTATTACTGTGAGCTTCTGATTTTTGCCTATCAACTACTACTCTTATGAACCTACCAGAAAGAAATGATTTAATAATTGAGAAGATATTTCCAGCTATACCATAGCTAGAGATCCTCTGAAGTAAACCTTTATGCCATACCCTATCAAAGGCTTAATATGTCAAGAGCAATTGCCCTATAAAGGTTGCCTCCGTCGAGAGATGCGCTAATCCTATGAGATATAACTGTAAGCATACCTGCTGTAGATCTAGTAGAATGGAAACCATATTGTGTGGCATTAAGAAGGTTATTTTTGCGGAGATGGTTGATTACGCCTGTATTTAACACAAATTCCAGCAACTTACTCATGACGCACAGGAGGCTTATTGGCCTGCACTGAGAGGGGGATGAGCGATCACCTGAATTCTTAAATACAGGGCATACTGATGAGATTTTCCAGGGTGATGCGAAGCAATTCTCCTTAAGATAACGTTTAAATAGTTTTGTAAGTTTTAGTACTATAATTGGAATACCGTCAGGGCCAGTTGCTTTACTGGAATCAAGGTTTGTGGTTAGCTTGGCCACATCACGTACAGATATATGGATATCACATGGTTGTTTTGAAATGATTCAAACACTATTGATATTAATAGATTGGTAGCCTTTTCTCATGTGTGTCTGTTTCTCACCTCAGCTACAATCAGTAGACCCATAGTCGACACGCCCTGAAACAAACTTTGATAAAGAAAGAAAAACGTGAAAGTACGAAGGAGAATCCAATGTAAACATTTTTTTACTTCTACTTGCGAATTTTTCATATTTTACTTATATTTGAGAGTGTTAAATACTAGCTACTTTTTTAGGTCTATTTGAGAGCTTTAGATACCAGCCTTTTTCGTTTTAGTAATACCTGGGATCTTTAGATCCTATCTGCCTTCGTTTTACTTCTATGTGAGAGCTTTAAATACTGACTTTTTTATTTACTTCTCTTTGAGAGTTTTAATACGAGTTTTTTTTTTTACTTTGGACTTCTGTTTCCGAGCCTTAAATACTACCTTTGTTTTCTCTACTTCTCTTCGTAACTTGAAATACTAGCTTTCTTTTTGGAACTTTTATATTACAGCTTTAAATAGCATATGCATATTACAGCTTTAAATAGCATATGCATATTACAGCTTTAAATAGCATATGCGTATTACAGCTTTAAATAGCATATGCATATTACAGCTTTAAATAGCATATGCATATTACAGCTTTAAATAGCATATGCATATTACAGCTTTAAATAGCATATGCGTATTACAGCTTTAAATAGCATATGCATATTACAGCTTTAAATGGCATATGCATATTACAGCTTTAAATAGCATATGCATATTACAGCTTTAAATAGCATATGCATATTACAGCTTAAAATAGCATATGCGTATTACAGCTTTAAATAGCATATGCATATTACAGCTTTAAATAGCATATGCGTATTACAGCTTTAAATAGCATATACATATTACAGCTTTAAATAGCATATGCATATTACAGCTTTAAATAGCATATGCATATTACAGCTTTAAATAGCATATGCCTATTACAGCTTTAAATATCATATGCATATTACAGCTTTAAATAGCATATGCATATTACAGCGTTAAATAGCATATGCATATTACAGCTTTAAATAGCATATGCATATTACAGCTTTAAATAGCATATGCGTATTACAGCTTTAAATAGCATATGCATATTACAGCTTTAAATGGCATATGCATATTACAGCTTTAAATAGCATATGCATATTACAGCCTTAAATAGCATATGCGTATTACAGCTTTAAATAGCATATGCATATTACAGCTTTAAATGGCATATGCATATTACAGCTTTAAATAGCATATGCATATTACAGCTTTAAATAGCATATGCATATTACAGCTTTAAATAGCATATGCGTATTACAGCTTTAAATAGCATATGCATATTACAGCTTTAAATAGCATATGCATATTACAGCTTTAAATAGCATATGCGTATTACAGCTTTAAATAGCATATGCATATTACAGCTTTAAATGGCATATGCATATTACAGCTTTAAATAGCATATGCATATTACAGCTTTAAATAGCATATGCGTATTACAGCTTTAAATAGCATATACATATTACAGCTTTAAATGGCATATGCGTATTACAGCTTTAAATAGCATATACATATTACAGCTTTAAATGGCATATGCATATTACAGCTTTAAATAGCATATGCGTATTACAGCTTTAAATAGCATATGCATATTACAGCTTTAAATAGCATATGCGTATTACAGCTTTAAATAGCATATGCATATTACAGCTTTAAATAGCATATGCGTATTACAGCTTTAAATAGCATATGCATATTACAGCTTTAAATAGCATATGCATATTACAGCTTTAAATAGCATATGCATGTTTTTTACTTATATTTGAGTGCTTAAAATATTTGGGTTTATTTTTACTTCTATTGTAGAGCTTTAAATAGAAGCTTTCATTTGTTTCATTCTCACCTTCAGGATGTTACCGCTTTGTAAATCTAGTCGCCTTTCAATTATAAATATAATCAGACGCATTTAGATGTTTAAATAAAATCGTGGTTACGTAATTCCAGTTACATAAAATTTATTTTAAATAAATATTTCATATTAAAATGTATTTCTAATTAATAAATACAAAATAAAATCAGTTGATTATATGATTTTTCATGCATTTTTTTTTGCTTATTAGTGAAATTTTATTTTTAATTAATAACTATTATATTTACTTTCAGTACTCCTTATATTACTGCCAGATATTATACGCTCTCAGAAATTTATAACATATCCTTTGTAAGATTATTTGTTAATAAATCAATCTGTCACGCTTCAGTTTGAAATGAAATTATCATCACAGATATTCAGATTGAATAGATGCATATTAGCTTATATGCGTCGAAGTATTTCAGTAAAAGTCGACCCATAGATTTGCTTTTCTTGTAATTTATTTTGTATGTATTTTTTACCGTTTTGCTCCAACCAAGACATCAGACACATGAATACAGGGGGCTACTCACATGCGGATCGGCTTTATAGTAGAAACTTGGATGTTTACTTTGACATTCTGATGTTTGTTTAAATTACATTTAAATTTCTCATGTTGAAACAGTAGATCAAGCAGAATAGTAATAATAATGAATGTAAAAAAATGTGTCTACTACATAAAATGGTGTTACATAGCGAAAGAAGTGAGTGATGTGACGCTAGTCATATTTTCTTTCTTGTTTTATGCAAGTTTTACCATTTTTTAGTTGAAATATGTTTTATCCATTTTATGAATGGATATAAGATATAAATGCCAACTATCAAAAAATGGGCAGATCCTCTGAATTGCCGCACACGAGTGAATGAAATGAGGCCGATAGAACTTAACTGATATTTTGAGATAAGAGCGAATTGCATGATCTGCGACTACACCATCTCGTTTCTCTCGTTGCTGGATGAAGGAGACTTTTTTTATTACTATGTGATAATTTTTATTTTTGTTTAAACCACGAGTGGCGAGTAGGAAGCTGATTTTCCTTACATTAATAGCCAACCTTTTATCTAACTTTGTCGTCGTGTACAGGCAAGTAAATAAGAACTAACTGATATATTTTCATTTCTTAATTCATAATCCTGTTCTTAATTTTGATACGAGATATGATAGGTTTTTCAGATTTTCCGGAAACTTGCCAAAAAATTATACATATGAACAAATCTGGAGTACTCGTCTAGCTCCGACAACTCATCTGTCTGTCTGTATGTATGTATGTATGCATATCTGTGTGCCTGTATGTCTGTCTCTATGTCTGTCTGTCTGTCTGTCTGTATGTATGTATGTATGCCCATTTCTCTTGTCCTCTTTTCTTCTCGATCTCCTTTTCTCTCTCTCTCTCTCTCTCTCTCTCTCTCTCTCTCTCTCTCTCTGTTTCTCTCTCGCTTTGGGTTTGAGATTAAATGAACATTCCATGAATAGAGTATTTTTCCTGTAATTGTGCGTCTATGGAACACCATACCGTGTTGTTGCTTCTCGGTTGACTATAACATGATCATCTTCAAACCTATTTTTCTAAACTAATATCATGATTTGATGCCCTCTGATGACATTAACAACTATGAGAAATTTCAGCCGATGAGATGAGATTTTGATTTATAAAGATTTCCATAGAATAACTTCGCCAATCTCAGATAAGACTTCGGCTCATCCTTACGTTTTGAGGCGAAGATATGCAGTCTCATGAGTGACTTATTATTATTCACGATAATTATCGGAAGCAAACTTTTTTTACTTTATTTTTTCATGAGTTCATTTAAGTTATAATTCAAGGAGAGATAGAATAATTAACTTCATATCGAAATAAATAAATAAAGCGAATTTTTTTTTCATTTATTACAGTCGAAATGGCTCACGATAATTTAGATTCATAATACGGCATTATATTTTGGGATGCTGACAGACGGCTATTTTCATGCTTAATTTGCATAAGTATTTTAAGTGTTTATAATCAATTTATGTTTGTTATGAATTTTTAATTTTATTGTTCTGTTTTACTATGTTACGTACAAAATAGTTTCGTTCATATTGACAGTAATTAAAATTATTTACTAAAAAGGGATAAATTACCTTTATTAAAATAGGTTTTATGACTTTTAACAGAAGTAATTGAAAATCTATTAGTTTACAATTAAAATAAATAGTAATAGTTAAATTAGGAGCCACCTTATAATCGGTATTTTTGCTTGTTTTTGGTTTTGGGCTTTTTTTTTGCTTATTTAACTAGTTGCATATTTCTCATTTGTGTGTGAATCTTGTATGTTTTTGGTTTAGATGTTTGGTTGGATATGTGTTACAGATTTCACTGTATAGAAGAGAATTATGTGCCACCGGTAATTGCATCTACACTTCACTTCGTCCTCTTAATATGCAACGTTTGGTCTTCAACGAGATATGTGAAGTTCTCTTGCTGCTAATCAAATGACAGCGACAATTTTCCAGCTTTTTTTCTACAGAGTAATTTACAAAAATTGACGTACGCAAGGGATATTGTCATCGTGAGATAACATATAGAAAGGACGTAAGCAGTAGCATTACTAACTATACGTAATCAGAGAATTGACCGATGGAAAAAAAAAACTTAATTATAGACACGAGTGGATAAAGGAAATGTGAGAGGATGTGGGAGAAAACACGCGCCACAAATACTGATGATGTATTTCCGATATGAAATAATTGCGAACGATCTAAAAAGGCAGTTTTGAAATCCAATAAGAGAAGAGGATGAGGAAAAGGAGGAAAATCGAAGTGCGTGAGGGAGAGAGTTGGAGTTTTCTGAGAGTTCGGGGTGGGAGGTTAAGTTATTTGATTAACGTCGGTTGTTTTAAGCTACGGCAAATTATTAATCAGTCTTCTTTTGTCGAATAGAACAAGTATTAAATTTGGGTCCTGGGGATGGCAAGATGTGAGGATATGCGGAGGGGTAGGGAGGAGGGGAAGAGGAGAGCGTAAAGAAGCTGAATAATGAAAAGGAATAATATCAGGAAATGGGAAGACGAGAAAACGAAACGACGCATGTACACCGGAAATATGAGCGGAAGTTGTCATATAATGGGGTGGTAAATCGCAGTGAATTATAAAAACGGAGAGAAAAAAGACAAAAAGCAAACAGAAATGGAAAGCTAAGTGTTAAATGCGGGGGTAGAAATACTGATAGAGGTATGCAGTGCAAAAGAGAGAAAAAGAGAGAGCAAATAAAAAAGAAAGACATAAATATGAATAAAGAGTTTGATTTTATCTTTTTAACTGTTTGTAATTCACATAATGCCAAACACACAACGTTTCTTAACATTTTTTCTGGACCTGAGCACCGTTTCATCTTTGGAGAGGGATGAGTTCAAACATTTGCGAATCATATTATAAATTAAGTGAATGCACTAGATCTGAATGGAGTTGAACTTGGCTTCAGTAATGACATAGTCAGTAAAACATACAAAGAATCATAGGAATAAAGGAGATAGTCAGAGCAAAGTTGGAAATAAATAGCAAAGTGAATCCATAAGAGAAAGACGGATAAAGATACGAAGAGATTCCATCAATTTATTAAGAAAGACACTCTTCACTTTTAACTAAATTTATAACTCTCCAAACCAGTGATGTTCAAGGACGATCATATGAACCACCAGCAGAAAAAACTTGCAAGTCAACAATTTGATTCGGTAATCTTAATAAATATTTTGTATTTTTAATTTAAAATATTTAAGTCCAATAAAGTATATATATATATATATATATATATATATATATATATATATATATATATATATGAACACTATAAAAGTGGTGGCGGGTGTCTATTTAAATAGACATTCCGACGAGTTATATACGGGCGTCGATTCCATGGTCGAGTTGGAGAACTGCACACTGTCAACACGACGGTTCTAGGTTCAAACCTTGGCTTGGGATAGATGCTAGTCTAGCGGCACTGATGAGTTGTGATACAACGAAACAGGACTGTATGTCGATGACTACAAATATATATATACATATATATATGTACATATAAATATATATATTGAGGAATTTTCTTTATTTATTAATGTTTTATTTTATAATTTTTCGAATTTATGATTTAATTGTGCAATTGTGACTTTCGAAAATAGCAGCAGAAATAAGTCCTTATGCACAAAAATATAAAAGTGAGACAGTACAATGATGACTTTTTTTATTAGGATTTGTCATACAAGTTGATGGCAATAAACCATTTAGTATTTAATGTGGGTTTGTTATGAGTAACGATTCTATGAAGAAGGCAAAGTTAGAGATTCACTTAAAACAAAGCATCTATTGTCTGTTAGTAGAAAAATATTTTGAGTTAAAATTGAAAGCTTAAAATTAGCTATATTGTAAAAGCCTTGTTATGTTGTGTCAAAAATGATTGTTAAAGTAGACGCACCACAAGGATGCGGAGAAAAACTGATTAAACCGGCTAAATTGCTAGCTTGTATTGAAGAGCTTATTGGCAAAGAAGATGCAGCAGTGTTTGAGAATATACCTTTCGTAAGAACAACAGTAACAAGAAGGCAAGATGAAATGGCCGAATATGTTCCAGATAATAGAATTCTTTTAAAAAAACCTTTTATCTAACTTTGTCCTCGTGTACAGGCAAGTAAATAAGAACTAACTGATATATTTTCATTTCT
The DNA here is from genome assembly GCF_053919585.1 of Euprymna scolopes. NCBI lineage: Eukaryota > Metazoa > Mollusca > Cephalopoda > Sepiida > Sepiolidae > Euprymna > Euprymna scolopes. The sequence goes on along the minus strand of NC_136503.1, from coordinate 85,947,472 downwards.
TAATTCACAATCCTGTTCTTAATTTTGATACGAGATATGATAAGTTTTTCAGATTTTCCGGAAACTTGCCAAAAAATTATACATATGAACAAATCTGGTGTACTCGTCTAGCTCCGACAACTCATCTGTCTGTCTGTCTGTCTGTCTGTATGTATGTATGTATGTATGTATGCATATCTGTGTGCCTGTCTGTCTGTCTCTATATCTGTCTGTCTGTCTGTCTGTCTGTCTGTCTGTCTGTATGTATGTATGTATGCCCATTTCTCTCGTCCTCTTTTCTTCTCGCTCTCCTTCTCTCTCTCTCTCTCTCTCTCTCTCTCTCTCTCTCTGTTTCTCTCTCGCTTTAGGCTTGAGATTAAATGAACATTCCATGAATAGATTATTTTTCCTGTAATTGTGCGTCTATGGAACACCATACCGTGTTGTTGCTTCTCGGTTGACTATAACATGATCATCTTCAAACCTATTTTTCTAAACTAATATCATGATTTGATGCCCTTTGATGACATTAACAACTATGAGAACTTTCAGCCGATGAGATGAGATTTTGATTTATAAAGATTTCCATAGCATAACTTCGCCAATCTTAGATAAGACTTCGGCTCATCCTTACGTTTTGAGGCGAAGATATGCAGTCTCATGAGTGACTTATTATTATTCACGATAATTATCGGAAGCAAACTTTTTTTACTTTATTTTTTCATGAGTTCATTTAAGTTATAATTCAAGGAGAGATAGAATAATTAACTTCATATCGAAATAAATAAATAAAGCGAATGTTTTTTTTCATTTATTACAGTCGAAATGGCTCACGATAATTTAGATTCATAATACGGCATTATATTTTGGGATGCTGTATTTATAGTGAAAAAAACAACCTGACAGACGGCTATTTCATGCTTAATTTACATAAGTATTTTAAGTGTTTATAATTAATTTATGTTTGTTGTTATAATAATAATTGTTGATATATAATGTTCCAGATAATAGAATTCTTTGAAAAAAGTGTTCGATACAAACTGATGAAACAACAATTCACAATCAATCACTGTTGCTTCCATATGTCAGGGTTGTTTTTATTAGAATGACATCAGAGAAAAAAAGCAATTTTTTTTTAGTTTGCCAGAGAGAAGAAGTGGCGGGGTATTTTTGCAGAAGTAAACAATTATTTAAATAATAGCAATATTTGATTCAAATCAGCACAGATGATGCTGCATCCATGATAGACAGGATTAAAGGCTTTGTAACACAGATGAAAACTGTTGCTCCTCATATAATGCATGTGCACCGCATTATTCACAGACAACACTTGGGAGCAAAAAATCTGGTAGCAATCTGGAAATAGCCGCTGATACAGCTATATCAGGAATGCATTTCATAAAAACAAAGTCTTGAGTGACAGATTATTTTTTAAAAATTGTGAAGATAAACAATTTTAAAAATTGCTACTTCATATAAAAGTTAGGTGCCTCTCCAAAAGTAACAGTCTTGATGGTTTTGTTAGTATGTGGCAAACTGTACTTGACTTCTTAAAATTCAAATCTGAATCTGCTGATTCTACTGAAAAACAAGAGATAAAAGCTCAAAAAGAATTTTGATGATCTGAATAAGAACACAAATAAAAACTATTTTATCTGTGACATTTTTTTACTTTGTAAATGAACTAAATTAGCAACCACAATGAAGGAAATCAATTGCTCACTAAAGGTTTTATAAATAAGTTGAAATACTCGAAAACACAACTTGACAAGAAAGTTCTATGATTGTTTAAACATTAAAAAAGTATCGACTCAAGTCCGGAATGTTTCATGAATGTGTTGAACATCTTGAAGGCCTAAAGAAAGATTTTGAGCGAAGATATAGGGAGCTCATCAACACAACTTATCCAGTGTTTTATCAAAGTTTGAATCTGAAAATACTATGGAACCGGAAGTCGTTTACGAACTTTTGCATTTAAAAGAAAATTCAAAGTTTTCCAGAAGACTTCAATATCGAGGGTTTGGGGATATATTGAAGAAAAATCGACAAATCCACAAATGTATGACTTAGTTGAGCCCAGCATATTATCCTTTCCGACAATCTGACTAGTAAAAGCGGGGTTTTCAGCTGTTGCTGACATCTTTACAAAAATAAGAAACAGATTAGATGTTAATGAAAGAGGAACGCTAAGATTGAAACTACGTTTGTTATTGACTATTAAGAATTAGTGAAAAGAACCAAGAGCAGAGATTGCATTAAATACAATTTTGTTTTTAAACAATTTTTTTGCAAAATTTAAAAACTGATTTCATCACAGTTAATAAATGGTATTTTTCAGTAATTTAATGAAATGGACCACACAATATTCCTCTAAGATTTGGTGTCCATGGTATAAAAAAGGTTGAACGTCACTGTTCCAGACTGATGGAACTTAGTTCATACTGAAACGTGACAGACCGACGCACCTGTCATTTCTAAAAAAACGTGACAGACCGACAAAGATGTTATAGGTAGCCTTGTGAAGTCCACCCTTTCAAGTCTTGCCCAGTTTGCCCGGTTGGAGCAAGTTTATCGCTTGTTGCCGACAGAGCTACTCCGACTTGATTTTTCAGCGTTGAAGTATTCCTACTTTAGGGGTGCTTGCTCATTCATACCAGCTTCCGCCCTTGTGTCACGGTGGGAGAAAGGTAAATATTATATATTTCGTAGTACGCTATATTGGCGTTACGTTCTACAACCAAGGTTCTCTCTATATTCTGTTTAGTTGTAAACCGAAATACATTTTTCTAAACCATATCCGTGTCAGAAACTTTTTAAATAGCTTTTTAGGGCCACAATAAAAATTAAGTGTGACAGACCGACGAAGATGTTATTTTAAACATAAATACTGACTGATAAAAATCCTACTTCAAACTAAAGTGTGACAGACCGAGAGAATGATTTTGTTTTAATAAAACGTGGCCTGCTGATCTTATAAAGCGCGATAGATTAAAGAAAATTCAATTTCACATTTATGCGCGAGACATTCATGTAATATTTCTTCATACAAACGACTTTATAACATTTTAATGAAAGCAATGAAAGTCGATGAAACTTAATCAAGTAGAATGATCAGTTGTTGACAGATGAAGAAGCTCATGTAAACATTGGATATGATTAATGAAATGAACAATTTAGTTAATTGAATAGGAATGAAAAGGGATATGTTGGCACTAAATTTAAAGACGAGCATGCTGTGATTAGAGGAGAAGCAATACCACAAACGTGCGTTTCACTGACAGTAAGTCATGACGAACGAGTTCTGTTCGTGGAAATTTCGCCTGTTGCTAGGCATTTGGAGAAGGAAATGAAGTTTTTTATTTGTGGTAGCAAAACGATCGAAGCTCAGTCGAACACATTCTATGAAAGCAACAATATATATATATATATATATATATATATATATATATATATATATATATATATATATATAGGCACATGAGCATGTTTCGGTTATCCAGTAACAAGTAACTACATACTTCTTTTGGCGATGTTGTTTATACAAAACTAAAGTCTGTAACATCGTGTGTATGAACCTCGCAAAAACCTCATTGGCATATTAAGTTAGAATTATTTATATTTATATAGAGAGAGAGAAAGAAAGAGAAATAGAGAGAGAAAGAAAGACAGAGAAATAAATGGGGGAAGTGGAGAGACACTAGCAATGTCTCTTATTGGAGAGAGAAGCTAAGTGAAAATGGAAGTAATCACCTCTCACAAGATGGCAAAATCTATAATACTTTAAACGTATGCAAAACAATGAAAAAGTTTTTATGTTCACAATGTTGAATGGCTAGTCCACTCAAGCTAAACAAATGCAAAAGGGATATTTTGTCATGATTTCTTCTTTGCTTATGGTTTAACATAAATTGTTAACAAACCCACTCGAGTACTTAATGCTGATGGACACTTTGCAAATCTTCTAAATCTTTTTTCTAGTAAAATGCCCTAAACTATGCTCATCTTCAGTTCTGTCTCCGTTAGAATCACTCTTATCACTCTGTCTCAATAAAAATAGAACCAAAGTATACAAAACTACCAAATATCCCATCGAATATTGTATCGATATTTGATGTCAGACTGTGACAGTTTCCGAACGTTTATATGGAGGCTGCACCTACGCTCTATGTTTTAAAAGAATACGTCCCCTATAGCATATGATTAAACTAATTTGTTAATCGTCGGCATAGACAGCTACATACCCTCCAAGAAATTCCAAAAGAAACTAAACAGACAGCTATGGTGAATGTGTTTGCGCCATTGCTCATAGAAACCATCACTTCAATTGCTTTAAACACAATAAATGTTTTGAAATTAAAGTCACCATTTAGGATTGTCATTAATCACTACAAAAGGATTATAGAAAACGTGAGAGAGTCATATGCTCAGTCCAATAAATTCAAATATAAGAACAAAAGCTTGGCTCTCATGAGTTTTGGCGGATAACAAATAATGTTCTGAGATATTAATGTCTTCCATCCCGTCCATCATCAACTAACCTGAAGTGATTTTCCCATCATCCAACAAAGCCAAACAATATTTACATTTAACCCTATGCGATCTGAGCCACTTACCGCATGAATTTCTTTGAATGACCTAAAATAATCAGAACTACATCAACATATCTGTTCAGATGTTGCCCGCACATATTAAGAACTTTGCTGCTAGATGATCAATTGGTCCTGACTATATTCTAGTCATAGTACCCAAAAAGCTGCAAATGGAACTAGCGCCTATTCTTGCAAAGCTGTTGAATCGATGCCTAAAGGAGAATTTCCTTTCAACACCCTGGAAAACCTGGTAGATCTGTCCTGTATTTTTAAATATTGGATATAGGTCGTCGGAATCTTAGAATAGATACATTAGTCTTCTGTTGCTTGGATCCGTGCAAAATTGAGAAATTGTCAACCATTCTGCAAAACAACTTACTCAGTAACAAGCAATACGGTTTCCGTCTTGCAAAATCGACAGCTTATCTATCAACTGTAATTTCACTGAATCTATCGATGGGTGTTCTTTTTTAGTGCAATCGATATATGAAATGTATTTGACAGGGTTTGTCATAAAGGTCTATTTCTCTTGCTATGGAATATCTGAAAATGCCTTCTCAACCATTGAAACGTTTATTCCCGTTAGGTTTATACAAGAAGTCGTCGATGATGTAATTGTCTTTGGGCAGAAGTCTGAAGTTCAAAGTATCAACGCTGGTATGCCTCAAGCACCCATCCTGCACCCAACTGTCTTCCTTATCTTCACCGATTATCTCCCAAATATTATTCTAAGTTCATTCGACGACATTTAATCCGACAGCACACTACTCTATGGCAACACTTAAAAAGCCGAGATCATCCATAATCTTTTTGTCTATCTCCACCGACATTGAACACGTGGTGCAATGGGGCAAAAAATGGCTGGTTTTTAGCGCATCCAAAACCAAGTTTCTATCTTTTCACCACAAATGCTCTGATCCCAACTTGGCCCCCTGATCTGACTGACTTCTGAGACCAACCTTCACTTCTGATCTGAAATGGAAGACATATTAAATCTTTTGCAAGGTCGCTGGCAAAATGATCGTGTTTTTCTACCGCATCAGAAGGTATCTCACTCCCGACGCAATTCTCTACGTATATTAGAACCTTAAATAGAATATGTTTCCACATCGGGGGAAGAACTCATAGATTTTAAAATCTGCTTCGAAGTGATGCGCTTTTCTTCTCTCTGCTGGGACTTTGAGCCTGTCTCTATTCCATGGCAAGTGCTCGTCTGAGCTTTAATCTATAGTCCCTCCGTCAAACTTTCACGAAAACATTCAAGGTAAAACCACTACCAACAATGTCCTCTACTCTCTACCTATGATGTCCAAATCTAAACACAGATTTCATGAACAAAGCATATTTCCTCGCCTGTGAGAAGTGTTCCACTGGCCAGCTTCCCAACCTTATCGTCTTCAAGTCACATATAAAAAGGTTGCTGGCCTGCTCCTTATATAATTCAATTTTACTCAATTTCTACCAAAAACGATCTCTAAGTTGTTGTCTAAATGACTACCCTACACTTATTAACCTTTATCTTCGAGTGGCTTCATGTCTTGATAAGTGTTGACCTCTTGTAAAGAAAATAAACGTGACAAACAACCCAGTGAATAGGCATGTCATAAGAACGCGGGGACGCACCTGTCGACAACGCGGTCGAAGGAAGAGGTGTTTGTTTGGAGAGACAAGATGATATTACCGCGATTTTGAAGATGCATAATGAACGGTTCGCTTTTGCCAACTTTTATTTCTTCTTTTCCGGACATTTACGATGTCATTTGAATATCGCGAAATCTTTCCAGTTGTAAACATCAACACATAAAAACATGAATAAACAAAAGAAATTGAATTCAAACAAGACTCATAAACTCAACGACGCGTCCATCATTTTTTTTATGTCCGTCTTTCTGATAGTTTTTCATGAGAGTCTTTTTCTTACTTTATTACCGGCAAGTTTTGCGACTAAAACAATTACTGTGTTTTTCCGTCGAAATGACGAAGTCTAAATAAATACGTTCGTTCATCGATTCTATAGATTCACTTAGCATCCATGTCTTCGGATTGCTGCTTCTGTAAACAACCCAACAATTACCAAAATACCGTTGTGTAGTAATTTTTATAACCAATCATTTGCAACAACTTTCACAATTAATGGATTTGCTTCTATTTATAGAAACTAATAAACTACGTGGTGCCATTTTACGACAATTGTTATACGTTTTATTCAATAAAGACATTTTCCTAAAGAGAAAAACCTTGGTTTGAATCTAAAAGAATATACGTCCCAAGACTAGTAAAATGATTCCACGAACATTTTTATGCCGCTTTACGATGATTATAAATAAGCTATAATGCTCGTAAATCTTATGACCAGAACGTTTTGATCAAAATATATTACAAGCAGGACTCAGGTTAGTCATATTAAACCGAATTCCACTGAAGGAACAAGTTTTGTGTGAATATTAAATTAACAAGTGGTCACCAACATTTTGCAGTTTTTGCAGGAAATTGTTCCCAAGTGGTCACTCATCTGCTACCGATCTAACTCAACGTTGCTTAGCTTCAAGTGATCTAACGAATTAAAATTGCTTGTATAGTTTAGATTCTAGAAAATTAAAAAATAATTAAGCTTAAGGATTCTTAAGAAGAGACTGGAATTCAGAATATTGGTTGATTAATGTCTAATGAGTAGTGATCAAATTCAATTTCAATTTGAAATGTTTGACTGGAAGCTTGGCCTCATATTATGACCTCTAAAACTCTTTAAACTACTCCAAAGTAATTGCACTATTTGAAATGTGTATTATTTAGTGTCTAATAACATGAGATATTACAAAAATCTAAAACTTCAACGCTTTTTTCGTAAATTAAACGAAATATCGCTCGCAGTGCGCATTATATCGCCTTACAACTATGTTCCAAATTTTTGATGATCGGTTAATCGTTAGAACATAAGTGAATGATGCACATATATAAACAATTTATATGAATAGATATATGGTTGGTTGGTTTTGTTTTACGGCATATCAACCCTTTTTAGGTTATGCAGTGCCGAATCCAGTGATTTTGAAGAATATTTTTGAATAGAATATATATTTTTTTTTCAAGTCCGTTTCTATTTAACCCATAGTTGGGACCCTAACAGGTACTACCACTCTGAGTCAGAGTGTACCTGGGAGCAGTGGCAATTAAAAGGCGGCTCCACACTCTTCAAAGCCCGCAAGCTGGGGCATCACCATTGGATATAGTTTAAGCTCCTACCCAGGACCTGAATAGATATAAAACGAAAAAAATTATATCTTGTAAAAGCAGCTATAGAAATAGGTTTTGTATTAAGAAAATATACTGGTCCTCTTGGTATTATCCAATGAGGTATACAAAAATATGTTACATTTTTTCCATCTACGGCCGGTGAAAATGGGCAACCTGAGATGTTCCGTTAACATGATCTCGTGTGTCGTTTGCAATATGATTATTTGATATATGTTAACACTACCATTCGCTTTCACGTTAATTCATTTTCCGACACGGACAACCAAAATGTCCATTTTCTTCAAAACTTGTCAGTTTTTATGGCAATGGTTGTTTGCCTTGTTTTCCATACTTTTACTGCTTTCTTACGTTCTGAAAGGAATTTAGCCCAAATGATATATTTTCTCTCCACAATATAAGACATATAACTATGTTTTATAATAACCGACCAATAATGGTTAGGCTGTTTGCTAATGGGTTGGGAAACCGGGATTCAATTCTTGGAGGAGACATACAAAAACTTACGGTACTTGATCATACCTTTTCGTCATAATCAGCATTATAAGAGGAGAAAAAGTTTAAGTGCAGTAATTCTAGAAATGGGGTGCGTCCTCACCTACACCTCGATGTAGCAGCTAATGAAATTCTTCGGATTACTCTCGACTACAATCGGCCGCTTAGCTGTATAATATAAACGAAAACAACAACTGAGTTAGAAAACAAGAAGAATGAGTACTGAATTAATGAGATGTCTTTCTGCAAAACGATATGCAAATTAGTTTAGTTTAGAATGGTGATCGCATACGTACCTTATCAGTATTATTGTTTTATGTTGAACATGAATTTGGCGTTTTAATATCACGATCGGTGCGATAAATATATAGAAATATAGAGATCATAGCTTAGTGACGTTGAGGTTTTGGATTAGAATAAGATGTAGTATCTGTTTTGATGATACACTTTGACTATTTTGTCTGTTCGGTGAACAAAAAAGAGGCAATTTTTATTTTTGTTTTAATTTAGAGTGCCCCTTGTTGGAAACTTCGCTTTCTGCACTTTAAAAACAAACTTGCGTCTAACTCTGGCCTCATGGAAAGGCAAGTAATAGTAGCTATAGTTATAAATGTCTAATGTTAGTATCAGCAATGCTGACAGACATTTGAATCTCTTCTTCCGAGACTTACTTGAATTAGATGTTCAATTATATTTTCTATGCACAGCAAAAATGTATGCTCTACTTTATATATTAGGATAACAAGAAGATTAAATACAAAATAGTTACTTTGTCATGGCCGTCATATCTGAAATCAGAAATTTCAAGCCGGTGTTAATCTAAAACAAATTCCTTATTATATCTGCTTATTATTTTGGTGGGTCGAATTTATTCCACGCGAAGTGTGTTACAAACCTTTGTTTTCTTTTTTTTTATATTTTCGGGGAGGCGGAATTTTTATTAATTTTTGGTTTGTTTTTGTAACGCAAACGTTTTAAACATATTTTGCCGTTTTTGTTATGATCGTCACATCATATTCTCATTATTTTCAATATTTGCACAGTAAAGACTGATTTTTCTTATTGTTCTTCTTTTTTACCATTTATAGTATGTTTTTTCAATTTATTTAGCTTGTGATAATTTCTTATTTGCAAATAAGATAGTAATTGACTTTAGTTCACAATGCGCAACCCGTTGAGGCTATACAAGCCATCTCCAAACGTAACAGATTATGCCCTTTAAAAAATACGTTAGAGAAGGTTAGAAAACATTAAACGATATACCAAAATACAAGACATAATCAACAGTTTCTGTCATTAAATATCTGCTTAAATGCGAAAAATGACAAGATCTTTCTAATTGAAGAACAAAATACATTTCATCGATACTTACTGTTGGGTGTACACAAAATATAAGTGTAACATTAAAAAAGAAGAGGCCTAAATATGTAATGAGTAATTTTTTTAATTAACACCGACTAGAATTTTTTTACCTCAGATAAGGCAGCCATGGCAGAGTAGATATTTTCTCTTTAGCGAAGAAAAATATTGTTACATATTGGTGGGCGTATCAGTTAGTATTCCAACGTGAATTGTGTTCACAGAGAGATTTTTATTGGACTTGGCAGTGCCAGGTGGTTAACTCTTTGAGATAATTGCTTGCCAGGTGAACAATAACATAGCAGAGGTGAAGTCGAACGGCGGATTCGAAAGAAGTAAATCAACTAGTTTGTATGGAATAAGAGCTATGATGAGCGATCTGTAAGATGCCTTAAAATCGATTTGAACGAGATACGAACTCAAAACGTTTAGCTTTCCATTTGCGTTTTCCTTTGACTTTAATGCCTGAGCTATGAAGACATTTCTGCAAGGCTAAAAATTAAAACGTAAACCATTATCTATTACGTTACGCATGCATATTCGTAATGGCTTCGTTTATCCTTCACATGGCAAATTCTATTCCTTTAATGTTCACACTTCTGCACCCAAACAATCTCCCAAGTTCAAAAGGAGTTTAAGAAATCTTTTGTTTTATTTTAAATCGAGTTAAAAGCGAAATACCAACGAGATTTTAAAAAATTGTATTGTATATGTAAATAAATCTAACGCGTAAAGATGCAATTAATTATAAGGTTATTTTTATTTTTAAAGATTTTATTTTAAAATGAAATGAATTACGAAAGCCAAATAAAAAATACAATCGAAATGATCTGGCAATGAACTTCGATTTCAATTTTGATTGAATAAATCAAAAGTCGGAATGAAATTGAAAGTTTAAACGATGAAAACAAAATAAACGACGATGAGATTTTTTTAATCTAATAGGCTTATGGCGATTAATTACAATTGAAATTCTAATTAAAAATATTTATTTATTAGAATTGAAAGCGAAAAATAGATAGCACGAGAGATGGAGGATGACAGAGAGTTAGGGTTAGGGTTAAATCGTTAACACAAGAAGTTGAAGAAAAGAAGAACAGATACCTTTAGATGCGCCATTCATCATTTTTTATGTAAATGTTATTTTATAGTCAATTATGACAGACAAATAATCATGCTATTTTAAGGTTAACTATGACAGATCAATAATCATACTATTTTAAGGTTAAGCATGAACTGCCAATAATAATAATGATAATAATAATAATAATAATAATAATAATAATAATAATAATAATATTTTAATATTAGGTGTGACAGAACGATAATAATAATAATAATAATAATAATAATAATAATAATAATAATAATGATAATAATAATAATAATAGCAATATTCATGGTTTGACAAACACATACTTATGCTTTTGTTTAATAACGTGCGACAGACCAAAAATATATTTAAATCATATATAACAGATCTAAAAGTCTGCCATTTTGAAATTAATTTTGGCAGACCAAAGATGATAATATTTTAGACGTAACTGTGATAAAACAATACTATTTAAAAATCAAGTTCAACAGAATTAAAAAATCTGTTATTTTAAAATGTACTCCGGAAGATAAATAATATTTTTAACTTAACTGTGAAAAAAAAAACAAGAATCAGGCTATTTTTAAATCAAGTGTGACAAACTAGTATAATGCACTTTAGTTAAATCTGGCAGACTAATGTTATTTCACATGATAGACTTTCTAGTTAGAATTTAACCACCACAGAGAGCCGATGGTCCGAGACCCTTATTGAGAAACTTAGGCGCATAAAATGTTTACTACGCTATAATCACATTGACTAATGTATACCCATTAACCCTTATCCTCGAGTGGCCTCCGGCCCTTGATAACTGGTAATCCCTGTGTAAAAAAAAACGTGCTGACAACCATGAATATTCTAATGCAAACTAATATGTGGCCGACTAGTAAAGCAACGGACTAAATGTAGTAATTGAAAGGCACGTTTAAAGCAATCGTGACAAAAGTCACCAAACGCAAATGATTTTATTCTTGTTATTCTTCATCTCTTTAAAATGTTTTATTACTTTGCTTCTGCATCACTTCTTTGTCACCAAAAGCAATAAATAAAGACTCGTTTTGTTGCCATAGAAAATCTAAAGACGGACGACATTAATTAAAATAAAGACACTAATTTCTATTTGAGGAAAGTCAGTATTCTTAAAAAATACATATATAGCATCATAGCTAATATCGAAGACATCTCCGTGATAAGAGATTTATGGAATCTAAATCTATTCAGCATAGAATTCTGATAATGCTTTATTTTTGTAACAGGTTTACCTGAAACTGCACGTTTAACACTGGAAATAATGTTAATTGATTTGCCTACTGAACATCGATCAGAGTCTTTGTCCATCAACGCAATATTGCCATCCTATGACTGTTTGGGAAGTACGTACACATAATGTGCTTCGACGAATTTACTGCAATTGTATCCCAACGAAACAAAAAGTCCAAGCCCTTAGCAGCAAAATCCTTCCTCTTCACTGATGCCACACGCCAGAAAAATGTCTGCTTTTATCGCTCCTTTCCTCGGTCGCGCAATAAAGACGCGTCTAACTAAAACAACTGTCAACAATTTTTCTCATTTTTTGTGCCCAAAACCAACCACAAATTTTATGAATAAATTAAGATTTGAATTGATAGCCATTAACCCTTATCCGTGAGTGATTTGTATCTATATTCCAAAATATTTATAACGATCGATTCATGTGTTAAAATATGAATATTGTGCATGCAAATATAAAATATGAATTCTGTACATGCAAATATAAAATATGAATTCTGTACATGTAAATATTAAATATGAATTATGTACATGCAAATATAAAATATGAATTCTGTACATGCAAATATAAAATATGAATTCTGTACATGCAAATATAAAATATGAGATCTGTACCTGTAAATATAAAATATGAATTCTGTACATGCTAATATAAAATATGAATTCTGTACATGTAAATATAAAATATGAATTCTGAACATGCAAATATAAAATATGAATTCTATACATGCAAACATAAAATATGAATTCTGTACATGTAAATATAAAATATGAATTCTGTACATGCAAATATTAAATATGAATTCTGTACATGCAAATATAAAATATGAATTCTTTACATGCAAATATAAAATATGAATTTTGTGTATGCAAATATAAAATATGAATTCTGTACATGCAAATATAAAATATGAATTATGTACATGTAAATATAAGATATGAATTCTGTACATGCAAATATAAAATATGAATTCTGTACATGCAAATATAAAATATGAATTCTGTACATGTAAATATAAAATATGAATTCTGTACATGCAAATATAAAATATGAATTCTGTACATGCAAATATAAAATATGAATTCTGTACATGCAAATATAAAATATGAATTCTGTACATGCAAATATAAAATATGAATTTTGTGTATGCACATATAAAATATGAATTCTGTACATGCAAATATAAAATATGAATTCTGTACATGCAAATATAAAATATGAATTTTGTGCATGCAAATATAAAATATGAATTCTGTAAATGCACATATAAAATATGAATTCTGTACATGCAAATATAAAATATGAGATCTGTACATGCAAATATAAAATATGAATTCTGTACATGCAAATATAAAATATGAATTCTGTACATGCAAATATACAATATGAATTCTGTACATGCAAATATAAAATATGAATTCTGTACATGCAAATATAAAATATGAATTCTGTACATGCAAATATAAAATATTAATTCTGTACATGTAAATACAAAATATGAATTCTGTACATGCAAATATAAAATATGAATTCTGTACATGTAAATATAAAATATGAATTCTGTACATGCAAAAATAAAATATGAATTATGTACGTGCACATATAAAATATGAATTATGTACATGCAAATATAAAATATGAATTATGTACATGTAAATATAAAATATGAGATCTGTACATGCAAACATAAAATATGAATTCTGTACATGCAAATATAATATATGAATCCTGTACATGCAAATATAAAATATGAATTCTGTACATGCAAATATAAAATATGAATTCTGTACAAGCAAATATAAAATATGAATTTTGTGTATGCAAATATAAAATATTGATTCTTTACATGCAAATATAAAATATGAATTCTGTACATGTAAATATAAAATATGACATCCGTACATGCAAATATAAAATATGAATTCTGTACATGCAAATATAAAATATGAATTCTGTACATGCAAATATAAAATATGAATTCTGTACATGCAAATATAAAATATGAATTCTGTACAGGCAAATATAAAATATGAATTCTGTACATGCAAATATAAAATATGAATTCTGTACATGCAAATATAAAATATGAATTCTGTACATGCAAATATAAGATATAAATTCTATACATGCAAATATAAAATATGAATTCCATACATGTAAATATAAAATATGAATTATATACATGCAACTATAAAATATGAATTCTGTACATGTAAATATAAAATATGAATTATATACATACAAATATAAAATATGAATTCTGTACATGTAAATATAAAATATGAATTCTATACATGTAAATATAAAATAATAATTCTGTACATGTAAATATAAAATAAAAATTTTGTACATGCTAATATAAAATATTAATTCTGTACATGCAAATATAAAATATGAATTATGTACATGCAAATATAAAATATGACTTCTGTACATGCAAATATAAAATATGAATTATGTACATGCAAATATAAAATATGAATTCTATAAATGTAAATATAAAATATGAATTCTGTACATGCAAATATAAAATATGAATTCTGTACATGCAAATATAAAATATTAATTCTGTACATGCAAATTAAAATATGAATTATGTACATGCAAATAATAAATAGGAAATATGTACATGCAAATATAAAATATGAATTCTATACCTGTAAATATAGAATATTAATTCTGTACATGCAAATATAAAAAATGAATTCTGTACATGTAAATACAAAATATGAATTATGTACATGCAAATATAAAATATGAATTCTATACATGCAAATATAAACTATGAATTATGTACATGCAAATATAAAATAAGAATTTTGTGTATGCAAATATAAAATATGAATTCTGTACATGCAAATATAAAATATGAATTTTGTACATGCAAATATTAAATATGAGATCCGTACATGCTAATATAAAATATGAATTCTGTACATGAAAATATAAAATAGGAATTATGTACATGTAAATATCAAATATTAATTTTGTGTATGCAAATATAAAATATGAATTCTGTGCATGCAAATATAAAATATGAATTATGTACATGCAAATATAAAATATGACTTATGTACATGCAAATACAACATATGAATTCTGTACATGAAAATATAAAATATGAATTCTGTACATGCAAACATAAAATATTAGATCTTTACATGCAAATACAAAATATGAATTCTGTACATGTAAATATAAAATATGAATTATGTACATGCAAATATAAAATATGAATTTTGTACATGCAAATATAAAATACTAATTCTATACATGTAAATATTAAATATGAATTCTATACATGTAAATATAAAATATGAATTATGTACATGCAAATATAAAAAATGAATTATGTACATGTAAATAAAAAATATGAATTTTGTACATGGAAATATAAAATATGAATTCTGTACATGAAAATATAAACTATGAATTATGTACACGCAAATATAAAATATAAATTATGTACATGCACCTATAAAATATGAATTATGTACATGCAAATATAAAATATGAATTCTATACATGTAAATATAAAATATGAATTCTGTACATGCAAATATAAAATATGAATTATGTACATGCAAATATAAAATATTGATTCTGTACATGTAAATATAAGATATTAATTATGTACATGCAAATATAAAATATGAATTCTGTACATGCAAATATAAAATATGAATTATGTAAATGTAAATACAAAATATGAATTATGTACATGCAAATATAAAATATGAATTTTTTACATGCAAATATAAAATGTGAGATCCGTACATGCTAATATAAAATATGAATTCTGTACATGAACATATAAAATATGAATTCTGTACATGTAAATATAAAATCTTAATTTTGTGTATGGAAATATAAAATATAATTCTGTACATGCAAATATAAAATATGAATTATGTACATGCAAATATAAAATATGAATTCTGTACATGCAAATATAAAATATGAATTATGTACATGTAAATATAAAATATGAATTCTGTACATGCAAATATAAAATATGAATTCTATACATGCAAATATAAAATATGAATTCTGTACATGTAAATATACAATATGAATTTTGTACATGCAAATATAAAATATGAATTCTGTACCTGCAAATATAAAATATGAATTCTGTACATGCAAATATAAAATATGAATTCTGTACATGCAAATATAAAATATGAATTCTGTACATGCAAATATAAAATATGAATTTTGTGTATGCAAATATAAAATATGAATTCTGTACATGCAAATATAAAATATTAATTCTGTACATGCAAATATAAAATATGAATTATGTACATGAAAATATAAAATATGAATTCTGTACATGCAAATATAAAATATGAATTCTGTACATGCTAATATAAAATATGAATTCTGTACATGTAAATATAAAATATGAATTCTGAACATGCAAATACAAAATATGCATCATATACATCCAAATATAAAATATGAATTCTGTACATGCAAATATAAAATATGAATTCTGTACATGCTAATATAAAATATGAATTCTGTACATGTAAATATAAAATATGAATTCTGTACATGCAAATATAAAATATGAATTCTGTACATGCAAATATAAAATATTAGATCAGTACATGCAAATATAAAATATGAATTCTGTACATGCAAATATAAAATATGAATTCTGTACATGCAAATATAAAATATGAATTCTGTACATGCAAATATAAAATATTAATTCTGTACATGCAAATATAAAATATGAATTCTGTACATGCAAATACAAAATATTAATTCTGTACATGTAAATATAAAATATGAATTCTGTACATGCAAATATAAAATATGAATTCTGTACAAGCAAATATAAAATATGAATTCTGTACATGCAAATATAAAATATGAATTATGTACGTGCAAATATAAAATATGAATTATGTACATGCAAATATAAAATATGAATTATGTACATGTAAATATAAAATATGAGATCCGTACATGCAAATATAAAATATGAATTCTGTACATGCAAATATAAAATATGAATCCTGTAAATGCAAATATAAAATATGAATTCTGTACATGCAAATATAAAATATGAATTATGTACAAGCAAATATAAAATATGAATTTTTTGTATGCAAATATAAAATATTGATTCTTTACATGCAAATATAAAATATGAATTCTGTACATGTAAATATAAAATATGAGATCCGTACATGCAAATATAAAATATGAATTCTGTACATGCAAATATAAAATATGAATTCTGTACATGCAAATATAAAATATGAATTCTGTACATGCAAATATAAAATATGAATTCTGTACATGCAAATATAACATATTAGATCTGTACATGCAAATATAAAATATGAATTCTGTACATGCAAATATAAAATATTAATTCTGTACATGCAAATATAAGATATTAATTCTATACATGTAAATATAAAACATAAATTCCATACATGTAAATATAAAATATGAATTATATACATGCAAATATAAAATATGAATTCTGTACATGTAAATATAAAATATGAATTATATACATGCAAATATAAAATATGAATTCTGTACATGTAAATATACAATATGAATTCTATACATGTAAATATAAAACAATAATTCTGTACATGTAAATATAAAATATAAATTTTGTACATGCAAATATAAAATATGAATTCTGTACATGCAAATATAAAATATGAATTATGTACATGCAAATATAAAATATGTCTTCTGTACATGCAAATATAAAATATGAATTATGTACATGCAAATATAAAATATTAATTCTGTACATGTAAATATAAAATATGAATTCTGTACATGCAAATATAAAATATGAATTCTGTACATGTAAATATAAAATATGAATTCTGTACATGCAAATATAAAATATGAATTATGTACGTGCAAATATAAAATATGAATTATGTACATGCAAATATAAAATATGAATTATGTACATGTAAATATAAAATATGAGATCCGTACATGCAAATATAACATATGAATTCTGTACATGCAAATATAATATATGAATCCTGTACATGCAAATATAAAATATGAATTCTGTACAAGCAAATATAAAATATCAATTTTGTGTATGCAAATATAAAATATTGATTCTTTACATGCAAATATAAAATATGAATTCTGTACATGTAAATATAAAATATGAGATCCGTACATGCAAATATAAAATATTAATTCTGTACATGCAAATATAAAATATGAATTCTGTACATGCAAATATAAAATATGAATTCTGTACATGCAAATATAAAATATGAATTCTGTACATGCAAATATAAAATATAAATTCTGTACATGCAAATATAAAATATGAATTCTGTACATGCAAATATAAGATATAAATTCTATACATGTAAATACAAAATATAAATTCTGTACATGTAAATATAAAATATAAATTATATGCATGCAAATATAAAATATGAATTTTGTACATGTAAATATAAAATATGAATTCTATACATGTAAATATAAAATATTAATTCTGTACATGTAAATATAAAATATAAATTTTGTACATGCAAATATAAAATATGAATTCTGTACATGCAAATATAAAATATGAATTATGTACATGCAAATATAAAATATGAATTATGTACATGTAAATATAAAATATGAATTCTATAAATGTAAATATAAAATATGAAGTCTGTACATGCAAATATAAAATATGAATTCTGTACATGCAAATATAAAATATTAATTCTGTACATGCAAATTAAAATATGAATTATGTACATGCAAATAATAAATAGGAAATATGTACATGCAACTATAAAATATGAATTCTATACCTGTAAATATAAAATATTAATTCTGTACATGCAAATATAACAAATGAATTCTGTACATGTAAATATAAAATATGAATTATGTACATGCAAATATAAAATATGAATTCTATACATGCAAATATAAACTATGAATTATGTACATGCAAATATAAAATAGGAATTTTGTACATGCAAATATTAAATATCAGATCCGTACATGCTAATATAAAATATGAATTCTGTACATGAAAATATAAAATATGAATGATGTACATGTAAATATAAAATATTAATTTTGTGTATGCAAATATAAAATATGAATTCTGTACATGCAAATATAAAAT
The DNA here is from genome assembly GCF_053919585.1 of Euprymna scolopes. Lineage (NCBI taxonomy): Eukaryota > Metazoa > Mollusca > Cephalopoda > Sepiida > Sepiolidae > Euprymna > Euprymna scolopes. The sequence continues at coordinate 85,928,285 of NC_136503.1, read as the reverse complement.
ATGAATTCTGTACATGCAAATATAAAATATGAATTGTGTACATGCAAATACAACATATGAATTCTGTACATGAAAATATAAAATATGAATTCTGTACATGCAAATATAAAATATTAGATCTTTACATGCAAATATAAAATATGAATTCTGTACATGTAAATATAAAATATGAATTATGTACATGCAAATATAAAATATGAATTTTGTACATGCAAATATAAAATACTAATTCTATACATGTAAATATTGAATATGAATTCTATACATGTAAATATAAAATATGAATTCTATCCATGCAAATATAAAATATGAATTATGTACATGCAAATATTAAATAGAATTATGTACATGCAAATATAAAATTTGAATTATGTCCATGCAAATATAAAATATGAATTATGCACATGCAAATATAAAATATGAATTATGTACATGCAAATATAAAATATGAATTATGTACATGCAAATATAAAATATGAATTCTATACATGTAAATATAAAATATGAATTCTGTACATTCAAATATAAAATATGAATTATGTACATGCAAATATAAAATATAGATTCTGTACATGTAAATATAAGATATGAATTATGTACATGCAAATATAAACTATGAATTATGTACATGCAAATATAAAATATGAATTATGTAAATGTAACTACAAAATATGAATTATGTACATGCAAATATAAAATATGAATTTTGTACATGCAAATATAAAATATGAGATCCGTACATTCTAATATAAAATATGAATTCTGTACATGAAAATATAAAATATGAATTCTGTACATGTAAATATAAAATATTAATTTTCTGTATGGAAATATAAAATATGAATTCTGTACATGTAAATATAAAATATTAGATCCGTACATGCCAATATAAAATATGAATTCTGTACATGCAAATATAAAATATGAATTCTGTACATGCAAATATAAAATATGAATTCTGTACATGCAAATATAAAATATGAATTCTGTAAATGCAAATATAAAATATTAGATCTGTACATGCAAATATAAAATATGAATTCTGTACATGCAAATATAAAATATGAATTCTGTACATGCAAATATAAGATATTAATTCTATACATGTAAATATAAAATATAAATTCCATACATGTAAATATAAAATATGAATTATATACATGCAAATATAAAATATGAATTCTGTACATGTAAATATAAAATATGAATTATATACATGCAAATATAAAATATTAATTCTGTACATGTAAATATAAAATATGAATTCTATACATGTAAATATAAAACAATAATTCTGTACATGTAAATATAAAATATAAATTTTGTACATGAAAATATAAAATATGAATTATGTACATGCAAATATAAAATATGTCTTCTGTACATGCAAATATAAAATATGAATTATGTACATGCAAATATAAAATATTAATTCTGTACATGTAAATATAAAATATGAATTCTGTACATGCAAATATAAAATATGAATTCTGTACATGTAAATATAAAATATGAATTCTGTACATGCAAATATAAAATATGAATTATGTACGTGCAAATATAAAATATGAATTATGTACATGCAAATATAAAATATGAATTATGTACATGTAAATATAAAATATGAGATCTGTACATGCAAATATAAAATATGAATTCTGTACATGCAAATATAATATATGAATCCTGTACATGTAAATATAAAATATGAGATCCGTACATGCAAATATAAAATATGAATTCTGTACATGCAAATATAAAATATGAATTCTGTACATGCAAATATAAAATATGAATTCTGTACATGAAAATATAAAATATGAATTCTGTACATGCAAACATAAAATATTAGATCTTTACATGCAAATATAAAATATGAATTCTGTACATGTAAATATAAAATATGAATTATGTACATGCAAATATAAAATATGAATTTTGTACATGCAAATATAAAATACTAATTCTATACATGTAAATATTGAATATGAATTCTATACATGTAAATATAAAATATGAATTCTATCCATGCAAATATAAAATATGAATTATGTACATGCAAATATTAAATAGAATTATGTACATGCAAATATAAAATATGAATTATGTCCATGCAAATATAAAATATGAATTATGTACATGCAAATATAAAATATTAATTATGTACATGCAAATATAAAATATGAATTATGTACATGCAAATATAAAATATGAATTCTATACATGTAAATATAAAATATGAATTCTGTATTTTCAAATATAAAATATGAATTATGTACATGCAAATATAAAATATAGATTCTGTACATGTAAATATAAGATATGAATTATGTACATGCAAATATAAAATATGAATTCTGTACATGCAAATATAAAATATGAATTATGTAAATGTAACTACAAAATATGAATTATGTACATGCAAATATAAAATATGAATTTTGTACATGCAAATATAAAATATGAGATCCGTACATTCTAATATAAAATATGAATTCTGTACATGTAAATATAAAATATTAATTTTGTGTATGGAAATATAAAATATGAATTCTGTACATGTAAATATAAAATATTAGATCCGTACATGCAAATATAAAATATGAATTCTGTACATGCAAATATAAAATATGAATTCTGTACATGCAAATATAAAATATGAATTCTGTACATGCAAATATAAAATATGAATTCTGTACATGCAAATATAAAATATTAGATCGGTACATGCAAATATAAAATATGAATTCTGTACATGCAAATATAAAATATGAGTTCTGTACATGCAAATATAAGATATTAATTCTATACATGTAAATATAAAATATAAATTCCATACATGTAAATATAAAATATGAATTATATACATGCAAATATAAAATATGAATTCTGTACATGTAAATATAAAATATGAATTATATACATGCAAATATAAAATATTAATTCTGTACATGTAAATATAAAATATGAATTCTATACATGTAAATATAAAACAATAATTCTGTACATGTAAATATAAAATATAAATTTTGTACATGCAAATATAAAATATGAATTATGTACATGCAAATATAAAATATGTCTTCTGTACATGCAAATATAAAATATGAATTATGTACATGCAAATATAAAATATTAATTCTGTACATGTAAATATAAAATATGAATTCTGTACATGCAAATATAAAATATGAATTCTGTACATGTAAATATAAAATATGAATTCTGTACATGCAAATATAAAATATGAATTATGTACGTGCAAATATAAAATATGAATTATGTACATGCAAATATAAAATATGAATTATGTACATGTAAATATAAAATATGAGATCTGTACATGCAAATATAAAATATGAATTCTGTACATGCAAATATAATATATGAATCCTGTACATGTAAATATAAAATATGAGATCCGTACAGGCAAATATAAAATATGAATTCTGTACATGCAAATATAAAATATGAATTCTGTACATGCAAATATAAAATATGAATTCTGTACATGCAAATATAAAATATGAATTCTGTACATGCAAATATAAAATATGAATTCTGTACATGCAAATATAAAATATGAATTCTGTACATGCAAATATAAAATATGAATTCTGTACATGCAAATATAAGATATGATTTTCTATACATGTAAATACAAAATATAAATTCTGTACATGTAAATATAAAATATGAATTTTATGCATGCAAATATAAAATATGAATTCTGTACATGTAAATATAAAGTATGACTTATATACATGCAAATATAAAACATGAATTCTGTACATGTAAATATAAAATATGAATTCTATACATGTAAATATAAAATAATAATTCTGTACATGTAAATATAAAATATAAATTTTGTACATGCAAATATAAAATATGAATTCTGTACATGAAAATATAAAATATGAATTATGTACATGCAAATATAAAATATGACTTCTGTACATGCAAATATAAAATATGAATTATGTACATGTAAATATAAAATATGAATTCTATCAATGTAAATATAAAATATGAAGTCTGTACATGCAAATATAAAATATGAATTCTGTACATGCAAATATAAAATATGAATTCTGTGCATGCAAATTAAAATATGAATTATGTACATGCAAATAATAAATAGGAAATATGTACATGCAAATATAAAATATGAATTCTATACCTGTAAATATAAAATATTAATTCTGTACATGCAAATATAACAAATGAATTCTGTACATGTAAATATAAAATATGAATTATGTACATGCAAATATAAAATATGAATTCTATACATGCAAATATAAACTATGAATTATGTACATGCAAATATAAAATATCAATTTTGTGTATGCAAATATAAAATCTGAATTCTGTACATGCAAATATAAAATAGGAATTTTGTACATGCAAATATTAAATATGAGATCCGTACATGCTAATATAAAATATGAATTCTGTACATGAAAATATAAAATATGAAAGATGTACATGTAAATATACAATATTAATTTTGTGTATGCAAATATAAAATATGAATTCTGTACATGCAAATATAAAATATTAATTCTGTACATGCAAATATAAAATATAAATTGTGTACATGCAAATACAACATATGAATTCTGTACATGAAAATATAAAATATGAATTCTGTACATACAAATATAAAATATTAGATCGTTACATACAAATATAAAATATGAATTCTGTACATGTAAATATAAAATATGAATTATGTACATGCAAATATAAAATATGAATTTTGTACATGCACATATAAAATACTAATTCTATACATGTAAATATTGAATATGAATTCTATACATGTAAATATAAAATATGAATTCTATCCATGCAAATATAAAATATGAATTATGTACATGCAAATATTAAATATGAATTATGTACATGCAAATATAAAATATGAATTATGTCCATGCAAATATAAAATATGAATTCTATACATGTAAATATATAATATGAATTATGTACATGCAAATATAAACTATGAATTATGTACATGCAAATATAAAATATGAATTATGTACATGTAAATATAAAATATGCATTTTGTACATGGAAATACAAAATATGAATTCTGTACATGAAAATATAAACTATTAATTATGTACATGCAAATATAAAATATTAATTATGTACATGCAAATAAAAAATATGAATTATGTACATGCAAATATAAAATATGAATTCTATACATGTAAATATAAAATATGAATTCTGTACATTCAATTATAAAATATGAATTATGTACATGCAAATATAAAATATAGATTCTGTACATGTAAATATAAGATATGAATTATGTACATGCAAATATAAAATATGAATTCTGTACATGCAAATATAAAATATGAATTATGTAAATGTAACTACAAAATATGAATTATGTACATGCAAATATAAAATATGAATTTTGTACATGCAAATATAAAATATGAGATCCGTACATGCTAATATAAAATATGAATTCTGTACATGCAAATATAAAATATTAATTCTGTACATGCAAATATAAAATATGAATTCTGTACATGCAAATATAAGATATGAATTCTATACATGTAAATATAAAATATGAATTCCATACATGTAAATATAAAATATGAATTGTATACATGCAAATATAAAATAGGAATTATGTACATGTAAATATAAAATATGAATTATATACATGCAAATATAAAATATGAATTCTGTACATGTAAATATAAAATATGAATTCTGTACATGTAAATATAAAATATTAATTCTGTACATGTAAATATAACATATAAATTATGTACATACAAATATAAAATATGAATTCTGTACATGCAAATATAAAATATGAATTATGTACATGCAAATATAATATATGAATTCTGTACATGCAAATATAAAATATGAATTATGTACATGCAAATATAAAATATGAATTCTATAAATATAAATATAAAATATGAATTATGTACATGCAAATATAAAATATGAATTCTGTACATGCAAATATAAAATATGAATTCTGTACATGCAAATATAAAATATGAATTATGTACATATAAATATAAAATATGAATTATGTACATGCAAATATAAAATATGAATTCTGTACATGCAAATATAAAATATGAATTATGTACATGCAAATATAAAATATGAATTATGTACATGCAAATATTAAATAGGAAATAGGTACATGCAAATATAAAATATGAATTCTATACATGTAAATATAAAATAATTATTCTGTACATGCAAATATAAAATATTAATTCTGTAGATGTAAATATAAAATATGAATTATGTACATGCAAATATAAAATATGAATTCGGTACATGCAAATATAAACTATGAATTATGTACATGCAAATATAAAATATGAATTTTGTGTATGCAAATATAAAATATTAATTCTGTACATGCAAATATAAAATATGAATTTTGTACATGCAAATATTAAATATGAGATCCGTACATGCTAATATAAAACATGAATTCTGTACATGAAAATATAAAATATGAATTCTGTACATGTAAATATAAAATATTAATGTTGTGTATGCAAATATAAAATATGAATTCTGTACATGCAAATATAAAATATGAATTCTGTACATGCAAATATAAAATATGAATTATGTACATGCAAATACAACATATGAATTCTGTACATGAAAATATAAAATATGAATTCTGTACATGCAAATATAAAATATTAGATCTTTACATGCAAATATAAAATATGAATTCTGTACATGTAAATATAAAATATGAAGTATGTACATGCAAATATAAAATATGAATTTTGTACATGCAAATATAAAATACTTATTCTATACATGTAAATATTAAATATGAATTCTATACATGTAAATATAAAATATGAATTCTATCCATGCACATATAAAATATGAATTATGTACATGCAAATATAAAATATGAATTCTGTTCATGCAAATATAAAATATGAATTATGTCCATGCAAATATAAAATATGAATTCTATACATGTAAATATAAAATATGAATTTTGTACAGGCAAATATAAACTATGAATTATGTACATGCAAATATAACATATGAATTATGTACATGTAAATATAAAATACGAATTTTGTACATGAAAATATAAAATATGAATTATGTACATGCAAATATAAAATATTAATTATGTACATGCAAATATAAAATATGAATTATGTACATGCAAATATAAAATATTGATTCTGTACATGTAAATATAAGATATTAATTATGTACATGCAAATATAAAATATGAATTATGTACATGCAAATATAAAATATGAATTATGTAAATGCAAATATAAAATATGAATTATGTACATGCAAATATAAAATATGAATTTTGTACATGCAAATATAAAATATTAGATCCGTACATGCTAATATAAAATATGAATTCTGTACATGCAAATATAAAATAAGAATTCTGTACATGTAAATATAAAATATTAATTTTGTGTATGCAAATATAAAATATGAATTCTGTACATGCAAATATAAAATATGAATTCTGTACATGCAAATATAAAATATGAATTATGTACATGCAAATTCAACATATGAATTCTGTACATGTAAATATAAAATATGAATTATGTACATGCAAATATAAAATATGAATTCTGTACATGCAAATATAAAATATGAATTATGTCCATGCAAATATAAAATATGGATTTTGTACATGCAAATGTAAAATACTTATTCTATACATGCAAATATAAAATATGAATTCTATACATGTAAATATAAAATATGAATTCTATCCATGCAAATATAAAATATGAATTTTGTACATGCAAATATAAAATATGAATTCTGTACATGCAAATATAAAATATGAATTATGTACATGCAAATATAAAATATGAATTCTATACATGTAAATATAAAATATGAATTATGTACATGCAAATATAAAATATGAATTATGTACATGCAAATATAAAATATGAATTATGTACATGTAAATATAAAGTATGAATTTTGTACATGTAAATATAAAATATGAATTATGTGCATGCAAATATAAACTATGAATTATTTACATGCAAATATAAAATATTAATTATGTACATGCAAATATAAAATATGAATTATGTACATGCAAATATAAAATATTAATTCTATACATGTAAATATAAAATATGAATTATGTATATGCAAATATAAAATATGAATTTTGTACATGCAAATATAAAATATTGATTCTGCACATGTAAATATAAGATATGAATTATGTACATGCAAATATAAAATATGAATTATGTACATGCAAATATAAAATATGAATTATGTAAATGTAAATATAAAATATGAATTATGTACATGTAAATATAAAATATGAATTCTGTGCATGCAAATATAAAATATGAATTCTATACATGTAAATATAAAATATGAATTATGTACATGTAAATATAAGATATGAATTATGTACATGCAAATATAAAATATGAATTATGTACATGCAAATATAAAATATGAATTTTGTACATGCAAATATAAAATATGAATTCTATACATGTAAATATAAAATATGAATTATGTATATGTAAATATAAAATATAAATTCTGTAAATATATGTATAAAATATAAATTATATACATGCAAATATAAAATATGAATTATGTCCATGCAAATATAAAATATGAATTATTTACATGTAAATATAAAATATGAATTATGTACATGTTAATATAAAATATCAATTATGTACATGCAAATATAAAATATGAATTTTGTAGATGTAAATATAAAATATCAATTATGTACATGCAAATATAAAATATGAATTATGTACATGTAAATATAAAATATCAATTATGTACATGCAAATATAAAATATGAATTATTTACATGCAAATATAAAATATTAATTATGTACATGCAAATATTAAATATGAATTATGTACATGCAAATATAAAATATTAATTCTATACATGTAAATATAAAATATGAATTATGTACATGCAAATATAAAATATGAATTTTGTACATGCAAATATAAAATATTGATTCTGCACATGTAAATATAAGATATGAATTATGTACATGCAAATATAAAATATGAATTATGTACATGCAAATATAAAATATGAATGATGTAAATGTAAATATAAAATATGAATTATGTACATGTAAATATAAAATATGAATTCTGTACATGCAAATATAAAATATGAATTCTATACATGTAAATATAAAATATGAATTATGTACATGTAAATATAAGATATGAATTATGTACATGCAAATATAAAATATGAATTATGTACATGCAAATATAAAATATGAATTTTGTACATGCAAATATAAAATATGAATTCTATACATGTAAATATAAAATATGAATTATGTATATGTAAATATAAAATATAAATTCTGTAAATATATGTATAAAATATAAATTATGTACATGCAAATATAAAATATGAATTATGTCCATGCAAATATAAAATATGAATTATTTACATGTAAATATAAAATATGAATTATATACATGTAAATATAAAATATCAATTATGTACATGCAAATATAAAATATGAATTTTGTAGATGTAAATATAAAATATCAATTATGTACATGCAAATATAAAATATGAATTATGTACATGTAAATATAAAATATCAATTATGTACATGTAAATATAAAATATAAATTATGTACATGCAAATATAAAATATGAATTATGTACATGCAAATATAAAATATGAATTATGTGCATGTAAATATAAAATATGAATTTTGTACATCCAAATATAACAACATATAAAATAAGTAACTTTTAATATAGGGTATCCAAAAATTAACCATCTTGTTTGAAATATTTCTTTGCACAAAATATAAGCATACATGATGAAAACGTTATGCACAGGGCCATTAAAAAATGTGGGGATAATAAATATCGTTGTTCATCCTAGGTCTCATATACTTAAAAAAAATTATTCTACTTTTAATTAGAAATATCTCAGACATACCAATATCATATTCACTCCATTCAATTTCTTACTTAGGATAACCCCAAATTTAAATAAAAAAAAGTTTTATTGAATTATTTACAGTAAAATCATTTCATTGGCGAGCGGATGGGGAATAAACAAGAAGCAAAGAAAATCGGTTAGTAAGGCTTTCACAATTCTTTCTAAACAATAGACCACCTACTGTTGTTTGGTTTGCCCAAAACAAGCAGATCAATCTCTAAGTGGGTGCGGAATCTAGGTGTGGGTAAAATAAGAGGGGCTAGGTGAAGGCGGGAGTAAAGTCCTTGGAAGATGAGTGCACATTGGGGATAAAAATCAAGAACGGAAATTAATAAAAGTGGTTAGTGGCAATTTTGGAGGTTTTCTATTACTAGAAAAATGGGAAACCCCATTCACTCTCTTAGCTAAGAGTATAGAAGCTTAAAAACTTTCCCAAGAAGCTTGGTCTGACATGACCTAGAACTGCTGAGTCATGCTTATGTGGGGAACACTTAATCAAACTTGACTCCTCTTCTCACACACGTTTGTCACTCTTATCCATCGTCTTTCAAACACTGAAGAAATCTTTCTTTTTTATCGCACCTGATCTTGCCATTCAGCTGGTGCTTAAAGGATCAGATTCTGATCAGCCAAAGATTCATTTCATTGGTCTACCCTCGGGCGAGACGTTCATACTACCATCCGTGTTACAGCCAAGATTGCAAGGACCACCATTCATCTCCCCCTGCCCCATAATGGGCCGACAGTGTCAGTAACGTAAGAAACGTTGAGGGCGAGGATGCTCGGAATCGATACGAGCCGTCACTTCATTGACATACCTCCAGTACCGTCGGTGTTTTGGGTATCCAAAGAAAGCATGCTCGGTCGTTTCGTCTTGAAATGCACCACAGCGGGGACAATCAGGCTTCTCTATTATTCTGGGACTGTCTTTCATGGCATCCAGATAGCAAAGATAGCAAATGCATATTCCTTAAAAAAGAACAAGATTATAGGTAAGTAAGAAATAATCCAGTGGAAAAAAGGATCCATAAGATTGCAGTTCTTCGAAAGCATCTACTGGGAAGAAGCTGTACTATATCGAGTTATGAAAATAGAGAATTTCTAAAGACCTCTAAATTAATGTGTCAAATGAATGGGAATAAATAATTCTGAATGACACATACAATAATTGTATTTATATTAGAAAATGAGACACGCAACACTACGTTTGTGTGTGAGAGAGAGGGGGGAGAATGAGAGCGAAGAAGAAGAACCAACCACATTAAAGATACGCTCGTGCACGTTATTAAGAACCATACATAGAACACAGGCCACACTGTAATTTTCAAAACCGTCTCAAACTCTACCGTATTTTAACGATTACAAGTAAATGTCTGTAAAAATATTGGCAAAAAAAGGATTTTATATTAGGAAATACCTATCTTACATCACACATTCCTGTAACATGAATACCCATTCGCTGGCTAAATAGGCACGTGTAACTTCTTTTATTTTTTCAATTTTTCGTTTAATTTTTTTCATCTCTGAATTGTCTCAGTTTACAGATAGAAAGTAATCTTTTCTTTCAGCTATGAGTATTTCTTCTAACTTTTAGGGTTTATATTATGAGTAGAATTAGTTACGGTTAGATTAAATATATCTATATTATATATATTTAATTTCAAGTGTTTCCACGCTTTTGTTTATACGAAAGTATTTGAAACACATCTATATAAGCATTCGACATATAAGTATTTGAAAGGGTTTTAATGGTATCATACGAGCAGAAATTCCATTATTAATGATTATATAGATGTGTTCTGTTTTTTCTTTTGCATTGTCAATCCCTTATTTTTTTATAATCAATACTTTGGGGGGGATCGCCCTTTGCTCGTTGTTCGAAGCTGGTTTTCAAGTCTATGTATTCGTACTCTGATATATTGCCTGGTTTCATTTACTGATTTTCTCATTTAACTTTAAAGAAATAATTTCTAATAGCATAAGGGAATAAGTCATAAATGTTTCTGTTTTTTATTCTTTAGAACTAGTTTACTTACATCAGTTTAGATCATCGACTGTATTGTGTGTAAAGGACTGTGGACGTCGTGATCACTTCTGACTTTGCATTTGCTGCTTTGAGGACACATAAATCAATAAATGCCGATTGAAAGATCGATAATCTAAGAGTGATTGATTATCAGTTTTCAATCCGTTGTTTTACTTTCATTGTTTTTTTCGTTTCATCGAAAAATTTCCTAAAAAGCATTGTCCGCCGCTCCTAAGTAGGTTGCTTGATCTGCCAAACCTCAGTTGAAAAACATTCTTATCACTAACAACAAGTATTAAATGGACACATATTTATAAGAGATTCTCTCTGTCAATCAATCTCTTACGCTTAAGTTTAAAACAAATACGTTTTTCTCCGTCTATAAAGCTTAAATTTGAAATGAAATTTGTTTTGTGTCTTTCACGCTTAAGTTTAAAATAGCATTTTCATTGTTAAATGGTCACTTTGAATGGATATATGTGTATGTATTATTTGAAATATTTAGACTACTGTTCTGATCTTGATAGTTCGAAAATTTCAGAGCGTTTTTAAGTACACAAATAGGATAGTAATAACTGTTCTTATTTAAACATCGATCTCTTGTGTGCTAGTTGTGCTACTAAGATTTTCTGCAAATGTTGCCTTTTAAACATATCGTATTTTAATGGCCTTCCACTGCAAGTTTCACCTTCAAGACCTCTGAACAGTTTAATCTTTTATAGCATTGTCACCAAACACTTCACAAGTCTTTTCAAAAGTTTTAGCAGCAGTTTCTCCTTTTCTGAGGAAAAATTACTGAACATGAAATTCGTTGTAATCAATTTTCTTGTAATGGAGGGTATCTATAAATATATAAATATATATAAATATAATAAATTCGAAATATGCAAAACACGTCGCAAATTTCATATGTAATTAAAGCAAATATTTTATAGAGATGTCAGAAACCTGTACTTTTAAAACGCTAGGAAGTTTCCGGATGAGCCAATACGTAAGAATTCTAATCGATAGTTGCCGACGATACGAAAGCATTCAATGATTAAAGAAAAGATTCCGTTCAAAATACTGTATATATTCCCGAGTTCGACAAAATACAACTTGTAGGGGAAAAGAAGTTTAAGTGAAATTAAATTTCCCTACCTCAAACAAAATAATAAAAAAGGAATAAAACAAAATCAGACCTCCTTCTCGTTTAAAATGCACCGCATTTATTTTTCAACAAAAATAACAAGATGAACAAGCAAAGGTCCAATCGGTAAAAGTTCTTGAACAATCATTACGATTAAAATGTTAGATGAAAGTCCTTCGTTGAGTTAATAAGATTAGAAGGTAAAAGTCTAGTGTGAAAATAATGTCCTTATTTCAAGGTTTGTGTTTAAACTGGCGAAGTTCGCCTTATTCAAATGTCCCATGAGAAAAGTAGTCCGTTGTTATTAATTCTTATAGAAATTGTACGGAATGGGTGCGTGTGTGCATAAGTGCATTCTTGGCGTGTGTAACTGCGGTTTATAAGATGAGATGAAAACGAGAGGCATGTTCTCGTGTCACGTCACAGCGAGAAAGAAGGGAAAAGAAGGAAAAGGAATGTTTGATGCGTTTAAATACTTTTTGGACTGGTTACAAAATAAGATTGCTACTGCGGATATTTTGGTTTTTGGAAAAGCGTTAAAAAGACAATCTTCTAAATTTTCTCACTGGTCGTTTGCGTCAGGTGATACTGCTTTCAACTACGTCCGCTAGAAATATGTTCATTTTACTTTTCTTGTTATAAGAAAAGCATGTGAGCGTATTTGAAATTATGTCGTTGCTGGAATAACTTATTTTTGTGCAAAATGCGCGGGGAAATTGAAATGAATAAACATTTGTTTATTTGCGCGCGAGCGTGTGTTTGTGTGTGTGTGTGTGTGTGTGTGTGTGTGTGTGTGTGTGTGTGTGTGTGTGTGTGAGAGAGAGAGAGTTACTGACAGCACAAACTGTAGAAGATCAGAGGTTACATTGGCCGATATGTTGTGCAGAGAAAAAAGGCGATGTAAGAGAAAAGAAAGAAAAATAGCAGCCCCTAATCAGTCGCAGAAACGGTTGATAGTTTTTGTTTTATAAGGGTCATAAAATGTAGCTAGACTGGATTTGGGGAGTAGGAGGGGGAGGAGTTTGCTTTATGAAAAAATGAGATATGGAGCAAGATAAAACTGTAGGAAATGTAAATGAAATGAAAAATTGCTATATATATAAATATATACAGATATATATATATATAAATATATACAGATATATATATATAAATATATACATATATATATATATATATATATATATATATATATATATATATATATATATATATATATACATATATATATATATATGGTGGATATGAAAGTCTCGTGGAATTTTTTATTTTGCTTTCAAATGATATATTTTCAAATAAGTTTTCGTTATAATACGTTTACTTTATATATTATTTACAAGGACGTGTGTCGCTCTATGTAATCGTTTTAATTACAATCGTTTAAGAAACAATTATGAATTCTTTTTAAAACGTTGAATACAAGATGGAAAAAGGCAAATTCGCACATTTCTATTTCAATTCAAACTATGCCGAAAAGTTGCCGAATAAGCTCACTACATCCGCGAAGCGTTTATCCCAGGAACCACTGCTGAACGCACAGCACAATGGTGGCTTAAGAAATTTTGTGGTGGCGACGAGAGTCTTGAAGAGGATGAGCATAGTGCTCGGGTATCGGATGTTGATAACGATCAATTAAGAACGTTAGTCGAAGCGAATCAACGCACTACTGATCGGAAACTCGCTTCTGAATTAGACGCAACGTATACGACGATTTCCAACCATATGGGAGAGACTGGAAAGACAACAAGTCTTGATAAATTGGTGCCTCACAAATTGAACGACAACATAAAGAAAAAACTGTTATGAAATGTCATCTTTTTTTTACAAAACAAGAACGACCCGTTTCTCGACCCGGTTGTGACTGTCGATGCATAATGGGTTCTTTACGCCAACTGGCGACGTTAAGCTTAGTGGGTAAACGCTGACAAAGCTCCACGAAACTTCCTGAAGCTAGAGTTAGACAAAAGAAGGCCATGCTGACGGTTAGCTGGTATGAGACCGGTAAATTCATTACAGTTTTTAAATGCAGGCGAAATCATTTCATCGGAAAAGTACTATCAACAAATGAATGAAATGCACCAGAACCTTCGACAACAACACTCAGCATTAATAAAAAAAAACAAAAGGCGAATTTCTCCTCCACAATAATGCCCGACCGCACGTTGCTAAACTTATCCCACAGAAGTTGAACGAGTTAGGATACGAAACTCTATCTCATTTGCCACACTGTTGAGGCTTCTATCTTACCGACTACGACATTTTCAAGCATCTCGACAACTTTCTGCGTGAGAAATGTTTAAAAACCTAAGCGATATTAAAAACACATCCAGCGACTTGATCACCACCATACCGCAAGATTCTTACGTTACTGGCATAAATAGATTTTTTTACATGGAGGTCACCACTTATCAAGGCCTAAAGGCCACTCAGGGATAAGGGTTATTGCGTGTACAGTAATTCACTGAGATAGTATTGTAGTAATCATAAGTATTGGAGATTTGATAGATTCTCTTACTTAAGAGGGCGGTTTGTCAGGAACTTGTTTATGTTGAACTGTAAGACATCCAAGCTGTAGTCAGGTGGGAAACAGGCAAACAGAAGAGAGTTCCACAGTTGTGCATTTCTGAGAAAGAAGCTCTGCTCATGGAATCTACATTTGAATTTAGGCACAGATAAAGAGTGGGGAAAATTATTGACAGTAGTTTCAGCCAGACGGGTGTTTCTCATGAGAGATTGGCGAGGGGGGACGAGAGATGGGAGCTCAGACGAGCACCTGCCATGGAAGTAACGATAAAACAAACATAGGCTCGCAACGTCTCTTCTGTGGGAGAGAGGCTGCAGGTAAGAGAAAAGGGCATCCCCCACTAAGCTACTTAGTTTATTTTGTACTCTGTCAAGGCAGGATAGGCTGTTTTTAGCAGCTCCTGTCCAGATGTGGCAGCAGTACTCCATCCTTGGACGTACTTGGTTTTTATACAGGTAGTGAATTGCATCAGTAGTGAGATATCTTCTGGAGCGGTAGAGGGATCCCACTATTTTCCCAGTGTCCTTGGCAAGAGACCTGATGTACGTGTTCCATTTCAGATCAGGAGTAAAGGTCAAACCCAAAAGCTTGCCAAAACGAGAGCCATCCATTTCAATTGATGCTAGATGGGGATCAGAGCGTTGATGATGTAAAGATAGAAGCTTGGTTTTGGATGCATTAAAAGTAACCAGCAACCTCTTCCCCCACTGTACCACGCGCTCAAGATCAGAAGAGAGAGAATCAGAGATAACCTTGTCATTTACGGCCTTTGATGTGTTGCTGTAGATGGTTGTGTCATCAGCATAGATGTCAACGAATGATTTAAGTATGTGTTTTGGGAGATCATTGATGTAGATCAGGAAGAGAGTTGGGCTCAAGATAGACCCCTGAGCGACTACTCTTATGAACCTATCGGAGAGAAATGATTTAATGATTGAGAAAACATTACCAGTACGTAGCTGGAAATCTTGTGAAGTAGGCCATTATGCCATACTTTATCGAAGGCCTTGGGTATGTCAAGAGCAATTGCCCTGGAAAAGAAGCCTTTGTCAAGAGATTCACTAATCTTATGAGATATAACCGTTTGCACATCTGCTGTAGATCTTGCGGAGCGGAAACCATATTGCATGTCACTAAGAAGGTTATTTCTGCTGAGGTGGTTGACTACTTCTTTATTTACTATGAATTCCAACAACTTACTCATGACACACAGGAGACTTATTGGTCTGTACTGAGAGGGAAATGACTTTTCACCTGAATTCTTAAATACAGGGCATACTGATGAGGTTTTTCAAGGTGTTGAAAAGCACTTCTCCTTAAGGCATCGTTTAAACAGTTTTGTAAGTATGGGGGCAAGTTCTGGTTGGAGCTTTTTCAGCACTATAACTGGAATGCCGTCAGGGCCAGTTGCTTTACTGGAATCAAGGTTCTTGATTAGCTTGGCGACCTCACGCACAGATATTTGTATGTTGCATAGCGTGTTGTCTGTTATAGGAGGAAAAACGGGGAGTTGATGACCTTCGTCGCATAGGGTAGAATTAGCTGCAAAGTTATTGGCAAATAGTTTGACCTTGTCTGATGCTGACGAGATGACCTCAGGTCTATTGATAATAGTTGGGATAGAACGCACGTTTCTGTTCAGGATCCTGTTTGCTATTTGCCAAAACAGGTGGGGACCAAGCTCTGCTCAGCTACTTTGGATTTAATGGACTGAGCATATAGCTCTCTTGCATTTTTATTACTATTTTACAGTGGTTGCTGGCAGTCCTGAGAGCAGCTTTAGTCTCAGTACATCTATTTCGTTGGTAGCTATGGAAAAAGTGATTTCTGTGCGCGATGGCAGGTTTTTGTTGGAATTTTTTGAATGGTATGGATCGGTCTATGCCTACAATTCACCATTCGGTCAGGCCTGATACTATGGAGGACACATCCTTTTTAACATGGAATGCAGAGGTAGATCGGATATGAATGTACAGAAGCGATCCCAGTCAGCCAAAGAGTATCGATATAGAGTACGGTGGAGAGGTACATCTGAGGACATTATATTTCATTTTTATCTTAACTGGTACAACGGCGTGGTCGGAGGATCCTAGAGGAGATAGAACGGAACATGAACATAGCCCAGGGGAAGTTGTGAGGAAAAGGTCTAGAAGGCTTGCATACTGGCCGGTAGTATCGGGCACACGGGTGGGTTCGTGATCAATCTGAGTGAGGTCATAGGCAGTAGCAAAATCATAACAGAACCTCCCCTCGTCATCTGTCTTGAGTGGGTCAGCCATTCCACATTATGGACATTGAAGTCACCGCAATTGTCAATGTTAGCCGAAGGATGAGCAGACAAGATGTGATCAATTTTCGCAGATATGCTCTTAAAGATAGTAACCCCACTGTTGTGGGGGCGATAGAGGGCAAATGTAAATGCAGTGATGTAAGCTAGTGCAACACGTAAGCACATATAAGGTAAATTAGGTCTTCTCTTGAGATATCCCTACGACATGGAAAGCCATCTTTAATGTAGGCACATATTCCACACCTATGGCGATCTTAGGGGTCAGATTTAGATGTTAAGTTAGAGTATCCGTTAATTATGAATTCGCCTAGGAAAGTGGTTGGACCTATGCTAGTTTCACTTAGAAAGAATATGTCCGGTTTCGTCTCCTGTATTTGTGTTTCAACCTCTGGAAGGTTGGAACGTAGACCTCTGATGTTGGAGAAGAAGACCTGGTAGTAGGGTTTTACGTTGTAGGATGGGGTTCTAGGTTTATTCGTGTTTTGTTTTTGGAGATTTGTTATGTTGACGTTTGGGGATTTATGGAAAAGGTCGATAGACTTGGTTGGAGCAGGATAGAGAGGGAAAGTAAGAAAGAAAAAGACAAGAATTTTTTTTTGTAACACATGATAAGGTAAAGCCGTAACAATTACCCACTAGTATGGCATCGAGAG
This sequence comes from Euprymna scolopes, assembly GCF_053919585.1. Classification (NCBI taxonomy): domain Eukaryota; kingdom Metazoa; phylum Mollusca; class Cephalopoda; order Sepiida; family Sepiolidae; genus Euprymna; species Euprymna scolopes. The sequence goes on along the minus strand of NC_136503.1, from coordinate 85,909,650 downwards.
GATCTACCAGAGACTACTGTATGGTCCAGAATCCATTCACCAATTGGCAATACAGCAGCCCCATGCTGATAGGACAGCCTCCTTAGTGGTTAATCTAAGGGTCGGGTCCCTGACTATCAGGCGAATAACGTCAGCCCAGATGGAACGTTTACCTCCAGCACCCATTCGCTAGTGTGTTGATTCTGATGTGCTTATTTTGATTAATTCTGCTATATATATATATATATATATATATATGTAACAATATATATATATAACAATATATATATGTGTGTGTATGTGTGTGTGTGTGAGAGAGAGAGGGAGAGAGAGAGAGAATGTGAGCGTGAGGACACTTCTCGACCTATATACTAAACGAATTCTTGACCTACAGATTAAAATTTAGCATATATTATGTTGGTGCAAAAGCAAGATCGTTTTCTCACGAATGTTACTTATATATATAATTGCTGAATTAATTCATCAATATATATAGCGATGTTATATATCATTTGAATCGTGTTATTCGTTACCGTTCTTAATCTTTTCATTTATTTTTGTCAGGCTTTTCGACAGCATGAATAAAATTAAAATCCGCACGAGTTTCTTATTCCAGTTTAAACTAAGCCGAAAAGCTGCCGTGATATCAATGATGCGTTTGGCCGAGAAACCATTAAGGAACGTGTAGCACAACAGTGGTTCAAGAAATTTCGAAATGGTGACGAAAGCCTCGAAGATGAAGATAGTCGATCGGCTTACTGCGGTTGATAACGAACGTTTGAAAGCCTTAATTGAAGCTGATCCTCGAAAAACCCCAATCAAAAATTTGCCGTTGATTTCGGGGTCGACCACTCAACAGTCGTTCGTCATTTAAAGCAAATAAAGAAGTTGAATAAATGGGTGCCGCATGAATTGAACGATAATCAAAAAAATCGTCGTTTTGATGTGTCTTCTACGCTTTTTCTGCGCAACAAGAAAGACGCATTTCTCGAGCGGATTGTGCCGAGTGATGAGAAAGGGATCCTCTATAAAAACCCGGCGACGTTCAGCACAGTGGTTGGATGCTGGAGAAGCTCCACGACATTCTCGAAGCCGAAATTGCGCAAAAAAAGTGTATGGTGACTATTTGGTGGTCTGAAGTTTGTTTAATCAATCGCAACTTTTTTAAATCCGGGCGAACCGATTACAGCAGAGAAGTACTGCCGATATGTTGACGAAATGTACCAAAAGCTCCAATGTATGTATCCGAGATTATTCAATATCTCCTCGTTTGCATGTTGCTCAACTGATCCTGCAGAAGCTCAACGAATTGGGCTACGAGACTTTGCCTCATCCGCCATATTCACCGGACGTCTCGCCCACCGATTATCACTTTTTCAAGCATCTCAACACTTTCCTGCGCAAAAAATGCTTCAAAAGTCGAGATGATGCCGAATCGGCTTTCAATGATTTCATCACTTCCAGAACTCCAGATTTCTATGCTAATGAGATAAATAAACTTATATCCCGTTGGCAAAAATGTGTCGATTCTAATGGTTTTTTATTTCGATTAATAAAGCTTATTATGAAAGGAGTTATGATCTTTTGAAGTTGAACGTCAAAAACCGACATTATTTTGGCACCAACCTAATACGTTAATATAAATCGTGTTTTTTTGTTTGTTTTTTTTTTGCTTGGGATGGAGTTATGTGTTAAAATAACTCCAATTTCAATTGCTCTAATTAACGGTAATTTGTAATTTAGTGACCAAATGACGCATCTTATATTAGTTTCTGTCTGATCTTCTCCCATTCTCTGTTTTTTTACTTCCTCCGCTTTCATATTATTCTTACTCTCTACCAGAGTACCCTGTCTCTGTCTTTCTCTTTATCCTTTTCTATCTCTCTTTCTCTCTCTCTCTCTCTCTATATATATATATATATATATATATATATGTATATGTATATATATATGTGTGTGTGTGTGTGTGTGTGTGTGTGTGTGTGTGTGTGTGTGTGTGTGTGTGTGTGTGTGTGTGTGTGTTTAGTAACTGATATTATAAATATCTATACATCCGGACTTCTATGCTGATGGAATAAATAAACTTGTTTCTCGTTGGAAAAAATGTGTCCATTCTAATGGTTTTTATTTCCATTAATCAAAGTTTCTTATGAAAGTAGTTACGACCTTTTGAAATTGAACGTGAGAAACGACATTATTTTTGCACCAGACTAATAGGATATTCAGATATTTGTAAAAATTATTAATCGGTTTTCATCTGCAAAGTTTTAAAGCTTTCACGTTGTCGTTATTACGGAATCTAGAGCATTTCTTGCTTCCGGTATGCATTTAAATAATAACTGATCTCTCGTTCGATAAAAAAAATAAAAATAAATCAACAAATAATTATTTTCAATTCTCAAAACCATTAAATTAAACAGATGAATAAATAAATAAATAATGCAAATGTCTATAGTAATATAAATATACGACCCCATGCATAAACCCTTTTCTGCTTTACAGTACTCCCGTACTAACATCCATTTCCACCTTACGATATTCAAATGCGTTTCCTTTTTTAGAGACATTCTTTGGCCCGTTTTCTTTTGAAAATGAGGTGTTATCTCGAAATATCAAAACCTCCACCATCACGATTACATCAGACAGTATATTCATATTTACTGATTCGTATTGTGATTATCTTGAAAAATAAATGGCTTTACAAAGTTAAATAAAATAACACTAAATAACACCTTTTTCGTTTTTTCATTTTTGTTCATACGTTGGGCCAATACGACAGTCGGTTCTCTGCATTGCTATAGCCTTCTCATACGCTTATATATTTTCAATTGTTATTTACAGTCTTTGTGTTATTTTACATATGTATATTATTTAAACATATGTATATCATAGATATATATATATACATATATTTATATATGTATACATATATATATGTATACATATATATATGTATATATATATATGTATATATATATATATATATATATATATATAAAGAGCGAGAGAGTGGGAGATAGTGAGTGAGAAGTAAATATTCGTGTGTAGCACGATATCTTTTGGACAAGGATGATAGATATGATCGAAATTCGATTACCTGCCTGTGTGTCGCAAGATCAATCATTCACTGATTGTCATTCGATCTCCCCGAGAAAATGTGCGTCAACAACATCGATCCTATTTTTTTCTCTCCTAAAAGAATCGCTGTAGCTTTCGGCACAGAAAACGCCATGATTTCTTTTCAATAAATCCTACACTTTTATTCCTCGTCGATCGTTGGGTTATAGTTTTGTTTCTTAAGAATAACTGCATGCGGGTTAAGGTTACTTGAAAGAAAATACTGAGATCTCTTTTGAAAACGAGTGTATATACAGACACACATCAAACATACAACTATATTATGTGTGTGTGCGTGTGTATTATTATATGTGTATATGTGTTATATATATATATATATATATATAAAGTGAGCTATATGTATATGTTTATGCATCTTTTGTAGATGATTTACAGATAAACAAATTAGTCCTATTGAATATTAGAACAGAACTGCTATACGTAATAGGCGTTAATGGGAACTATATTTAGTTTAATTTAGTTTAAGGAACAGTAAATATAGCAGGGAGGTAAAAACTTTTGTAAACATTCGGATAGATCTGAAATGTTGGAAGATGCTATTAATCATATATATATATAAATATATATATATATACATACATATATATATACATACATATATATATATATACATACATATATATATACATACATATATATGTATATATATAGTAATTTATAAAAAATATATATGACAATTAATCTACACAGAATATTCCGCGTTTCATCCACGCTATGATTCGTCAGGCTTATACGAAGTGCTGTGTAATGTCGCATTTTTATATACGCACATTCTATTGAGTTTCTAGTTAGCCAATGAGCTTCCTAGTTTTCACCACGCCCCTCCTAATCAGGCCCAGTGACCATAAGTTCACACCTTCTTTTGTGTGTGCTTTTATGGCGGGAAGCGTAGATATCTAGTGATTTGACCTGTTTCTAACCTAGGTGTAGTTAAATGTGATTTGTTTTAATATTATGTGAGTTTATCTATATATATATATATATATATATGTGGGGGGGGGTATGTATATATATATATATATATACATACATACGTGTGTGTGTGTGTTATATAAAGTGAGCTATATGTATATGTTTATGCATTTTTGTAGATGATTTACAAATAAATGATGATTTACAAATTAGTCCTATAATATATATATACTAGCAGGGCGCTCGGCGTTGCCCTCTCGTAAAATGCGCACGAATATTATATTTTAATTAATGCAGATTTATTATTTATCATCAAAAGAAATGCCGTTGGTATTAAACATAACGTAAAATTCCTTTAAGAAAAGAAACAGAAATAAGCTGAGACGTGAATGCGAGCATTATGTTTTCCTAGACAGATATCGAAACCAAAACCTAAAATGAGTCAAGTATGATAACCATTAGACAAGTTTTCCAGGATCTTTAAACATGTTTTTCAAAACTACTATTGTCAGCATAAGGAAGCTGTCCCGTTTCATGGCCGCGCATGCGCAGGCATGAAACAATTGACACACAGATAAAAATTTGATGACCTCCAAGTACTTATTTTTTAATTTGGACTCTTTAGTAGCCCTTTTTCCGGACGAAAACCAATTGTAAATTTGTAAACATGTCTGAATGCCGTATATGCCTTATTTCAAGTATGTGGATCAAAACTTCGTTGAATGTATAGGTTATAATACTGTTGCCATATCTGGGCAGGAGCTGCTAAAAACAGCCTATCCTGCCTTGACAGAGTACAAAATAGACTTCGTGGCTTAGTGGGGTATGCCCTTTTCTCTACCCTGCAACCTCTCTCCCACAGAAGAGACGTTGCGAGCCTGTCCTTGTTTTATCGTTATTTCCATGGCAGATGCTCGTCTGAACTCCAATCTCTGGTTCCCCCTCGCCAATCTTTCACGAAAAACACCTGTCTAGCTGAATCCACTGTGCAAAATTGCCCCCACTCTATATCTGTGCCTAAATCAAAACGCGGATTCCATGAACAAAGCTTCTTTCTTAGAACTGCACGCCTGTGAAACTCTGTTTCGTCTCCCTGCTTCCCACCGGACTACAACTTGGATGTCTTCAAGTCTAATGTTAACAAGTTCCTGATGAGCCGCCCCCTTAAGTAAACATTTCAGCAAATCTCCTCACTAACGTAATGTACTTGCAATAACCCTTATCCCTGAGTGGCTTCCGGGCCTTGATCACTGTGTAAAAAAAAATGGTTAAGAAATGTCCTCACACGCACACACGTTGTCACTTTTATAAACAAATAGATATGTATATGGTGTCAATTTAATCAAAATAAAGTGTACGTATTTGAAGTTTTTAGAGTATTCTGTCCCCATAAATCACTTACAGGTAAGCGTGCGTAAATATCAACACATAGAAGATGACGTAGATATCGAGAACCATTGCGATTGTCTTTAAAAGTTAATTTCACTTGGTTTCCTCAGTTATTGGCAATTCACTTTAGATTCCTTTCAAAAGACGAGAAGAAAAACTAATTCAAATGGAAATAAAAAAGAAAAAAATCCATTGCATTTTTAACTGCGTGGGAGTTTTCTTAGAAACCACGAGTACTGATGAATTCAACCGAACTTTACCGAAACAATTACGAAACCTGAACGATTAGGTTAATTTGTTAAGAAGAGATCTATACGCTACGCATTCTTTAGAGTATAGCATATTTTTCTTCGTTCATCGTTTAGATCTTCAGATCTTCACAAATATTGATTAGCTCTCTTTATTTTCGAACTGATATTTCCTTTATTGCCTTATTTCCCCTTCCTCTTTCTTTATCTATAAATCCAATACCTTCTTTCTTCGTATAGACCATTATTCTGGCAGAATATAAACTCTTACTTTTAAGTAAAAACGTTTTCTCTCAAAATAATTTTTAAAAGCATCCATTTGGATCAAAAACGTCAAGAAATATGCTCAAATATAGACGTTTAAATGATGATAGTTAAACCGTTAAATGATTCAAATAAAAATTGTTCAAATGAAAGCAATTCAGAGCAACACGGTTTAAATAAATTGGTTCAAATGAAAGCAATTGAGCTAGTTCAAATAAAAGAAATTCAAGTGAAAAGTGGCTGAATTCAGGTGAAAAGCGACTCAATTAAAGTCAGTCAAATTTAAATTAAAGCGGGTCAAATAACAAGGGTTTAAGTGAAGTGACTAACATGAAAGCGGTTCAAAATTAAGAAATTTAAATTTATATCGAACACTGAAAGCAATGGAAATAAAAATTGTTTTACTGGAATCTGTTCAGCTGAAAGAAGCTCTATAAAAATTTGTTCAACTATAAACAGTAAAAATGAAGATGAATTATTTAAAGCCGAGTCCAATAAGTACGCTTCAAATAACATATAAAACCATCATTCGTCTATACAAGGAAAATTGTTGGCAAATTGAGACTAGTGCACGAACCATTACTGTTGAAAATGTTGCACAAAAAACTCTAACATTTGAAGTCCCGCACTGTTTTTCAAGTTCCAACTCCTGTTTTATCGTCGCAATATTTCAGTCCTAGCAAAGGTGCTGTACAAACACTGCCATAGAATGTGTTACGACGAACTTTTTGTATCTGCACCTGCAATGTAAATATAACAAACACCCCGACTAGCAACAACTTTATTGTATACTAGCTTTATCCGCCCGGTCACGCGTTGCCGTGGCTGAGTCTGTTTGACGCAAGTATTAGATTGCACACGCACATACGCACCCACACTCGCACACACCCACGCATACACAGCAAAACACACGGACGCACGCACACACGCACAAACACAAACAAACTCACGCATACATACGCGCACACGCACATGCACACACACACGTATACGCACATGCACATGCACATGCACACACACACGCAAACGCTAAGTAAACAGTTAAAAGACTTCAAAATCACACATAAGCAGATTTTTAAGTATTAAACTGTTAATTTCTAGTTATGATTAAATATTACAGTATAGTTCACTGTGTAAGTTTTCAGCAAAATCCGGGTCTCGGCTTTATTATTCACTTTATCCGTTTTATTTTTGTTTATTTAACGTATACGGACGGAATTTTAGTCAATCGTACTTTAAAATAGAACGATTTATCTAGTTTAAAAAAGATTAAATAACGGCTTATCACACTGTGCTAATGTCTAGAGAAACAATATTTAATTACACCATGTACGATATATGTAACACAAAAAATTAGCACGGTAGCATAACTGTATAAGAGCAATTATTTAGCGTATAAAGAAATAATTTACTCAATCGTACTTTTAGAAATAGAAAGAAATTAGCTATAAAAAAGATGAAATAACAGCATGTGTCAATGTGTCGAAAAACAGTATTTAATAACAACATTTACGATCTGTGTAAACACAAAAGATTTAGCACGGTAGCAGAAGTGTATGAAATAATTATTTAGCGTATAAAGAAATAATTTTAGTCAGTCGTACTTTAAAAAAGAAGGATTTACTTAACTTTAAAAAGGTGAAGCAATGGCTTATCAGGTCGAAAAAATAGTATTTAATATTAACATCTACGATTTATGTAAACACAAAAGATTTAACATAATAGCGTAACTGTATAAGAACAATTAACGTCTACGGTATATTTAATGTTAAAAAATAAAATAAGTATCGCCTTATGAACATGCCGCGTTGGTTATTATGTTTGTATTTGGTTTATTTTATTTAAAACGATTGCCTCTTGTAGAGAGTGACGCCATATTTGAAAATTTCTGGAGCGTTCGTTTTTGTAATAATATTTACATTCAAGGAGATTTGGCGTAATGTGAGAAGGGAGAATTTATTATTTTGGAATTGGGAAATCGAAAGATCATGGTATTTCTATGAGTGTATGATCCAGTTATTAAGATGAAATCCCATATCTGCCAAAAGTGCAGAAAAACTCCCGGCGAGAAGTTTTGGGGCGGTAGGAAGACTTGTTATTTAGAGGAAAAAATAGGAAATACTTCCTCTTAAGATGGTTACGAGTGTGATGATATTGATCTTAGGATGAAATGTAGGATTTTATTATAACAGCTAAATGTGTCTCAAATATGTTACATTAGATAGTGGCTAACAGTCTAAACATAATAAATTTGCATGTGGCATCTACTGTTGCAAACTTACGGTACTTTGGTACAGAGGGAACTTTCTGCAGTCAAAATATTATATAGGAGATATCTATATCTATATATAGGAATTATCAATGTATAAATATCTATATCTATATATAGGAATTATCAATGTATAAATATCCGCTATCTGGATAGCGGATATTTATACATTGATAATTGCTTCCCTTAAGCCGCTAGCTTTTAGAATTCCCTCATTGATTCATGTTTCTTCAAATTACCCACATGCAGACAGTTAAATGTAATGTGAACAAACGTTCTGCCACACATCTCCCCACTTATCATCGCCCATAAATAGTACCTGTAATAACATTTTCCTTCATGTTAACCATTATGACATCCGGTCTTCTTGCTAGGATTGGTTTATCCGTTTGTATATCGATGTTGCATAGGATTTTATGACTTTCATTTCAAGTATTGTTTCGGCTTGTGCCTATTCCATTTGTCTGGGTGTTCACGATGCAGCTGTTTGCATAATTCCCCTTGCATACTTGATCGTGCTTATTTTTATATTTTTTGTACTAGTTATCTGCATTCGCTTATTATATGGTTTATAGTTTCGTCTTTTTCCCCACATAATCTGCATTTGTATCTTGTCGACCCTTGCGTTTATGTGGTTGGCTCTAATCGCGTTAATTTGTGCGGCTATTATTAGACATTCATTTTCTCTGTTTAGATTTTCTTGTTTGTGTTCATATCTAAATGTTTTCGTTTGTCTCATCATTTGTCACTTTTATGAATCATCCATGTAGCTGTTTCTCTTCCCATTTTTCTTTTCTTGTCTTATCCTTTTCTTCTCTTTTTTCTGTCTTGTTCCTTTTTCAGTGTCACTTGCTCCGGTAATTATTCATTCAGTGTTCTGCATTATGTATGTTTCTCATTTTTGTGCCATTTAAAAGTCTTCTTAACAAGCCAGTTCATCCCCTTACTGAATCTTTCATTTTTAAATAGCGCTGGTTAGCATTATCATTTGAGTTTAGTGCATTGTGCCTAGTCATGAGTTTCCTGGTCTTCTGATCGAGGTGTTCCAGTTCTTTTTTGCCCCAATCTACAAATGCTCCAGCGTATCTTACTAATAATACTATCTACGTGTTTTTACTTTTTATTAGGCTTCTAATATATAGTTTTATTTCAAGAAGCTTTCTTGTTCTTTTGAGTTATTCCTTTCTAATTTTCTCCTTCATATCTGTTGTCTGGATGGCGTTTGCTTCCAAATATTTTTAGCTATCATATTTACCTACTGTTATATAGTAACAGTACCAAAAAGCATATATGTTAGATAGCGGGGTATCAAAAGTGTATATATTACTTAGCTGGGAGATATGGAAGAAGGTTCATACCTTTATTCATCCAGAGGTCATGTCTTCAACTGCTGGGTGTTATGATAAAGCCCAGCAGTTAAAGACAGATAACGAACACAATATATCAATAAGACATACCTGAAACTTTTCCTTGCATGCGTGATTCTGAGGAACCATCGGAGAACAATTTATATTTTATATATATAAATTTATTTCAGATTTGTCTCAGGATGCTCAGGAACCTTCCTTACGTCTATACATATATCTCCTCATCTAGCCTCGCTTCCAGGCTTTCGGAGCTTGTATCAATGCTCGGCCGCACGGTTTGTCGATAACTTCTAGACTGTCAACTCTAATCTTTGATCTGTCCGTTCCAGTACGTCATCCGCAAAAGGACACGTTTCATTCGTGAGTTTCTGTAACGTAAGTGATCCAACAACACGTCTCATTAATGTCTGACTTCTATTCACGTACGGCAACTGTTTAAGGTGAATCAAGTTTCACATTATTAAATCCACTCAAAAACCAAACATTAAAAACAGCACATGGCCTTTGTCTTTAAATCGAGTCAAACGTTCTTCATTTTTGTTTTTTTTTTTCTTTCTAAAAATCGCAAATTTTCAATTGGGAAACAAGAATTTACGAATCCATTATACAAATATATTTTACAAACCTCTGACTTAATCTTTATAAACAAAAATAATGACTTGACATTTTAAAATGTAAACAAAATGGCGTCCAAATTGCGACAAAATATCCAGTGACTCAAATCATAAGCATATTTTCACTATTATTATTATTATTATTATTATTATTATTATTATTATTATTATCGTTTCTTCATTTTTCTCTTTTAACATGGATTTCATATAAAGTTAACAAATACGTTGCGTGTGGGTTTTCTTTTCCTTTATTTATTAACGGTTTTACTTTTTTTTCTCACCGTTCCTTTTATTTTCTTTCATGTGTCTAGTGTAGATTTATTCATATATATTTTCCCATCTTTTTTACGTGATTGCATGTGTGCATAATCCAGCATTTTTCGACAGTTTCTCCTCCCTCAAGACGCCGTCTTCTTTCCCATATTTTCTCTGTGTGTATGATGCTTCTAATCCTTCTTTTTTTCACATTATTTCTGTGTATATTTCTTTTATGTTTTTTGTTGCTTTGTCTGTGTGTTAATAATACATTTTTCATATTCTTTTTCCAACTAGGTACAGACTCGGCACGTCGCCTTTTTTCTTAATATTTTTGAAAAATACTTTTTTTCGAGTGCGGTGCGTTTGTTTTTCTTTATTTTTTGTTTTTATTTCCAAAATCCCTCTCTATATATTGTGTTTGTGGTTTGTCAGGTTTTGTGTAGCGAAGCTCTCGTCACGAGCACCAGAAAGGTATATATTATATAATCACAGTACCAAAAAGTGTATTTACAGTGTGTCCCAATAAAATGTATACTGTCTTTAAATGACCATAAAACAAACATTTATTATAAGAAAGAAAAGATTCATACATCAAAATACTGTAAACAAATATAGAAACAAGTTAATTATTGAAAGTGTTCAAATTATTGGCCATTGTGGTCCATGAACAACTGAGAAGCTCACTGATTGAATCGAAAACGTTCCTAATCAGTTCAGTTGGTATGTTGACATATCTTCTGTCAATAGTAGCTTTCAGCTCATTTATTCTAGTTCGTTTTTTAGTGTGGACCTTGTGTTAAGCATTCTCCCGTCTCCCCCACAAAAGTGCATAGAGTGGGTAAAATCCGGTGAGCGTGGACAGTACTCGATACTTCCTCTTCGTCCTAACTATGTGTTTCGCAGGTGCCTATCAAGATATGCTCTTACGTCATGATGATATTGGGGAGGTGCTCCATTCTGCTGAGAGTTCCATTCTTTATTCCTAAACATCACTTGGGGGCGTGGCATAGAATATTCATGTAGCAATAGAGATAATTAAAAGAGTGCATACATTTTATTAGGACACCCTGTATTGGATACCGGGGTACCAAAGTGTGAATGTATTACCTATCTGGGCGTAATATGGAAGAAATTGAATACCTTTATTCGTCCGGAGGTTATATGTCTTCAACTGCTTGGTGTTGCGATAAAACCCAGCAGTTAAAGACAAATGACGAACGCAGTAGATTAATGAGACACATCTGAAACTTTTCTATTGCATGCGTGATTCTGAGGAACCATAGGACAACATTTACATTTTATACATATAAATTTATTTCAAATTTGTCTCATAATTTCCCAGGAGCATGCCTTACGTCTCTACATACTTGTCTTCATCTAACCTTGCTTCCAGGCTTTCGGGACTCGTACCAATGCCCGTTTGCATGGTTTGTCGACAACTCATAAACTCTCAACTCTAATCTTTGACCTGTCATTTCTGGTACGTCATCCGCAAAAAAGACACGCTTCATTCGTGAGTTCCGGTGACGTAAATGATGCAACGACCACGTCTCAATTACGCGTGACCTATGGTCACGTATGCTAACTGATCACGGTCAATCTACTCTATATTTTGTTAATATTTTAGCTAAGCAAAATTTCTAAACATTTTAGCTAAAAGGTATTTTGTCATACCAGTGACCAATTTTATTTCTTTAAACAATAATTTTTAATATAAACTATTTTAGCAAGATCACTAGCTGTTGTCCCATCTAATTTCCAGCACTAGTGCCCTTTTTTCCGTTTGGCTAACCATTGTCCGATCTAATGTCCAACACTAGTGCCCTTTTTTCCTTTTGGCTAACTTATAGTGCCATACTTTCATGCGTCTAGTTTTCCTTTACATATAATCAGTAGTGTGTACTTTTTCACGCCGAATTCTATTCGGGTAGTTTGGCTGAAGAGTCTGGTTGTGTTTATATTATTATTATTATTATTATTATTATTATTATTATTATTATTATTATTATTATTAATAACAATAAGAAGAAGAAGAAGAAGAAGAAGAAGAATTTATTAATTTATTTATTTGTTTAATTAATTTTTTTGTGTCTGGCTATTGGCATTGCCGATGTTATAATGATAGGAGGTCATAACAAATAAACATCTTATTTTTTCAGTCTATCAGATTCCAAATGCTAGCAGTTCCCAACAAGGCAATCTTTTGAAACACCCCAACATTGCAATGGGTCCAAATTTTCTCAATCCACTCGCCAAATCTTTTTGTTACCCTCGCCATGGCTCCCATCACAACTTCTACCTCATTCAACTCCCACAGTCTTGTTATCTTCCCTTTTAAGCCTTGGTATATGTCAACCATCTTCTTTTCTTTATTCTTCACATTCAGTCCAGCTAGCACTGTTATATCAATGATTTATTCCTTCTGTTCCTTTTTCTAACAAAATTAAATCTAGTATCAATTACTTAAGTCACCTTATCACATTGGATATTCATATCCAAAAATAATTTCACATTATCTTTCCTTCTAGAACAGTCTCGCATCGTTTTTCACTACATTTTCACCTTCTTTCTTGCATAAAGTCCAATGGACCTTTCTCGTATATATTATCATGCTCTCTCTTGTACTTCTTTTGAGCTAACTTCATACTACTACTGAGGAGGTGTTGTACATCATCACCTTTCTGTACACACAGGGGAATTTCAGCTGTTTTATCAATAAATTTGTCCTGAGAGCTTCAAGTCACATTTTGACAATCATCGCTAGGTTTTCCCTTGTCGACTATCTCTCGAAGATCTCTATCAATTCTTCATAGAACTTATTCTGGTCTAGACTAAATAACTTATTCTTTCTGAATTTTTGAGTCCTCCATTCATATTTCTTCACACTTTTTCTCACTTTTTGCTAAAGTTTGTTTGAATTCCTTTTCCCTCTATAGTAATTCTTCAGTTTTTTTTAATTTAATTTTCTTACTCGCATACAGCCGTCCTCTCAACCCTCTTTTAAGCAAGTTCACGTGCTTTTTTAAATTTTTTATGTCATATTTTATTCTTTTTTTTTCCCATCTTGGTTCATTTATATTCTGGCGTTCACCTCTTTCCAAATTCCAATTTTTCCGTAACTCAAACACTTCCTGCTATAATGCAATTATTTGTTTCTGTGATAATCTTGCATATCACATATTTCATTGCTTTATTTACTTGTTCTACCTGCACTTTCACAGTTTTTCTGTCAAGTTTTATTAGTCTCATCACTTCTTTGTCCTTCTGCCTCTTTCAGTCTTTTAATAATCCCTCTCACTTCCTCAGCTTCCAGCATCTTGTCATCAGTTTCTTCATTATTAATCGTCCTTTGTTTCCTCTCCATTTCCTGCAACCTATCCACAACTTCCACTAGATGCTCTGTCCTTTCCTCATTAATCCGCACATCTCCTTCATTTGCCGTGTCATCTCTCGTAAATTGTACATTGACCTGCCTTTTATGGCCTCCAATTTGATAACCATCCATTCTTCCGTATTGCTCTTGCCTGATCACACACGCGCTAATTCAAATGTTCCTCGTTTTCTCTATTCTTTAAATATACGCTTTCTTTACTCCTTAACATGTTTTCCATTTTCATCATAAGGATTGCTTCTGGAGAAGCACCCCATTATTATCGTGTGATTCGTTTCACTCCACAGCATTCTAACAGTTGTAGGTTGACGCTGCTGTTCTAACCCTAACCCTAACACGTGCCGGGCGTTGGACCTTTAATTTGAGTTCCAGTTCCATTTGCGCCATTATTCTTTTAACTTTGGTTATCCATTTCATTCATACGAAGTTTAGTAAATTTTAGGTTGCTCAATCACTGGTGTTTTGTTTTTCAAGACACCATCTCCAGTGGCTTGAAATTAGAATCCTAGATGTTTAATCTTACCAGGCAGTCGAGCATCACCTACCCAGAGCTACTGGTTTTAAGGCACTTGTTATTTGCCTAATGCGCCTCCTCCAATCAGTAACACAGATTTGCCGGGCTTAGAGACAAAGCTACGTGAGAAAACCAGGAGTATAATTAGATTTTCAGAAGCTAAAAATTTGAGCATGCCTTTGAAGTACTTTGAAGTAAGAGAGCGAGAGCTCATCCCCACCTCGAATCCGATAATTTAATAACCTTAGGATGATTAATTATTATTATTATTATTATTATTATTATTATTATTATTGTTGTTGTTGTTGTTGTTTATATTATTATCATTATTATTTTATCACTCTATTATTTTTATAAATATTACTACCTTATTATTATTATTGTTATTATTATTGCTATCGCTATTCTTATTATTATTTCATTGTTATTATTATTTATATCATTATTCTTGTACTACTATAATTACTAGTATACTTACGACCATCTTCTATTACCACTAATACAACTAATATTAATATTATTATAAATAAATAAAACACAAATGTGACGTGCATGTATACAAAGAGGGCGGCGCCTTGTGATATATCGATAAAAATTTCAAAATTATTTCAACATCCACGAAAACAATGGCACTGCTCACTGATGTGCAGTAAAAATAGAAAAAAAAATCAAGTGAATTCCGTTGAAAACTTACTTGCAAACGCTACATGTTTTGGTATCTGTGAAAATGTTGAAATTATTTCAATACTCAGCAACAATGACAATCATTATTATTATTATTACTAGTAGTAGTAGTAGTAGTAGTAGCAGCAGCAGCAACAGCATCCCGGTCGGAAAATATGCTTAAATATGATATTTTACTTTATGCAGATTTCGTACATATTATTAAAAACTCAATTTTCTATCGATTCTTATGCATTATGAAGTTGTGATTTCAAAAATAAAAATAATATCCTAATGAATTGAGTTCCTCCACCTATAATCGAAACCAAAACCAAAACTTATGAAGAATTTTCGGCGAAATTATTTATTACAAAACAGGGAAGGTCATAGCAATTAAACAAGAGTCACTCGGAAGACAGAAGATGTAAGCGTGACACAAAATTAACACAATGCTATCCTATTTATATATAGATTATTATTATTACATGTATACACACATAATATTTTAAGGTAATATATTGTTTACGTATTTCAACACGACGCAATACGCGATCAGAGCTTACTAGTAGTAGTAGTAGTAGTAGTAGTAGTAGTATAGTAGTATTATAGTAGTAGTAGTATAGTAGTAGTAGTATAATAGTAGTATAGTAGTAATAGTAGTATAGTAGTAGTATAGTAGTAGTATAGTAGTAGTAGTATAGTGGTAGTAGTATAGTAGTAGTATAGTAGTAGTAGTATAGTAGTAATCGTAGTAGTATAGTAGTAGTAAAGTAGTAGTAGTATAGTAGTAGTAGTATAGTAGTAATAGTAGTATAGTAGTAGTAGTAGTAGTAGTAGTAGTAGTAGTAGTAGTAGTAGAATGGAAAAATATACCAATCATTGCTTTACACGCAATTGGTTCTGGATGGTCCGATTATTTGCAAAAATGTCTAGATGCCGTAATATGTTCTACTCTAGCGTTGCTTTCTTAATATAAGTATATTTTAGAGGTACTATTTCATCGGCCTCTCTCATATCGATGCAGTGATTCATCAGTGCGGCGTACCATAAAGGCTTGAGCTTAGCAACCAATGCGCGTCTATGAAGATAGGAACTTTTTTTTTGTATCCTATATAAGAGAAAGGTGTGTTAACGGTTTGTGTACCATTCCAACACAAGACATAAGTATGTTAAGTTGTTGTTAATATTGTTTTTTTTAGTAAAATAATCGGCACCCAACCATATTCCTATTGTAAAAGTAAGTAAGGATATAAGTAATTAAAAGGGAGTTTTTATATGGCATAATCTTAGTCCCTCTGGTTAAATACATTACTTCCGGCAATAGTAAGATTACTCCTTATTACTTTTATCACAAACAATATTTATGACAACTCAACATGACTTGTATCTTTAATAATACATTTCTTGACACAAATTCGTCACAAATAAGTAGGTATACAAAAATAATTTCATTTGGATTCATTTCGAAAGTCAATTTATGTCGCCAGTAGTAAAATTCCCCCTTTTTGAATTGTGTTGTGGATTCTTCTTGTTCTTGCTCTTGTTTTTCTTCTTCTTCTTCTTCTTCTTCTTCTTCTCCTTCTTCTTCTTCTTCTTCTTCTTATTATTATTATTATTATTATTATTATTATTATTATTATTAGCACTATGAGTAACCACAAAGATCATGATTATTTACTATTAACGAACAAAATCTGTTGACGTACAATGGAACGCGAGTTTGTAAGATTTCCTGCAGTTTCAATTTCTCTTGTTTTACGTCGGGTTTCGTCCAGCTTTGTTTTTAATTTCGTTGCACTTCCTATGCAATTTGTTAACATTTGTAGTTTATGTTGAATTCCGCATTCTAGTGTCTTCCTTAAGATTTCGTCTGTTTTTGTCAATAACTCTCGCTGTATATTTTCAAACTTCGCTTTGGTTTCAATCTCTTCTATTCGCTTTGCCAAGTAGTTTTGGGACTGTTGTTTGATTGTATAGTCTGTTGATTCTTGTTTGATTGTATAGCTTTCTTCAGTTCTCTGGGTTATGTTGTTTATTATTATTATTATTATTATTATTATTATTATTATTATTATTATTATTATTATTCCATTAACATCACGGTGTTGTGATGTGTTAGATTGATTTCCCCATCAGGAGCGGGCTGTTACAACAAAGCTAGCAAGGATAGTAAAAGAGCTAGATTGAAAGCACCTGGCGTAGGATGTTCGCTGAGCAAAGCAGAACTGACTTCTGGTGTACAGTGATGTTGTATCTGATTCCCAAATAGTTCAGCTGTTTCATAAAATCATCAGCAATGGAGCGAATCACACCTATGATGATTGGCACGATGGAAGTTTTCTTTTCCCACAATAGAGCAATCTCCATCCTCAGTTTCTGATAGTTTCGTATTTTCTCATTCTTTCTGCCTGTTAAGTTGATGCTATTTTGGCAAGCCACATCAATAATTTAGCATTCATTAGGCTTTTTGTTCACAACTACAATATCCAGTTTCCTGTTAGGTATCTCTCGGTCACACTGAAGTATGAAATCCTAGAAAATCTTAACATCCTCATTTTCCTCTACCCCTTCTGGGTGATGTTGGTACAATGTGTCCGTCACTTGGATTCCAAACTTTTGGCACTAACTATAGTGCAGATTTGTACAATCTTTGTCATGGCGACGTTTGTATTTTTTAGCAAGTATAGAACACGCGCTAACAATGTGTGACAGTTTCAAAAGATATACCACACACCCTGCACTTGCCAGAACAGTCCTTCCCATATGTTTTTTATTTATTGTATTTGTATTTAGTGCTTGTTTCTGACAAGCAAATATAAGATTTTCTGTTCTCTTTTCAAGTAATTTTTTGACAGAAAATTCAACGTCTCCTGACATTTTTGTGCCTTAGTATCTCGCTCAAACTGACCATGAAGTTTCATTCTTACCAACTCAGTCAACTTTTCTACTTCGATTTTTACTTTGTACTTCGGCTTATATTCCGATGAATTCTTATCTAGCTTTTCCTCTTTCGCCATTACCGCAAGTAGCACTTCATTATTGTTAGCCAAGTAGTGGTAAACGCTTCTGAACTCTCTCCCAACATATTCTTCAATCCCAGTCAGCCCCCCCTCCTCCTTTCTTCCTTGAGATATACCTGTTAAATAATATCAGGGTTAAAAGTGCTAATTATCTATCTATCGATAGGTATATCTGTCTATCTATATGTTTATGTAATTATTATCTAACTGGCGAAGTAAACAGAGAGAGTTAAAGTTCCATTTTTTGACAGACACATCAAGCTCGGTTGTCAGAAGGTACATGTCCGTCCTTCCGGTTTTTGAGAAGCTACTTAAGTGTTGAGTTGGATTTCACACGCTGGAGAGAGCGAATGGGTTAAACGGGTATCCTCCTATAGGGAGGTGACGTGTCTTAAAAATGGAGACTAGCCAGAAGTCAGATATTCATTTGCATTCTTCTGAATAATGACACCTGGAAAGTGAAATTATATCTTCATATAAAACCATATCGTTAACCTTCCTATAATCTATTCAAACTACATTCAAGTTTGTTTTTATCTTTTTGCAGTTTTACATTTATCAATCGATAATTGATCTTTTGTTCCTAAACATCTTTTCCTTCCGTCTGTTTGTTCCATTGATAGTGAACCATTTACTTCAGGATGGCCATATACTTTTGAACTGATTATCCCTGTAAGTGTCTTCTAAAGCAAATTCAAGCAAGCAATTTGTCAATAATTTTCAACATTTAGCTCTTTAATATGATTTTTTTATTATTAAAATAGTCCTTTCCACTACAAGCTATTTTGGTATTTGCGATCAGGTTCAGGTCCTTTCCATTATTATTATTATTAGTATTATTATTATTATTATTATTATTATTATTATTATTACTATTACTATTACTATTATTATTATTATTATTATTATTATTATTATTATTACTACTACTACTACTACTATTATTATTATTATTATTATTATTATTATTATTATTATTATTAATAATAATAATAATATTAATAATATTATTATTATAATAATAATAATAATAATAATAATAATAATAATAATAATATTATTATTCGCTGTGGTCTATGATGATGATGATGATGATGATGATGTATTCGCGCCCCCCCCCCCTCCCAGACTGAAGTGACATTGAAGAGGGTCAAATTGATGAGGATGAGTTCGTCTCTGTTGTTCATTTCACGTCTTCAGCGCGGATGACAATAGCAACATTGAAATATTTTTTCTTCGTTTCCGTTTTTCAGCATTCAACATTGACTGTTGACTTTTCTTTCTGTTTTCGGGAAATGTCAATCCAAAATAAATGATGCCTGACTACAGAAAAAAAAAAAATTTTTTTTTTCTTTTTAAGGAAATGCCGAAAGCACAAAAATCGGCGATAGAAATGCTTTCTGGCAAGAGTAGGAAACGGTGAGCTACAGGAAGAAAAGCAGACGAAGATAAAATGAAACGAAAAGCTCAACATACAAGGGAGAACATGCGAGAAGAAGAATTAATTCCGGAACTCCATATTGAAAAAAAAAATGGCAGAAACCAGTAAAAGAAAAAAACTTTCCTTTTTCGCTGAAATAATTCTACGTATTTTTACAAACGATAATTCCTATCGTCATTCGAGATTGCTTTCAGATAGCATCTTGTTAAATGTCGAATGTTTCTTTCTGAAAATGTCTTTTATTGTTCTGATTTTTATTGCCTTTTTTACAGAATGTTGCTTGCATTTTTGTTTCTTTTTTTATAAGTGCGTCCTCGTATTTACTTCAGGGCCTTTGTCTGTCCTCAACATTCAGCGTTCACAAATGTTAATCACGTGGTTTTTCATATGTAAGGATTTATTTTTGATATTTTATCACTCATTATGCTTGACGTTTACCTTGACTTTTTCAGAGTCTATCAAGTAGGTCTTTTGATGTGCAAATTAGTTTTCTGAACAGAAAAATGTAACTTTTCTCATACATTTTATCAGCTTGTATGGCGATTGCGCTTTGAAAACTTTAATGTATGGTTTTCGTTTGGCAATAAAATGCGATGTGGGATTTCTTGTGTCTACTAGAATTTATTCAAGCGTATTTTGACATCTCCCAGAAAAAATGTATTAGCGTTCATTTGTCCACACTTGGCAATACATCACAGCATGATATAACGTTGATTTGTAATTTTGTTTATTACTAGCAGTTCAGTCCGGTTTTGCTCTGGCCTTATGTAATTTTCATAACTTTATGTGCATATATATATATATATATATATATATATATATATATATATATATATATATATATATATATATATAAGTGTGACTCGTGTCCGGTAACCTATATATAAAATTTCAAGTGTTTAGGCCCATAATTAGCAGAGGGGGTTGGTAGAGTGCAAACATCAACTATTTCAACTTTGACCTCTTGCCAGCCATAATTTCGCCCAAAAACTGATTAAAAAGCTTACTGCATGTATGAATACCCTTTATGTCAAATTTCAAATGTTTAGACCCGAAATTGGCTGAAAAGTTTGCTAGAGAGCACATAGGTCAAATCTTTTGAACTTTGACCCTTCGAAAGCAAAATTCTCGGCCAAACAACGATTAAAAAGCTTGCCTATGCCGGAATACACTTTATGTCAAATTTAAAATGTTTAGACCAAAAATTACTTGAGTAATTTAGTAGAGAACGCAGAGGTCAAATTTTCTAACTTTGGCCCTAATTTTGACCCCTTAACATTTATTGTTTTGGGTTCAAATCAAATTATAAAGTCTGATCCATGTCCAAGTAACCTCCATCTAAAATTTCAAGTGTTTAGACCAAAAATTGGCGGAGGCGTTTGGTAGAGTTTTCAAAGGTCCAGTTGTTTAACCCATTAACAGCCAAATTTCTGGCCGAAAAACGATTAAAAAGATTTTCCCAAATCTCAATAGCCATTATGTTAAATCTTGAGACTGTAGCTCGCAAATTAACAGAGTTAATGTTTAAAAGCAAGTGTCTTCTATAGTATAAGATCTGACCTTTAAAAGGAAGTGTCCTCTATAGTATCAGATCTGACCTTTAGAAAAGAAGTGTCCTCTATAGTATCGGATCTGACCGAATGGTTAATTGTAGGCCTAGACCAATTCATACCATCTAAAAAATTCCAACAAAAACCTAACAGCCAGCCATGGTTCTCCCCAGAATGTGCTGCTGCTATCGCGCACAGAAATCACTTTTTCCATAGCTACCAACGTAATAGATGCACTGAGACTAAAGCTGCTTTCAGGACTGTCAGCAACCACTGTAAAAGAGTAATAAAAAATGCAAGAGAGCTATATGCCCAGTCTGTTAAATCCAAGGTAGCTGATCAGCGGCTTGGTTCCCACCAGTTCTGGCAAATAACAAATAGGATCCTGAACAGAAGTGTGCGTTCTATCCCAACCATTATCAATGGACCACAGGTCATCTCGTCAGCGTCAGACAAGGCCAAACTATTTGCCAAGAACTTTGCAGCTAATTCTACCCTATGCGACGAAGGCCATCAACTCCCCATATTTCCTCCTATAACACAGAACAAGCTAGGTAACATACAAATATCCGTGCATGAGGTCGCCAAGCTAATCAAGAACCTAGATCCCAGTAAAGCAACTGGCCCTGATGGCATCCCAATTATAGTGTTAAAAAAGCTTCAACCAGAGCTTGCTCCCATACTTACGAAACTATTTAAGCGCTGCCTTAAGGAGAAGTGCTTTCCGACTCCCTGGAAGACCTCATCAGTTTGCCCTGTATTTAAGAATTTAGGTGATAAGTCATCTCCCTCTCAGTACAGACCAATATGTCTCCTGTGTGCCATGAAAAATAGAGAAGTAGTCAACCACCTCAGCAGAAACAACCTTCTTAGTGACATGCAATATAGTTTCCGCTCTGCAAGATCTACAGCAGATGTGCTAACGGTTATATCTCATAAGATTAGTGAATCTCTTGACAAAGGCTTCCTTTTTAGGGCAATTGCTCTTGGCATATCAAAGGCCTTCGCAAGGTATGGCATAAGGGTCTACTTCACAAGATTTCCAGAAATGTTTTCTCAATCATTAAATCGTTTCTCTCCGATAGGCTCATAAGAGTAGTGGTAGATGGATAAAAACCGGAGGCCTGCAATATAAATGCTGGAGTCCCTCAGGGGTCAATCCTATGCCCAACTCTCTTCCTGATCTACATCAATGACCTCCCTAAACGCATACTTAAATCATTCGTTGACATCTATGCTGATGACACGACCATCTACGGCAACACATCAAAGGCTGTAAATGACAAAGTTCTCTCTGATTCTCTCTCCTCTGATCTCGAGCGCGTGGTTCAGTGGGAGAAGATGTGTCTGGTTACCTTTAATGCATCCAAAACCAAACTCCTATCCTTACATCATCAACGCTCTGATCCCCATCTGGCATCACTTGTGATGGATGGCTCTCGTCTGGGTGAGGCCCCGTGTTTTGACAAGCTTCTGGGTCTGACCTTTACTCCTGATCTGAAATGGAACACGTACATCAAGTCTGTTGCCAAGGTCGCTGGAAAGATGGTGGGATCCTTCTACCGCTCCAGAAGATATCTCACTACTGATGCAATTCTCTATCTATATAAAAGCCAAGTACGTCCAAGGATGGAATACTGTTGCCATATCTGGGCAGGAGCTGCTAAAAACAGTCTATCCTGCCTTGACAGAGTACAAAATAGACTTCGTGGCTTAGTGGGGGATGCCCTTTTCTCTACCCTGCAACCTCTCTCCCACAGAAGAGACGTTGCGAGCCTATCCTTGTTTTATCGTTATTTCCATGGCAGGTGCTCATCTGAACTCCAATCTCTGGTCCCCTCGCGCCAATCTTTCACGAAAAACACCCGTCTAGCTGAATTCACTGTGAAAAATTCCCCCACTCTATATCTGTGCCTAAATCAAAACGCGGATTCTATGAACAAAGCTTCTTTCTTAGAACTGCACGCCTGTAGAACTCTGTTCCGTCTTCTGCTTCCCACCGGACTACAACTTGGATGTCTTCACGTCTAATGTTAAAAATTCCTAATGAACCGCCCCCTTAAGTAAACACTTCATCAAATCTCCACACTAACGTAATGTACTTGCAATAACCCTTATCCCTGAGTGGCTTCCGGGTCTTGATAAGTGGTGATCACTGTGTAAAAAAAAGAGTAGTTTTGTAGGGAAATGTACACACACAGACACACACACCGATAATTTCACTTTCATAGACATATAGATAGATGTTCATTATCTACACTTCGAAGTCAGAACTTCTCATTCGGACTCCAAAATAAAATATAAACAACACATACATCTTGGCCTCTCATGTTCAACTGAGCCACCCTCCGTTACTGAAACAGTCAATCAACGATTGCCTAAGAAGTGAATTCTTGTTTTAAATAAAGTTGATTATACAACATCCCAACAAAAGTTGGTGATTTCATTAAAAACAAGTTATACCGTTTTTAGGGGTTTTTGTTTGTTTGTTTGTTTTGTTTGTTTTTTTGTTTGTTTGTTTGTTTGTTTGTTTGTTTTCTGGAGAGAAAATATCAGATATCGATAGAATTTTGTTTGATCTCAAGATTTGAAATCCCAGGCAAATAGTTATCACTCATCTGTTCGGAGGCTTATTACACACGTGATCACACTCGCTATACCAAATACGGGGTTGTAATAATAGGAATATCAAACGATGACATTAACCAACAAATGAACTTTTTAAACAATCTAATATTTTCCGTCCGCCGCGCTTAAGTTTGAAATTGAATGTGGAAGATGATTTTGCCTTACTGGTGTATCAGCGCTTATCAAGTCTCGGATAAATGTTAAAATGATAATTGGTTGGACGACGATCAGCATCGCAGTGGGTGAAATAGACAGAAGGTTACATAAGAAGTCTTGTTTTCGAAGATAGCTCCACAAGTATTTGCTCACATTAGACTTGAAGATGGCCAGGCTGTAGTCGGTTTGGAAGACTTGTGGAATCTTATTCTTCAGATGCGATGCTCTAGAAAATAAAATTTATTTATGGAATTTTCGTTAGGTAAGCAGAGATATAAAAGAAAATTATTTGTTGCGGTTCTAGTTGAACGTGTACTTGCTGCGAATATCTTACATGAGTCGACAAGGAATTGAGCCTAACCTGAACATTACTATACGTTGGATATATGTTAGCAACCTTCCTTCTGTTTCAAACAGAAGGAAGGTTGCTAACATAGCAGTACTCGATCTTAGAATGAATCTGGTTCATATATAGTTAGAGGATTAGATCAAGAGTCAGGTATTTTCTGGAGCAGTAGAATTATCTAACCATCATGTCAGAGAAAGTAAATCTTAGAATCTGATCAAAGATAGAACATTATCAAAAGAAAGAATTACAAAGTCTAACCGTAAACTTTTTATTGGTCTTAAAATAAGGATACATTATTAGGAATGGGTATCGGTCAATGGCAGTAATGAGAGAGTATTATAAAACAATACTCGGAGCATAGGGATCTGTACTTAGTAAATATTGTAGCCATGCGTTTGGTATATATGCGCTTTAAGAGCGAACAGACAAACAGATAATTGTTTTATTTTTATTGGC
Organism: Euprymna scolopes; assembly: GCF_053919585.1. Classification (NCBI taxonomy): domain Eukaryota; kingdom Metazoa; phylum Mollusca; class Cephalopoda; order Sepiida; family Sepiolidae; genus Euprymna; species Euprymna scolopes. The sequence continues at coordinate 85,885,044 of NC_136503.1, read as the reverse complement.
ATGAAAATGATACCAGTAAATATTTGAGAGTTTATGAAATGTAAAACTATTTTCTTTTGGATTTTTTTCAATGGGGTGTAGAAGGCGAATCAATACCAAATAAAAGAATGACAAAGTCGATCGATATAAAAGTAGTCAATTTTTATTGAAAACATTTAGATAATAAAAGATAAAGAATTCTTAAATTCCTAAGAATGTTCTAGTGAAAGAAAAGTGGAGTTTGTCTGTGTGGAGAAATTGAATATACGTGTGTGTTTCGACTGGTGCCGCGTGTGTTGTGTTTGTATAGATGTGTTTTGTTTGTATAGATGTTTTTTTGTTTGTATAGATGTGTTTTGTTTGTATAGATGTGTTTTGTTTGTATAGATGTTTTTTGTTTGTATAGATGTTTTTTGTTTGTATAGATGTGTTGTGTTTGTATAGATGTGTTTTGTTTGTATAGATGTGTTTTGTTTGTATAGATGTTTTTTGTTTGTATAGATGTGTTTTGTTTGTATAGATGTGTTTTGTTTGTATAGATGTGTTTTTTTTGTATAGATGTTTTTTGTTTGTATAGATGTGTTGTGTTTGTATAGATGTGTTTTGTTTGTATAGATGTGTTTTGTTTGTATAGATGTGGTACTCAGGAAGATATGTATTGCTATTATGTTTGCTATCCTGACTCTGTTATTATTTACACGGTGTTTTTATTACCTGTGCAATGTGCGTGAGATTCGCTGGATGTACAGACTTCCATGCATGTCTTTCATTTGTCTAGCTGGATAGCTGTTACCAAGAGAATTTTTACTACAAAGAGCCAGGCTGGATTGTGACGTACGCACGGTTGTTATCTGTCGAATATGCAAACAAAAAAGCAAGGTTGTGTTTTGGTTTACATGGTAAGCGCAAGATTTCGGGAGTGAACATTTTCTCTGCTGTGATTGGTTGAAACCGCCTGTTTATTAGAGATTTCGAGAGAGAAAGCGACTGTGAGAGAAAATTCAGTACGCAAAAACGACAGTCACTGCCACGTCTACATCCAATAGCCATGTTTGTCAGTGTTGTTTTGCTTAGGTTTGTCATTGCAAAGCGCTCGAATTGAATATGTATCTTATATTAGCTACATGATGTCATCACTTGAAGTCATTTCTTTGTTTGCCACGATTAAATTTCAAAACCATTTCCTTTTGTCTATTACGCATTTTTTTAGTTTGTGACGGTTAAACTTTGAAATCGGGTGTCAGTCATTAAACACGAAGATCTATTGAAGTATCCGTTCTAATCAAAGATTTTTCCTGATACAATAAACAAAGAATAAATATGAATTAAAAAAGTTTACAACCGTGCGCTGCGCAGATGGCTTTTCATTCGAACTCTTTTGCGCATGCGATCGAGCAATTTGCCCTTTTGTAAATGCATCATTGTTTCTTTACTTTTATTTCGTTGTTGGCCTTTTGTTTTTTCTTTTGGCATACGTCTTTTCTCTTGTAAGAAAACGACATATTCCACCCCTCTCACACTCTTTCCATTGTCATGTGAAATCGTTGAATGTTGAAGGGGATCGATGAATGAATCGAATTTAGTTTCAACGATTTAGACAGCTGATCGGAAATGAGATTGTTTCTCATCAGAAAAAATACGTTTTATGTTTTTGTAGCACACTTGTAAATCAAACATGCGGACAGGTGATTTAATGATAGTCAATTGCATTGAAGCTAAAAGCGAAGTGTAGTATCTGTTCTGAGTTTAATCTATACACCATATGTAAATATTTCTAGACTGAGGCAATTTTTATTTTAGTCTCAGCCCATAATATGCTTCTTAGAGTAGGAATTAGTTGGATTTGTCCCTCATTAAATAGACCTTATAAATACTCTGTATACACAAGGTCTGTACATAGTAAATAGTGATTATTATTTCTTAAAACAGTGTGCATACTCCCTATATATTGATACTCTACATATGTAATGTATACCATATACATATATTGTATAGTTTATACATACATTGAATACTATGCATTGTGTATACTCTCTCTATATATATACTCTGTATATTCTATATATAGACCTTGTATATACTCTGTATACACAAGGTCTGTATGTGGTTATTATTTCTTAAAACATAGAACATGAGGTTGTTATTGTCTGTGCAATTATTATTACGAGCAAAAATATGCGGTCGGCAGGAGAGGATATTATAAAGAGGGTAATATCATGACCACAGAATACACTAAATTAATCCGCTATAAAAATATTGAGGTAAAGCTTAGGGAAACAAGGTCATACAACAGTTCAGCCCCGTAACTAGAAGTGATGCTTAGGAGGATGATATCATGACAAGCAAACATATAATCTGTCATTCACGCAGTTCATCACAGAATAAAAAGATTGCTCCCGATAAAAAAATTCTCGAACCAAAATAATACGAGCGTGGTATGATTAGTCGACTAACCTTGTTACTTGCACGCATGCTAAAATAAGCACTTATATGTCGCTTAATTTTAAAAAAAAATTTATCCGTCTTTCGATAATTCAAACGGTAAGAATTAGCATTAAATATTTTGCTTTTGATTCTAGCTGATAAAATCCAAGTCATATTTCTTTGAAATCCTCGAGATAGTGTATACAATATAATATTCAATAGAGAATTGGCGCTATAATAATAAATATATCTGCACGGATTAAATTATTATATTCAAACATATTTTACGTCGGGGGCAACTGCTATATACTGGGTACAATATAATGATATACTGGGCATAATATAATAATTAATAGAAGATTACCTTTAAAATAATAAATACAAAATCTGAATAAATTAAAATGCCACATTTAAACGAACGTATTTTAGACCGAACAACGCCGGCGACCTACACAAACACACACACGCACACACACACACACACACACACACACACACACACACATATATACATACATACATATACATATATATATATATATAGTTTGAGGTTGCTATTTTCCAGAGGTAAGGTTACCAGTGAAATATAACGAGGTCAATACAAGAGTGCTCAATGCCGAAGTAGAGCGTGTATACTTTCAATTTGTTTTTACATAAGCAGTGATTTGTTGCTACACAGATATGACCATGTTTCGGTCTTCTAGTATTTAGTAACTAGAGGACTTTTCAGGGAACCACGATTATATTGAAACGAAATTATTAATGAAATGCCAAAAGTCATCTTACGGTAAAAAAAACTATTTTTTCCTGAAAAATGACTTTTGCGTTACTGAATCAGTATGAAAACCGTAAAAAGTGTTTTTACTGTACGATGGTTTCGCGCCTGGCCCCCATGGAATGGAAATAGGCACAAACTTTAATAAAGACTTTTCATATCTATCTGCGTAGGTATAATTTGATAATTATATTTCAGTTTGAAGAAATATGGTATAATAAAATTATGGCGTGTTCGTTCGCGCCTGACCTCCATAGAATGGAAATATGTCACAAAGTTTAACAAGTTTTTTTAATATAGATCCACAGAATATTGTGATAAGTGTTTCAGTGTGAACAGGTCTGGTATAATATATTATAGGGTTTATATATTTTATTTTTACTTTCATCATATTTTGCTTTGGTTGTGATACCCCCAAATTCGAAGCTATCTCTTTACAACCCTTCCTTTTTATTACCTATCATACTTTCATAAATCAGAGTTCATTTTCTGTAGGTTGTTTTTGAACCCAGTCACCGACGGGTACTTTTGCTAGTATATATATATATATATATATATATATATATATATATATATATATGTGTGTGTGTGTGTGTGTGTGTGTGTGTGTGTTTCTATATATATAATAACTGTATGTTTCTGACTATATATATATATATATATATATGTAAAAAGATTCAAGATTTCCTTGCTCTTCAATATAGTAAAATATTTCTGAAAGAAGGTTTGCTTGCGAACTCTTATTTCTTTCAAATCGTTTTGTTTTTTGCTTTTTTGAAATTTTTCATGTACATTTTATTTCACTTTCATCTGTTTTTTCCCTATTTGATTTCCGCGTTTTCTTTTTCATCGCTAATGGTTCTATACTTTGTTCGTCGCCTTTCTTTCTCTTTAAACCTACGCAAGAATGATCTTAAACAAGTTTCTTTCCGTTTTCTATTTAAAGCTATTTTTGTTTATCTTTATTTTTATTTCTTTTTATAAAAACATCCATTAAGAAATTGCAACGTTAACAAACATTGCAGTAAAATTATCTCGGATTTCACGGCGCCATCTTAGAAATTCAGCTTACTTTCTAATTTCATTTGCAAATCCAATTAACACTATTTAACACTCTCGTTAGAAAAGTAGTCGTTTATTTTTCACTAATCGCTCACATGGCTGCATATGTACAGCTAGAAATGATAATTTAAATCGTGAAAATGAGAAAAGTGATTGGCTTGTTACGAGAAATCAATAGAAAGATGGTTTCTTCGATTTTTACAGTTTAAAAAAGACACAGTGGTGAGGATAAAGTAGAGACACAAGATTTTTATGAAAATACCTATTGTGCTGACGTCATTTTTGAAGATGAGAATAGCTTTTGACGTGTGACCAAACTGAATGTGTGGCGACATTGTAACTAATTGTCCATCTAACAACGAGTCCGCTTCAGATAAATGCACTCCACGACCGGAATCAAACCCTAGGAGGGAATAAAGATCTGGTAATCATACTCTTCTCTCATTAATCTTTTATTAAACACAAAAGTGAACGTGTATAATATTTTTAAATAAACAAATGAATGTGAACCTTACTAATTCCTACTGAGGACTTTGAACAATTCCTGGACGCCGGGACACCAGGACAATACGTCCATCTTATATGTGGTGATTTATTGTCTGGTTCTCTTCCGGTATAAATGAACCAAAAACAAAAATAGGGAAAATGGAATTTTATTTAGTTAAGTCTTATTGTCTGGTGTGGTGTGAATTTATTATATGTAATCGATATGATTTTCTTGGGATCTATAGCTAAAATTGGAATTTATATTTTTCTCTATATCTGATTATTTGGTAATTTTATCCCGTGTTTGTTTCCGTGCTGCAAAAATGATTTCATTTGTTAATAATTAAAACTAAAATTGCTATATTTATATCGGTACGTTTGGTTTGTAATATAAAAAATATTTTCTGCGTTGAGCATAATTGTCTATTTCTACTATAGCCTTACATGTGTTATGTCTATCTGTTTATGTTAGATATGTGGCTGTATTTTATAATGTTTGATTTGAATGGCTTTGATATTGTGTAGACTTGTATATTTTTAAGGGATGTTGTGGGGGGGTAAGATGAAAATATTTTATAGGAGCTCAAAACTCGAATATCTAAGCTTAAGTCACTGGTGTATGTATTTAATTTGTAGATCATTTCATTCCGCTTTTTTCTACGGTGCTGTATGAAACAGAAGCCTGTGTGTAATTTTCTGCATTTTCTGCTAGTTATTGGGCGATTTCTGCTAATTGCTGGGTGATTTGCTTGAGTGTAAGCGAGTGCCATTAGTGAATTTGTGTTATTGTCCTGCTCGTTGTTTTATGATTCGTGAAACTCATGCGTAACAGAGTGTCTGACTCACCGACGTAATTCCTCTCATTGCTTTATGTTCTGGATATTATTAGAAGGATTTCGCACTGAGTCACATGAAACCTGGAATTTTAATTTGATATATGAGTTGAGTGATGGCAAAACGCGTAACTATAAGTTTGAACTCGTTCTATTGTACAGTTAATTACTTAGGTATTGAATTGATGTTTGGTGCTGAATGCTGTAAGAAAGGCCAAGAGATTAGCTGTTTGCCATCAAATTCATTATTATAGCATGTTATAATCACTATACCAAAACCAAGAGGCTTTACATTTTTTTTTTAATCTGGTAGTAAATAAAAAAAATGTAGTTTATTATCAAACAAATACTTTTTTCAGAACATCCTTGCAATATGTAAACAAAAAAGTACGCTTAAAAAATAATAAAAAATCCGTAAATTGCTCGTCCTAAACTAAAAGAAATACCAATAAAAATAGTACATAAAACAATGAATAAGTAATGATGAATAAATAACAATTGTTTAGAAAAAAATCTCAAAAATGAAAAAATAAAGCAGAATATAAATAACATCCAATTGGATGGAACAAAATTAAATATATGAAATTCAGGTAACCATGGTTTTCATCCCTATACTATATTGTTATAAAATGATAAAATAAATTCTGAAATAAATATATGTATCAGTTATTTTTAATGATACTATTAAGTTTAGTTTATTGTAATTGAAATTCAATCGGAAATAATTTCGATCTATATAAATTTAGATTATAATGATATAATATGTTATATATATATATATATATATATATATATATATATATATATATATGGTAGCAGGGAGACCCGACGTTGTGCAGGACTGAATGAGGATCAACGAATCTTTCATCCACCCACATCTTATTATCATGGAAATCAGTGAAATCGTCAATATTTAAATCAAATCGATTAATTGTCTGCTCTTGTTGATATACCACCACGATACACCGGGAGGATTTTTTATGCCAGACTTTCGGTTTGTGTGGTAATAAAACTTCTCAAATGCACTTGTGATGTTAGGCTGTGTAAGGTGTTAACTTTGGTCAAAATCGACTGTTCTTTCTTTCATCGGATTGTTTCGATTATCGATTATGCATACTCCTCGAACACATTCCGGTACAACATCTTTCGAAGCACACTACCAAACCCATAAAGAACAGCTGTGTGAAATTTCATAAAAATGGGCCCAACCATTTTCGAGTTCATAGCGAACGAAAGTTTATTTTATATAATAGTGTATATATATATATATATATATATATATATATATATATAGTAATCTCCTGTAAATTCAGAAACTAATCGAAACAAACGGAACATTTCCTATGCATATCTTTTCCACTCAACACGAACAATTCTTCTTACGCAAATTTTTACATTTTCAATTATTGTATATAATCTTTAGTTGTCTGCCATTTCTAATAGACAAATTCCCTCAACACGTGTCGACAATTATCAAGAGATCAACAATAATACTGGAATACATGAGTAAATATAATAGTTTCTATGCCACCATTGAAAATTTCTTCATATCTCTCTCTCTATATCTCTCTCTCTGTACACACACATACGCACGCATGAACACACACACACACACACACACACACACACACACACACATATATATATATATATATATATATATATATATATATATATATATATATATATATCAATTATATCGTAAATTGAATAAAACGCAATTTCAATCGCTTTTTCATTCTTTGTTTTAAACATTCCCTCGATACAGCTTTTAGAAGCGAGGGTTGAAACCGGTCAGCTGGTTCCCATTTCTCTTTCTTTCCTCTCCTGTTCCCCTTTTTCCCCTTTTTGGAGAGAAGATAAAAGGAATATATATATATATATATATATATATATATATATATATATATATATATATATATACAAATTCACTTTTAATCATGAATCATAAAAGTCTTCCCTCCCTAATTGCTATATTTAAATTTTGTATCCCTAAAAACATTATGAAATATATATATATATATATATATATATATATATATATAGGGTGACACAAAAAAACGGGCCCAACTCTAATTAGGTCCCGTTTCTTAGTGTTTTGTCCGAATGAAATGAAACTTTGGTCAATACTAGTTTATTATATTCAAAACATCACATCAAAACACTAGGGTCTTTGGCCTTTTTTCTCCGTTCTACAGCATATGTTCTAGATGGCCTTCATTTAGCTTCTTTCTTTTGGGGGTCACCCTGTATATATATATATATATATATATATATATATATATATATATATATATATATATATATATATATATATATGCGTGACCCAAACTTACACTAACCCTAATATAACCTGAAACCTACTGTAATATAACTCAAAACTAATTTTTGGTTTGAAAATATATTTTGTTTCGTCTGTATTGCGTACGAGTAGCGCAACAAATCACCCTCAGTTTCCTCAATCCACACCCAGTGATCTTCCATTCTAAAATTAAAAAATTTTACTGATATTTCTTAATGTTTTTTTTTTTTTTTACACAGTTATCACCACTTATCAAGGCCCGGAAGCCACTCAGGGATAAGGGTTATTGCAAGTACATTACGTTAGTGTGGAGATTTGATGGAGTGTTTACTTAAGGGGGCGGTTCATTAGGAATTTGTTAACATTAGACTTGAAGACATCCAAGTTGTAGTCCGGAGGGAAGCAGGCAGACGGAACAGAGTTCCACAGGCGTGCAGTTCTAAGAAAGAAGCTTTGTTCATGGAATCCGCGTTTTGATTTAGGCACAGATATAGAGTGGGGGAAATTTTTCACAGTGGATTCAGCTAGACGGGTGTTTTTCGTGAAAGATTGGCGAGGGGGGACCAGAGATTGGAGTTCAGACGAGCACCTGCCATGAAAATAACGATAAAACAAAGATAGGCTCGCAACGTCTCTTCTGTGAGAGAGGGGTTGCAGGGTAGAGAAAAGGGCATCCCCCACTAAGCCACGAAGTCTATTTTGTACTCTGTCAAGGCATGATAGGCTGTTTTGGCAGCTCCTGCCCAGATATGGCAACAGTATTCCATCCTTGGACGTACTTGGCTTTTATATAGATAGAGAATTGCATCCGTAGTGAGATATCTTCTGGAGCGGTAGAAGGATCCCACCATCTTTCCAGCGACCTTGGCAACAGACTTGATGTACGTGTTCCATTTCAGATCAGGAGTAAAGGTCAAACCCAGAAGCTTGTCAAAACACGGGGCCTCACCCAGACGAGAGCCATCCATCACAATTGATGCCAGATGGAGATCAGAGCGTTGATGATGTAAGGATAGGAGTTTGGTTTTGGATGCATTAAAGGTAACTAGCCACATTTTCCCCCACTGAACCACGCGCTCGAGATCAGAGGAGAGAGAATCAGAGAGAACTTTGTCATTTACAGCCTTTGATGTGTTGCTGTAGATGGTCGTGTCATCAGCATAGATGTCAACGAATGATGTAAGTATGTGTTTAGGAAGGTCATTGATGTAGATCAGGAAGAGAATTGGGCCCAGGATTGACCCTTGAGGGACCCCAGCATTTATATTGCAGGCTTCCGATTTTTGTCCATCTACCACTACTCTTATGAGCCTATCGGAGAGAAATGATTTAATGATTGAGAAAACATTTCCAGTTATACCGTAGCTGGAAATCTTGTGAAGTAGACCCTTATGCCATACCTTGTCGAAGGCCTTTGATATGTCAAGAGCAATTGCCCTAGAAAGGAAGCCTTTGTCAAGAGATTCACTAATCCTGTGGGATATAACCGTCAGCACATCTGCGGTAGATCTTGCAGAGCGGAAACCATATTGTGTGTCACTAAGAAGGTTATTCCTGCTGAGGTGGTTGACTATTTCTCTATTTAATATTGATTCCAGCAACTTACTCATAACACAGAGGAGACTTATTGGTCTGTACTGAGAGGGAGATCACTTATCACCTGAATTCTTAAATACAGGGCAAACTGATGAGGTCTTCCAGGGAGTCGGAAAGCACTTCTCCTTAAGGCAGCGCTTAAATAGTTTCGTAAGTATGGGAGCAAGTTCTGGTTGAAGCTTTTTTAACACTATAATTGGGATGCCATCAGGGCCAGTTGCTTTACTGGAATCAAGGTTCTTGATTAGCTTGGCGACCTCATGCACGGATATTTGTATGTTACCTAGCTTGGTCTGTGTTATAGGAGGAAATATGGGGAGTTGATGGCCTTCGTCGCATAGGGTAGAATTAGCTGCAAAGTTCTTGGCAAATAGTTTGGCCTTGTCTGACGCTGACGAGATGACATGTGGTCCATTGATAATGGTTGGGATAGAACGCACACTTCTGTTCAGGATCCTATTTGTTATTTGCCAAAACTGGTGGGAACCAAGCCGCTGATCAGCTACCTTGGATTTAACAGACTGGGCATATAGCTCTCTTGCATTTTTTATTACTCTTTTACAGTGGTTGCTGGCAGTCCTGAAAGCAGCTTTAGTCTCAGTGCATCTATTACGTTGGTAGCTATGGAAAAAGTGGTTTCTGTGCGCGATAGCAGCAGCACATTCTGGGGAGAACCATGGCTGGCTATTAGGTTTTTGTTGGAATTTTTTAGATGGTATGAATTGGTCAATGCCTACAATTAACCATTCGGTCAGATCTGATACTATAGAGGACTCTTCCTTTTTAAACATGGAGTGCAGAGGTAAATCAGATATGAATGTACGGAAGCTATCCCAGTCAGCCATAGAGTATCGGTATACAGTACGGTGGAGGGGTACGTCTGGGGGCTTCTTACATTTCGTTTTTATCTTAACTGATACGACGGAGTGGTCGGAGGATCCTAGAGGAGAATGAACGGTACATGAACATAGCTCAGGGGAAGTTGAGAGAAAAAGGTCTAAAAGGCTTGCATATTGATTGGGTGTATCGGGCACACGGGTGGGTTCGCGAACTATCTGAGTGAGGTCATAAGCAATGGCAAAATCTGACAAAACCTCCCCTCATCATCTGTCGTATTTGAATGGGTCAGCCATTCCACGTTATGGACGTTGAAGTCACCACAGATGTGGATGTTAGCCGAGGGATGTGAAGACAGTATGTGGTCTATTTTCTCAGATATGCTCTTAAAGATAGTAACTCCGCTGTTGTGGGGCCTATAGAGGGCAAATATAAATGCAGTGGTGTTAGCAAGTGCAACCCTGAAGCACATATAGGGTAAATTAGGATCTTCTCTAGAGATATCCCTGCCACATGGGAAGCCATCCTTAATGTAGGCACATATTCCATGCCCATGGCGATCTTGGGTGTCAGATTTAGCTGTTAAATTGGAGTATCCATTAATTATGAACTCATCTAGGGAAGTGGTCGGCCCTATTCCAGTTTCACTTAGAAATAATATGTCCGGTTTCGTCTCCTGTAATTGGGTTTCAACCTCTGGAAGGTTGGAACGTAGACCCCTGATATTGGAGAAGGAGACCTGGTAGTAGGGGTCTACGCTGGAAGATGGGGTTCTAGGTTTAATCGAGTTTTTATTCTGGAGATATTTCATGTTGAGGTTTTGGGATTTGTGGAATAGGTCGGCATACTTGGTTAGAGCAGTACAGAGAGGGAAAGTAAGAGAGAAAAAGACAGGAAAAATTTTTTATTTGTAGCACACGAAAAGGTAAAGCCGTAACAATTACCCACTAGTATGGCATCGAGAGGCCCCACCAGAGACTACTGCATGGTCCAGATCCACTCACCAAATGGCAATACAGCAGTCCCAGTACTTTGCGCCTGCTGATAGGACAGCCTCCTTAGTGGTTAATCCAAGGTTCGGGTCCCTGACTATCATGCGGATAACGTCAGCCCAGACAAAACGTTTACCTCCAGCACCCTTACTAGTGACATGGCCACAAGGACAGACAGAGACAGAAAAATTTCCGACATCTCAGACTACTGGTCACCAAGTAGTACCGACCTTTAAGCAGCTTTTGTCAGAAAAATCACTCATTGAATGAGGACTGAATGACAAAATAGGAGAAGCGAGAGTTACTGGAGCTGCCGATAACACATCCACTGTATTATCTATTCTCCATTAAAAAAGGGGGGGAGGAAGGGGAATGGGTACAAGTGACTTATTTATATCTAAGTAGTAAGTCCGGTGCGAAGTTAATAATTCATGACACTTCTGGTGATAATCTCCCCTCCCATATTAATGGGTGGAAGTTTGCCGTTATCTATCTAGGTTGAATCATTAAAGTTTCATCTTATAATTAATTAAAATCCAATAATTAACTATTATCAATTTGCAAAGTCTGCTAAATAATAATTTACATTAGAGTTTAAATAATTATTCAAGGTTTTAATTTAGGAGGTTCGTTTTCATGAGTGACTGTTGTACAAACGTAGTTTTATTTTAATCCCGGGTAATGCTGGGACACGGATCCTGCTTGTACATATATATATGTGTGTGTGTGTGTTTGTGTGTGTGTGTGTGTGTGTGTGTGTGTGTTATGTCTTTTGTTCTCTTTCCATTGAGAGATTAATAGTTATTACCGACTTTTGTCTCGCACGTACTTATGTCTTCGTCAGCAAGAATAGAAATGTAAAAATCACCTCCTTATTCAAACGTCGAAAGTCATTCACAGAACAGTGATCTCACAAAATGCCCTTAAATCGATCAAAGATTTCTCGCGTTTATTCGAAGCATCATTGTAAAATCAATAAAATAATCAATTGATTATTAACATTATGAGTGATTCAAACTATTTTTAGCAGATGTATTTTTTATTATTGGAAAACATAATTACTTATTTTTCTTTTTTTTATCTCTTAGTAGTTTTCAATTGCTTTCTGGTTAGTCGCTAGGACGAAGAAAATGATTCGCTGTTTATTGCTAGCTATTTCGGAAATACAAAGTAAAAGCAAGAAACTGTAAGTCCCTATTCACTTAGCTCCTCTCAAAGACAGAGTTAAACTCAAGGTCGTTTTATAACGTGTGGATAATCCAGCTCTTTAGAAAAGAACATTCTGGAAAGAGACAAAGATTGCCTCAGTCTAGAATTAACTGAGCAAAGAGAGAAAAGACGAAATGAAATGTCAGGAGAAATATTATGCTTTGCTTCTAACCAAACTGTCGATCAAAATCTGTCTTATCACCGAAAATGACCGAATGGTTTTCTAAAACCGGTGGAAAAGTGAATGTCTTTTACTTTTTTAAAGATAAAATCAGTTTACATTTGGGCAAGTGCAACTAAAAGAAATTATATATATATATATATATATATATATATATATATATATATATATATATATATATTAATGTTGGGGCGATTAATCAGAATCGGAATCAAGAATAAAAATATCGTAACTTTCTGGGATATTGAAATCAGTATCGGAATCGGTATCGGAATCGGAAAAAGTTATGCCTGTTTGTCGATGTAAAAACGATCCCTTTAATTATCTTTTCTAATTTGGTTTTGGTTTAAGAACAAAAATTAATTGCTGGTAGTAATAACAAAATAATAAATATTTATTGATTTTTAACTTCCAATAAAATTAAAACTATACATACCCTTCTCTCACAAGTGTGTGTTTTACGTTTGTGAAAATATATGCACATCTAACATAAATACCAACTTTATAGTAAAATATTTAGAGATTCATAAAGAATCGGAATCAGTAATTGTATCGGAATCGGGAAAAATAATAGAATTGTCCCATAATTAATTGATATATATATATATATATATATATATATATATATATACATACATACATACATATACACATATATATATGAAGTTTTATATTTGTTAAGTGTATTTAATCAATAATCCACACGTGATTTAATTATAAGTTAAAGATGCATTTGCATTCAAATAAGTTTTAAATAAAATTCTTTTTATAATCCCTTTTCTTGATAATGCAGTAAAACACGATGAATTATTTATCTTTTAACTGTATATTTTCTCATATGAATTCGAATAAAAAGTGAATCTGTGGTCAGAAAGTTGCAAAATATTTTTTGTTAAAAATATTTTCTGTTAAAAAATATTTCCACTGAAGATTTTTCCATTCTGTTCTTTTAATAATAAATTAAAATTTTCGAGTATTATTCATATATTGTGTAGAGATCTTTAGTTTACGATACTGGGAGTCCATAAACATAGCAAATGACCGTAAGTGTTTAACTTGATTATATTCTTCTTATAGATTTATTAAAGCACGGTAAAACATTTTTGTATGAAAGGAATATTTCAGGTTCATTTCTTCTGTGAAGAAGTTTTTTGTATAATATGTTAAACTAATTTTTTTTGTATAATATGTTAAAGTAATTTTTTTGTATAATATGTTAAAATAATTTTTTTGTATTATATGTTAAAGTAATTTTTTTGTATAATATGCTAAAGTAATTTTTTTGTATAATATGTTAAAGTAATTTTTTTGTAATATGTTAAAGTAATTTTTGTATAATATGTTAAAGTAATTTTGTTTGTATAATATGCTAAAGTAATTTTTTGTATAATATGTGAAAGTAATTTTTTGTATAATATGTGAAAGTAATTTTTTGTATAATATGTTAAAGTAATTTTTTGTATAATATGTTAAAGTAATTTTTTGTATAATATGTTAAAGTAATTTTTTGTATAATATGCTAAAGTAATTTTTTGTATAATATGTGAAAGTATTTTTTTATAATATGCTAAAGTAATTTTTTGTATAATATGTTAAAGTAATATTTTTGTATAATATGTTAAAGTAATTTTTTTATAATATGCTAAAGTAATTTTTTGTAAAATATGTTAAAGTAATTTTTGTATAATATAGTAAAGTAATTTGTTTTATAATATGTTAAAGTAATTTTTTGTATAATATGGTAAAGTAATTTTTTGTATCATATGTCAAAGGCATTTTTTGTATAATATGTTAAAGTAATTTTTTGCATAATATGTGAAAGTTATTTTTTGTATAATATGTTAAAGTGTTTTTTTATAATATGTGAAAGTAATTTTTTGCATAATATTTTAAAGTAATTTTTTTGTATAATATGTTAAAGTAATTTTTTGTATAATATGTGAAATTAATGTTTTGTATAATATGCTAAAGTAATTTTTTGTATAATATGCTAAAGTAATTTTTTGGTATAATATGTTACAGGAATTTCTTTGTATAATATGTGAAAGTAATTTTTTTGTATAATATGCTAAAGTAATTTTTTGTATAATATGTTAAAGTAATTCTTTGTATAATATGTTAAAGTAATTTTTTGTATAATATGCTAAAGTAATTTTTTGTATAATATGTGAAAGTAATGTTTTGTATAATATGTGAAAGTAATTTTTTGTATAATATGTTAAAGTAATTTTTGTATAATATGTTAAAGTAATTTTTTGTATAATATGTTAAAGTAATTTTTTTTTAATATGTTAAAGTAATTTTTTGTATAATATGTGAAAGTAATTTTTTGTATAATATGTGAAAGTAATGTTTTGTATAATATGTGAAAGTAATTTTTTGTATAATATGTGAAAGTAATGTTTTGTATAATATGTGAAAGTAATTTTTTGTATAATATGTTAAAGTAATACTGACCATTGTTGAAAGTATAAGTAAAATATATTTCCCTAAAAATATGTAAATTGAAACTTTTTTACATTTATTCGAAAATATCTTTTATTTTTTGTATCAACGAGTTTTATAACCCTTACAAAATTCGTTGTTATATTCCAAAAATCACGCAAGTTGATCAAGTAAATTTTTAACTAAAAAATAAATATTTGCGATAACGAAATAAAAAATTAATTATTTGGAATGCAAACAAAGTCTTTCTAGTCAAATTGAATTTTCACGCTTGAATTTTAGTGAATTCTAAAAAGAATGGTGACCCCTGGATCTCGCTCATCATAAAATATGATAAAACAACTCGATCAATTTACGTGATTTTTGGAGGATAACATCTTTATGTACATCATAAAGATTTGTCTGTAGTTTCTGTATTTCTTTTCAAGTCAAATTCTTTTTTAAAAAATCCAAAATTAATTCATTAATTAGTTTTAGATATTTCTGCAGAATACGGACCGTGCTGAAATAATACCGTTATTATTTAAAAACCTATTTTAACTAAATAATCAAATATTTTCTTTAAGTTTGTTTTATACAATTATATTTCTGTACCGTTATTATTTTATTTAAATTATATTTTTGAATTAAAATCGTTTTCATTTGAAAAATTAGTTTTTGTTCAATGTTAATTTATTTGTTTATTATTGTTTGCTTATTCCCTAAATACTTGATTTAGTTTTTGTAGTATTTGATTGTATCCTGCTTCAAACATATATTTTATTGAATGAAGTTCAGTTTAAATATGAATCAAATGTAATATTTTTCGTTTTTTATGTAGTTTTTACGTAAATAGTAAACAAATTCCTTTAAGTCTAAAAAACGACAAAATTTTATTCACCGAAGTTTATTTCGCAGTAACAACACAATCTTTTCCTTTTAAATTCATTATTCAATTAATATTGAATACGTTCAGTCAATATAAATCGTGTTTTTTTTATTTTTCTCTTTATTATTGCAAGTTTTAAGTTTTCTAATATTTTTGTAAACAAACTCTCGTTCATTATTCATATCTGACTGTACTAGAGATCTTGCTTACTAGAACCTAAAGCGGGATGTTGTTTTTCAGTGAGTAGGGTTTCTATTAGGAAGCTAACGAATAAACTCATAGAAATTGTACCCGATCGATGTACATACTTTTGACAAACATGACTAGCAGCTAATTCACACACCTTTTGACATTTAAGGTCTCTAAATGTCGGTAGGTTTTCTACTCTAATGTTTTTCCTCGGGCTGCTAAACTTTACAATGTCATCCTTGTTTCCTGTTTCTCTAACTGCAAAAATTTAAATCTATGTGAACACGGGACAAGATAAAAGTGTAGTATCTGTTCTTCAGGTGCTGCACTTCAATTTCTTGTTCTCTGTCGGTGAAGGACACAGCCTTCACGACTGAGACAATTTTTATTTTTGTACCTTTTCTCCACATTAAAAAACGACGCTGGTGTCTAACTCTGCTCCGTGGGGAGGCATTGTAAATAGGTACACATCCCGCTCCTCAACTCTCCAAAGTTCCATGTTACACACGATCCCAGCTAATAGTCCCTTGTGTTCCAAGATGCTATATGCCTTGTTTGAGGTGAAAAAATGTAAAAATCATATATACTATGATTCCTTATTTACTTGTCTTCGCGCAAGGGAAAAGTTCATCATAGGGTCAGTATTTAATGTAATCCAATTGAGAAAAGAGGGGCACACTAGATTAGGACTAAAAATTAAAATGCTAGTATATATATAAAGTGAACGTGTCCGTGTATGTGTCTGTGTGTGTGTGTCTGTGTACATTTTCCAACGCAATAACTCAGACACACAGACAGGCAAACACTTTCACTTATATATATATATATATATATATATATATAAGTGAAAGTGTTTGTCTGTGTGTGTACATTTCCCTACGCAATAACTCTGTTAATGTTACGTCTACAGAATCGAAATTTGATATACAGGGTATTCAGATTTGGGAAAATCGTTGTAATCCGTTTTGGCTGTTTAGGGGTAAAAGTTCAACGAGTTGACTTTTGAGAACTCTACCAAACTCCTCCGCCAATTTTGGGTATAAGCATTTGAAATTTAAGGTATAGGTTCCTTAAACATGGATCTAACTTAATAACTTAATTTGAGCTCAAAACAATAAATGTTAAGGGGTCATAATTGGGGTCAAAGTTTAAAAATTGACCGCTTTCTGTTCTTTTCTCTTCTTTTCTTTTTTTGCCCAACATACACCTCCAAACTCCCGGGCAACCACGGGCTGAAATGCTAGTAATAATTAAAATAAAACAAAAAAAAATGGAAATGCACGCTAAACTATTACTTCGTTTGGGAATTGAGTTGTATTTATAGAAAATCTTTTTAATTGTAATAATTTATCTTGAAATTACATTAACTCACCAAATCATCCAGTACTTACGAAATGTCTCTTCCTCACCTTCATACTTTCGTAGTATGTCGTGTTTATACAGTTGCTATAACTATTAGTTCCGTCTCTCTATCCTTTCATTTCACCTATCACTATCTCTATTTCTTCATCTCTCTTTCTTCCCCACCGTTTAATCTATCTCCCTCACTCTCTCTTTATTTTTCTTTATTCCTCTTCATTTATATCTGTATTAACCAATAAAGGAAATATCGGCAACTCATAAGATGTTTGCTCTGCGTAGTTATTTCTAGATATTTCTCTCAATATATATAATCCTCCATAAAATTGTATATGTAAAAGCAGATATTTTGACACAGATCTTTCTATCTATCTCTCACTATATATACAGGGTGTCCGTAAAGTTACTATACAGTATTACAAGTTACTATACAGACACCCTGTAATATATTAACAGTACAGTAATATATTGTATTAAAATATTTATTTGTAACAAAAGAAATAAAAAGAAATAACACGTTTATGTTTATAAAAATCTCAGAAAATACACGTGTTACATCCGAAAAGACTGTAACAATCAAGGCAAACAATTTCTATGAGAAATATTCAAATTGGAGGACTTCAGCTCCAATACATTCTCGACAATGTGACACCACACTCTGACAAACAAATAAATATTAACTATTAATACAAATATAATACAATAAAACAATAAGACTTTATAGTAACTTTACGGACACCCTGTATATATATATATATATATATATATATATATATATATATATATATATATATATATATATATATAAGGTAAAATTAAAAGCCAAGAACAATGCGAGATTTTTTTTATATAGAGTAAAATTAAATGAAAACAAAAGAAATAAATTTCTTTTTTTTGTTGTTTGTTTTTCTTTTTCACACAAATTTTAACTCTAAACAACAGTAATTTTTTTTCTGTTGTATTCAATGGTGTTATAAATCTCAATATATTTCAGACCTATTAGTCCTTTTTCAAGAGAAGACAGCGGAAGAGTGTTCAAAATTGGAAAAGCAGCTACAGAGTTTGCCACGTGATACCGCGAAATATAGAACAATTTTGAACACTCTTCCGCTGTCTTCTCTTGAAAAAGGACTAATAGGTCTGAAATATATTGAGATTTATAACACCATTGAATACAACAGAAAAAAAAATTACTGTTGTTTAGAGTTAAAATTTGTGTGAAAAAGAAAAACAAACAACAAAAAAAAGAAATTTATTTCTTTTTGTTTTCATTTTATTTTATATATATATATATATATATATATATATATATATATATATATATATATATATGATACGGTGGAATCGCGTTGACACACCGTTTCTCGTCAGATCTCCAAAGTTAAGCAACGTTGAGCCTGGTTAGTACCAGATGAGTGACCATTTGAGAATTTTAGGTGTTGTATGTAGTCTCCGATTATCTCGACATTTGTTTCCAGTCGTCCTGAACATACAAGTCACTTGCCACTGGTATTTAACTATGTTGCCGCAGGAGAGGTGTGGTTGGAGATTGCGCATCTCATGCAACAATAATTTCGCGCGAAGGCACCCCTACGTGGGTATCCATAGTCTGTCAAAGACTGAAGAAGCCCTGATATATATATATATATATATATATATATATATATATATATATATATATATATATATATATATATATATGCACGGAGAGACGCATTGTCTGAGATTGAATAAGGATCAACAAATGTTCCATTTCTAAATTATTTTATCAATATAATCTCCATATACACAGTGGAATATAAAATTGTCGCCCTAGAAAAGATAACATGATTCCATTTTCGTTTGATTAAAACCGGTTTTCATTTCTTGTTGCAGACCATCTACTTGTTGTTCAGTGTTTTACAAATTCCAAAAGCGATAGAAGCCTTCTATCATGTCTCAAAGTGACACAATATTTAATGAGTGAGATCGGAGACTTATGCTTTCAAATTATGAAACAGGAAAATGCATCGCTGGATTGCCACAAATAACAGAGGCGTGTCCAGGTTGATGAAAACAAAGTTTCCAGCCACGATTATGATTTATGGTGTGGCTTTAAGTAAGGGTCATCTCATGCCACCCCACATATTCGAAGTAAGCTTGAAAATCAACACGAAAATATATTCTGTGCTCCCCCGACCTGAACCCGCTTGACTAATATGTTTGATCATACGCCGAGAACATCACCAACATGACAACGCACAACACCAAAGCCAGCCTGATCATTGCCATTCTCCCAGTTCCAGACCAGTATCAAGGCAGTGATTGAGGCTGAAGCCGGCTACATTAAATATATGTCCTCTCTACTACATTATCACGTTACCTGAATTGATTTTTTTCAATAAAATTTTTGAAATAAAGCTGTATTTCTTTAGGGCGATGTTTTTTATTGTTTCACCTTGTATAAAATAGTATATGTAAAAACATATCTCTATCACTCTCTCCTTTCCTTTCTCTTTCTCTCTGTCTATCTCTCTCTTTCTCTCTCTATCCATATATATATATATATATATATATATATATATATATATATATATATATACTAGTAGGGAGACCCGACGTTATCCGTGATTGAATGAGGATCAACAAATGTTCAACTATTCCATACTTTTATTGTCTCTGACATCAGTGAAATAGCTCATTTTTAATAAAATCGATTGATTGCCTGCTCTAATTTTGAACCCAAGCAGTGTACTGGGAGGAAGCTTTACATACCTTTCCTTTTAATGATTTAGTTTACTGCATTATCGAGAATCAACAGTTAATTTTATAAATTATTTGTAATTCATGACTTCACTTCATGTTTAAAATGCAAATGTTGATTTGTGCTCTAAACATTCATTTCAAATGCGCCCCTATTTTATAAAAGAACTTACAGTTTGTTTTATAAGTTAGGCATTTCTGGTTGTGCGGTGATCAACTTATCAGATGAAATGGTGATGTTAGGTTGGATTGAATTTGGGCCAAATCAGACTTCCTTCTTTAATCGAATTTTTTTTTCGATTTTTTATGCTTATCAGACGCATTTCGATACAAAACCTACGTAAGAACATCCCTAGACACATCAAGTACCTTTACTCGTATGCGACATTAAAAAAAGGCCCAACTGTTTTTGAGTCCATAGATACCGAACTCACACACACACACACACACACACACACACACACACACACACACACACACACTCGCATAGTTTCTTGTTATATAATAGTAGAAATATAACAGATACAATAAAAGGAAAACCGAAATTTATTTATATGTTTCTCAGTCTTTTGTCTTTATTTCAAGACTTTCTCAAGAATGACTGATTTTTATAAACTCACCGAACATGTTAAGAAAGTATTTGTATAAAACGTTGATGATTATACAAATACTTTTCCATTTTGATTTTTATAATTTTGATACACACACACACACACACACACACACACACATATATATATATATATATATATATATATATATATATATATATATATATATATATAAAAGGAAAAGAGAAAGATCAATTCCCCCAAAGGAGACTTATCCGGATAATGCCAAGCTCAACAATAATTATTGGAGCTTACACAATAGGACAACAAGAGAATGAAATGAAAACATAAAACTATATATAGGTAGATATAGAATGGATCATTTATTGAATAATGGAATACAGGCAAAATTTGGGGGATAGAAGGGATTCATTATGCCAGGGTATTTCGAAGCCTATTGCTTCTCATCAGAAGAGTAGAGAAGGTGCTAGGTAGCATGGGGGAGATGTGGCGTCTAACGTAAGGTTCATTAGGGATGAAAAAGATTAAGAGGAATTATAGAATGTTGGGGGAAGCTTTATTGAATTCTAAATAAATAAGGAGAAGCTTATTATATATAGTATGATATATAAGAATATATATTGTCTTTAACATAGTATTGAGATTAAGGGGTATATGTATTATGGTTAAATAGGGGGTGTATTGTTGCTGTGTGGTAATTTATTTTAACGGCTTGTGGGGTGTCTATTTTCTAGGGAGTGTGTAATTTTGATTAATTAAGGGGGGTATGTAAGGTTGTAAAACTGAAAGGTAATATGCGGCAATATATTTATACGTTTCTACTGTTATGATATAGGGAGTATGATCATAAGGGGGCGGTCGGAGATTAGGGTTGCAATGACTGAGTGCGTATAACTTGATGTAAAAAGTTAAGTATACATATTGATGTTAAAGTGGGAGAGCAAGGAAACCATTGCTACTTATGAGAGTGGTAAAAATATACCAAATAATAGTAGGGTAATTATAATAGTACGAAAGATAATAGTAATGACAATTATAATAATAGTAGTAATAATAAAGCTGAAAATAAATTAGACGTAAAATTGAATATTAAAAAATAAATTAGATGTAAAATTGAATATTAGGAAAAATAAAATAAAATAAAAATAAAGGCAAAATTAAAAGTAAACATTAAAATTAAACATTAAATATAATGTTACCAATAGTTGTGATAAAATTAAATTCAAAATTACTGTCAATAACAGTGAAGATGGAGATAATGATAGCGGTTATGGTACCAATGATGGGGGTAATGATAATATCAATTATAATGATGATTATAATAATAATAATGATAAAAACAATAATAATAATAATAATAATAATAGTAATAGCGTTAAAAACAGTGCAGTAATAATAATGATAACAATAAAGGCAGTAGTAACAATACTTCACCACTGCCTCTAACATCACCACCACTATTACCAATAATAATAATGTAAATACTGTTAATACTAATTATTAGGGGTGAGTAAAAGAAAGGGATACAGACAAGTGGGGTGGGTTTAGAATAGCAGGAAATGGGGTTGGAGAGTGAGGGGTAAGTGGACTCGTATAAAATAAAGTAAAATAGAGAATATATATATATATATATATACATATATATACACACACATATACGCATACACATGCATATATCCGTATAAAAAATAAAAAAATAGATGTATAATTCTGATGAGAAGCAATAGGCTTCGAAATGCCCTGGCATAAAGAGTCACTTCTAGCCTCCAAATTATTCAATAAATGATCCATTCTATATCTACCAATATATAGTTTTGTGTCTTTATTTCATACTCTTGTTGTCCTATATATATATATATATATATATATATATATATATATATATATATATATATATATATATATATATATATGCGTGTTTGTGTATTATGGTCTAACATCTTTGGAATGTAGGAATGCTACGTAACTGCCAGTGAGACAATACTTTGAAACGATGTTACCTAAACTTAGTTTGGATTTAAGGAGTGAGTAATTATTTCAAGTGAGTATAAGATGGAAATCATTTTAATGAATTATATGATATAATTAATGCATTCAAATTGAATCACAGCTAACTACGCACAACAGACACGAAGGCAACGCTAGCCACAGTGCCGTGCGTGTCTTATGTAACACAGCAGGTTGTCATAGCATTTCTTTCTTCTTCATTCTTTTATTTTTATAAGGCTTGCGGGCTGACATGCATTTTAACATCTGAATATACCGCCATTCGAATTTCTAAAAAGATTCTTTTAAATTCGAAAGAACGAATCAAGTTATATCCGACCATGTTTTCATTCCGTGTAATGCATGGTTCTGAAATTGATTTTCATCTGCACATTCATAACAACTGTTAGTATATCGTTTCTCTCTCTCTCTCTCTCTCTCTCTCTCTCTTTCTCTCTCTCTCTCTCTCTCTCTCTCTCTCTCTCTCTGTCCTTTTGCCTCTTTATATGTTTCATTTACTATACAATTCTTATTCTCACCATCCGCCATCCTGTATTCTCATTTGTTTATCTTCCTTTCTCTACAGATTGACTGGATGTCTCTGCTTTCTCTTGTATCGAATCATATTCTTCTGGAATTATTACTAAAACAAAATTTCTGTTAAATATATAAAATTAGAATGTTATGTTGAAAACGGAAATAGGAAATAAGTTATCAAAGGTTCTCCAAAATGTACAGTAAAACAACGTGTTTTCCAACTTCGTGTTTTGACGCGTTGGGAAATCAGCCTTTAAAAATGAATAAACAATTTGATTTTAAGAATAACCTTGCAGACCTCTTCTGTTTCATGCTCCTGGGCGTGGCCACATAACACATACACACAAACACATATATACACACATATATGTTTATATTATAGTGTATTTTCGTAGCTTTTTTCTTTGCGTAAGAAATGAAATAGGATGGGTACTGTAGTTTTTTTTTAAACATTCGTAATGTATTCAATTTCATCAAAATATTGGGGGCTGCATATTCTAAAGTCACGCAAGAAAAAAACAATGATCATGCCGGTCTTTATTTTATCATTGTGGTGCGAGTAATAGTGAATATAATTATTTTTTGTGGTCTACATTCAGTAATCACTACAAATTCTTTATTATGTTTCAATCAACTAGTTATAAATTACAAAAGACATCATCAGGCAATGTTGCTTTTACGAAAATCATCACCTTAATAGATATTGGATGAAGTTCACAGAAGTTCTTATCTGGAAAGCAATCACATGATATTAAAAAAAATATAATGAATTAAAACTTAACATACACTGTTTGATCATTCAAGAAAAAAAATATATGAAACAAAAAAAAATATATAAAATCACAGAAATAAATCCGCAGTGTCTTAATATATATATATATATATATATATATATATTTGTGTGTCTGTGTGTGTGCATGCACGTGTCTGTGCATGCGTGTGCGCGTGCGCGTGCGTGAATGTAATTATTTTGGTGCTCTAGTATATTACTTTTACTAAATCTGCTGAACCATTATGTGAAGATCATTGAATATGAGAACAGTAGTCCGAATAATCTAAATAATACTAATTTTCAATCCTCATCTAAAAAGAAATTTCGACTCAGGTGAGCAAAAGTATGTGGAAAGTTGCGAACGAAATTGATTTGAATGTTTTCAATAAATTTGTTTTAAGTACGTTTTTATTTTTTGCTGTTATCGACGCTTCTTGATCTGACGCAACGAATGCATTCGTTGCGTCAGATCAAATCGAAATCAAATCATTAGAACTCATCAACAAATGTTTCAATGAAGATCGTAGCAAATAAGAGAAAAGAACTTTCATTTGATTCCGGTTTTTTTTTTCTGTTCTGTCGACTGATTTATGTCGCAAATTAGAAACGAAAAAAACTCAGCCAGATTTTTTAATTAATGAAATATGCGATCCAGAATTGATTTCTTGTCTGTCGTCGTCACTTATTGAGATTTTTAGCTTTTTTTTTCTTTTGAGAAATGTCCAGACACCTTTCTAAGGCGCTTTGTCTGCCGGTTTTCTATTTGTCAAATTTCCAGTTATAAAGTTAGCATTTACAGCTCTAAATACGCTCCTTAGTTGATATGGTTGAAGCTCAAAGTAATTCTCACTTTTTTTTATTGACGTAGCCCATATAGTGAATTGAACCTGAAATACTTAGAAAAGTGTAACTTACAACGATATTTTACTAAGTACTTTATTCTCTACGCTGATAAGCTTGGTAAAATTCATTTAGCTGTACACACTTAAAATAGTTCATTTTGGATAAAGATAGAAATAGTTTATTATTGAATTCACCATAATATTTCAAAATAAAGCTTCAATTAACTTATTTCATGGTGGAACATAGGATAACAAAAGGCATTCACAATTAAAATCACAATCATAATCCTTAATAATTGAACTAAAACCAGGCATTAAACTAAATTATAATTAGTAATTGAACTAAGAATTAATGAATAATATATTTAATAATATTTGTATCAACTATTTTAATACGCTATTAACGATAAATAATTATTTTTTTAAATATTATACCTCTATATTACATTATTGGAGTTTAACGTTAATTTGCATGCTTGTGTAATCGTCGTATGGTTTTGTGAACATGCTGTGGAATCTTTTTGTCGAACTCGGTTTAAATCTTGATAAGCTTCTATTTGCTAAATTTCCCCTCTTTCCTCACATTGGAGTTACGCAATAGCACTTACATTGCTAAACGCTATTTGAACGGACACAATTTATTTTCATTTTATTTTCAATACGACTAAGTCTTTACATTATGCTTCCGTATGAGTTGTTAGAGGATATTTCGGAAGGCCGGAACGGCAGAGATCATATTCTTTTGAAATATCAACAATTCATAAATTAACCACATCATACATTAGCAAGTACAGAAACGACTCCGACAAGGAATCTTGTCAGATGAGGGTATATTGAGCACTTTGGAAAAGAGGGAAATGAAATATGATGTTTATTTCGATTAATCGGACTATTGTTATTTTCTTGTATGTTATTTGCACAATGTTTCAGCCGATGTAACCTCCGACCTACTTTAGGTGAATCTGTTGGGAATTTCGAATGAAACCCTTTATTTAATCTACAGAGGTAACTTATATTTTTTAGTCAGCCATTACTGGGCGGATTCTTAAGTGATTCTTAATTGTATTTTAGTATCGCCTACACTGAGGATTAAAGATGACGAGAAAATGATAACAATTGTCCGAATACTAATTATCAATCGTTATTTCAAAAAATAAAGTAGCACAATCATGTCACATGATCATGATATTTCGCAAAGACAGCCATACAAGGAATTATACAAAGAAATAGAAATAGAAGTTAAAACAAGGAAAGATGCGGAAGAGCAACACATGGCAGTGAACAAACATGGATGATGCTAAGTATTATCTCAGAAAGCAGAAAACCGGAGGTCAATTTTGTCACACAACGGTCTACATTGACAAACGAGATAAGAATATCTATAAGAATATCTATCCGTGCAATGGTATCACTGTCACGCTTAAAGTTACAATGGTATTTTATCAATCAGCCACAATTGAATTAAAGCACTCATACAGGCCATAACCGACGGGTCAATTAATTACTATATTATTTGTGCCCACCGAAAAGATGATTTCCCCATTTTCTACTTATTTATCACATCTTGCAACTGGAATTTGATTTTAATACAATTTTTTTTCGTCTATCTCCTTAAACATCGGAGGTTACCTTGGGAAGAAAAAAGAGAAGATAACTTACTTTGGGATCTTTTCACGCGTTATTAGACGCCGGAGCTTGAACAAGAAAAGAGATGTCGGAGCGGCATCTTCAAAACTAGAAATGGTGAGCGAAGAACGACTGATGATGTGAAAACTTTATAAACATCTCTCTCTCTCTCTCACACACACACACAAACACTCTCTCTCTCTATATATATATATATATATGTGTGTGTGTGTGTGTGTGTGTGTGTGTATAAAAACATTGTTAATTCACTGCCTAGTTTGGGCGATCGAGTTTCGATCCTGACTTGACGTGAGACAGTACTGTATGTGGATGACTATATATATATATATATATATATATATATATATATATATATATATATATATATATATATATATATTCTGATCTTTTAGAATAAACCTTTGTCATAACTCAGAAAAAGGGTCGGCAAGATTTTAGTGCCAGCTAAGAACAAACAATAGAGGTTAACAACGATTGTGATGATGGCGATGACCATGACGAAGGTTTATAAAGGATTTATAGATGCGCCAGTAAAGTGTAATCTAATAATAATATTTGAATCACATGTTTGTTTAAAAACCATGAATTTGAAAGAGCCGTTTCCCAGCTCTATCACCCTTAAGCATTTTCGTAGATTTGTCACACTTAAGTATGAAATAGAATCGTCTTCAATAAACATTTGAGATTGAACTGGCGTATCTCTAGAATATCAGTTCGTTTTATTTTCTTGAATATTTTTTAATTATTTTCCTTTTTCTCTTTCATATTTTAGTTAATATTTTCTTTGCTTTTTTCTTTTCTTTTGTATTTTCTTTGTTTCATTCATTCTTTCGTTTTTTGTTTTGTTTTTGTTTGTTTTTTCATTCGTTTATATTTTTCGTTTTCCTTGTCAACCGTCCATCGATGTTTGTTGATGAAGATTTTGATGGCGGATGCCCGACCGCTTATAAATCGATCACTTGTCTGCTCAACAGGCAGACACGGCTTCAGTTTTAATTAGTTTTCTACACGACACGGCGCTTGATCATGGCGGGTGTGGCCCATACGTCAAGGCGCCTTGTGTTGATGGGTTAGCGCTGATGATGTTTGTGGAAAGCTAAAAGTCATTAACATTTTTAGATACGTCCAGTAGCTTTTCCAGTCCAGTCGTATGTCACACGGTCACTCGTAAGTTTGAAACAGCATCCTTCGGCGCATCTTCGTATCGCTATAAGACATGTTTTCCGTAAGTCAAGATTAAGTTTGAAAGACATACGTAGAAGTATATACACATCTCTATGAGACCTGTTGTTTGTCACACACCTGAAATTAAAATATCATGTACCTATATCGATAACGCTAAAGTTTAAAATATCATGTACCTATATCGATAACGCTTAAGTTGAAAATAACATGCGCTTCTATTAATCACGCTCAACTTTAAAATACCATGTACCTATATCGATCACACTTAAGTTTTAAATAGCATGTGCCCATATCGATCGCGTTTAAATTCAAAGTAGCATTACCTATATCGATCACGCTTAAATATAATTAGCATGCATTGCATGTTTAATTACCGGTGAATATACATACGTGTAATTGTTGTGAACTCAGATTCTATTCGTCTGTTATAAACCCACTTGAACATCTTTAGACAAAAGGAACAGTCACACCTGAAAAAAAAACTTATATACTTGTGAGAGAGAAAGACAGATAGATTGACGGATAATTGTTTTTTCTGATCTATGTACGATACTCCTTATTGTGATAGCATACAAGCACGTATTTTCTGCTTTAGTGTCGTCGACCAAACTCCTCAGTCGTAGGTCACATGGTGCCATCAACTTCTGTTTGGAGGTCACCTCTAACCATTAAAGTCTCACTCAAACATTCCCATTCCAACACAACCCTTGTTTTGTGATACATATTGCTAGATATGTCACTTGTGCGTTTTAAATAATAACTTTAGATTCATCTAGACATGGCGTATTGGACAAATCTTACTTTCGAAAAAATAAGTTTGATCATTATGAAACCAACAAAAAGTTGGACGTGACAAAAAAAAAAACAGTTAATACCGATGAAACAAGAAAGTTACAAACCAATCATAAAATATCTACACAGTCTAGGAAATGTGAGTAGATATTTCAAGACAAACGGTTGCAGGAAATTTGATTCAATTCAGATTAAATGAAGGTTTGTTCAATGCAGCAAATTCATATAAAATAATTGAACAATTACAAATATTAAATGTCTTTAAATATATGAACTGACGTTATACAACACCAAGCTTCTATATTTTCACAACCAGCGCTCTGATCCCCACCTGACACTAATTGAAATGAACGGCTCTAATCTTGGTGAAAAATTCTTCCTTGACAAGTTCCTGGGTTTGACCTTTATTCCTGCCCTGAAATCGAAAACTTACATCATATCTGTCTTCAATGTCGTAATGTGGTAAAATGGTTGGATCATTCTACCGCTTCAGAAGTTATCTTACTCCTGACGATACCTTGTGTCTGTAAGAGAGTACTGCTGCCACATCTGGGAAGGTGCTGATAACAGTATCAGAACCTGAGTTGACAGGGTTTAAAACCGACTTAAAAATTTAGTGGGTAGAAGTCCTTTTTATCACTCAACTTCTAGAAGAGGCATGGCTTGTTTAGAACTGTCATCTGTGGAACACAATACCGCGGGACTTATTCCCAGCTGACTATACCATGGCTGTTTTCAAGTCTAACGTGAAGAAGTTTTGTTGCACCGTCCTCTTAAATGATACCAAAATTCCAACATTGCCAAGGATCACGGTGTTGCCTCAAAAGCCAACTGACAATCCTCGAATGACCTTTGGGGCTTAATAATCGGTGACCTCTAGTAAAAAAAGGTCCACCTAGTGAACATATATTCACCGATGCTCACATGTTGAAAAGATTTATTGGTGCTAGTGCACTTATTTATCCGCGCTATTCTATAGTATTTTCACGTTTAATTAAAGTTTTATGATATCTGGTTTTATTAAATTGTAAGGTGAAAGTACAGAATAGGTAAAAAAAAACAACCCCCTTCTCATGTTAAAAATGGCTTTCTAAATATTAGCGTTATTGTTTAAGCACGGATCAATGTGCACTAGTAACAATTTATTTTTAAGTTTGTATTGTGAACATGAAAACGAAACAAAATGGCACATGCTCTGTAGTTGGAAAGACTTTTAAAATTTGCTTAAAAGAGACAAAGATCTCAAGCAGTATGTAAATTCGAAACAATATGCCAAAAAAATCGAAAGAACTATGGAGGTATTTTCATAAATCTATAATATAAATCTCGCCTGTGTGTTTAAATATATGTATGTATGTTTGTATGTATGCCTGCCTAAAACTTTCGACGGAGGCGACTGATTTTCGCGAAATCGGTATCGTTTTGAAGCTCGACCCTTCGGACGAAAGATATTGAAAAATTAGCTAAAAACATGAATTCCTTCAATCTCAACTGGGCACTTTTCCTACAGGGTGGGTCGTTTTTTTTCTCCAATATTTTTGAAATCCATCTCCTCTTTTAAATTGACTAGCCTTAATTTAAACCTTCAACCCTTCCGGTTTGGCGATGGTCGCAACAGCAAAAAGGTCACTTTTTTTTCACTTTTTTTCGTCTTCACGTACGGTTTGGACCCTTCCTGCCTACTGCACTTTTTTTTGTTGCTTAACAGACAACTCCAAACACCCGGGCAACGCCTGGCACCTCGGCTAGTTATAAACAAGAATGACCTGATTTTTTAGGTGCGCATTGATAGTTCGTATTATTTAGATTAGATATGTGCATAAAAAATGTGGTAAAATCTTTACAGATTTCGTGCATATTCTAGTGCTCGATGGAAAGATTCCTTAGTTCGATAAGATACTCCGGGAAAAGTTCGAAGATAACATCAAACGAAACGTTGTGCGAATATCAGTTAAGATGAGAAAACTACTCCGAATAATACAAATCATGCGAAAAGTAAAAATTTGGAGAAAATTGAAACAGATGAAAACATACATTATTATAAATATAAAAATTAAAAACACTGATATGCTTATGAGGAGTTTTCTGTGAACGTATTAAAAACAATTTTGTAAAAGTGCAATTCACAAGGCCACATTAATTATGGGTCGATTTTATGTTACTTTGAAAGTTCCTTCGGTTAAATATATTTGAAATAATTCTCAGATTTTGTAAAATAAAAAAAACGCAGCCTTCTTTGAAATGATGTATTTAAAATTTATTTGACCAAATGAACTAATGACATAGAAAAGAGTTACAAAATTATAAAGCGAATTTAAAAAGAATCTCTCTCTCTCTCTCTCTCTCTCTCATACTGATATTGCCAATAAATGTATTGCCAGTAGTAGTCGCAATATTGGGAAAATTAATAGAGCAGGTCTTTCTTGAACATATTTTACCTGGAGAGTAGTAAGTGGACATGGCCACTGCAGTGTTTAGAAAGTCAGATGACGACATACGCTCATAGATAGGATTATAAAATATGCGTAAATCACTTTTTTTTACTCGGATTAATATTCTATATCCAATGTTGTATAACAATAACTGGAAAAACAATGCTTTTATTTAGATTTGAAAACAACATATCACGAAATACTACTAGGCAACAAATTCAAAGATGTAGCAACGATAAAAACGAAAGAGTGGTTAATAAAATGGAAAACATTACATATAGAATTTTAAAAAATAAGCGCTGTATTATTAAAAGCCATCAAACAGGTTTAAGACAAGATATGAAACATATGTCTTATTACTAAGAGAACATATGCATAGGAGCTACTAATGCAAATGAATTAGAAAGCTGACAACATCTTGAGTAAATTTGGAAACATTGAATTGAAATAAATGCAAAGAAATGCATAACCAATAAATGGTTTTAATGTTATATATTCAACAATATATAATTTTAATGTTACTCCTATTCAAAAGTATGTATATTAATAGAACAACCCTTAATAGAAAAGTATTAAAAATATTTGTATCTACGAATAAAAAAGAATTTTCATTTTTTATAAAATTGGTAAATTTCTTCAGACTGTTCATCTAAATATACGAACCTAACTGAACCGTTTTCAAATTGCCGAAATCGAAATGCTAAATTCACCATGTAATAATAAAGCGTTTATAATAGATAAATATTAGTATGCCAGAGTAACAAATAACGATTTGTATTTCAAAAAGGACATTGCAGTAATCACAGATTATTTATTCAAAGAGAACGAAACGTTGCAGAAGAAATTTAATTAAAAATAATTTCTTTAAGCAGAAACCATTGGAGTTTATATCCAATCCCCAAACAGAATTATCCAAAGTCACGAAATTGAGAATACTAAGATGAGCAATAAAATTAATGGTAATTTGATATAGAAGATTTCAAAGGAAATTACAATTGCACACGTAACTGCACTATTATGGTTGTGGTTTTATACCGAGTGAGAAAAGAGGAAGCAGAAGAATTTGAACATACATTCTTACATTAGGTAGAAATTGGTGTTATGTGATTAGATAGACAAAATGCGAAAACTTGATATGATCCGGTGGTAAGTAGAATAACATCTAGAATAAGAAAGACGTATAGGAAAATGTTCCAAGGCGGAAAGACCCTACAACAAATAAAACATAAATTAATAATGGAAAAACGAAGTCATCTGTAATGGTACCCGATATTTTTTTAAGAAAACAAAAACATAGTGATAAAGTTTACGATAAAATCAATTGATCAAGAAGCATATTGGCCGGGCTAATTCACGAGATATCGAAGAATATAAAAACAGATGTGGAAAATGTGAAGAATTAAGGCATTTTTACACAGACTATCTACATTCATGAGCAAGAAAAATGGAGCCATAGTTGAATTCATATTGATCATGTATACATTAATATGTGTTATGAGTATTACTTGACTGTTTTAGTCTAGCCTAAAGTAGTCCCAGTGCCAAGCCAGTAATGTTTTATGATAAAATAGATTCTAGGGGCTACATTTTCCAGAAAGGGCATAATAAAACTTCTTGTATCAGATAACGTACTAGAGTTTTGTGATGAAGATCTTAATTTACTGTTACGAAAAATAGAATGTAAACCGTATAAGGCTCGACTATATTATCCTAGTGCGAATAGGTGAGTGGAAAGAATGCACAAACCGTAAAGACGGAACTAAAATGTGGACTTAGTCAAAAGAAAAAAGTTGTCGTTTATCAAAGCTGCTTTATATAATCTTCTTTAAGAAGAGTGTGAAAATGAAACTTGCACAGCCACTAATGAGGCTTACTTTTCAATTCACAGCGGTATGATCTGACGCGTCCCTCTCTCCGTATAAAATATTGGTCTTTCACATTTCAGCTCCGAATAGATGTTACTCCATTTTTTTCACGGTTTGGTATGTTGAGGTGCATTGATGCTCTTTTAGTTGCTTGGTCTGTTACACGTACGTTACAAATAGTATTTTTATAGAAAAGGGCGAATTACTACAATGAATAGTTTCTCTTGTTAATATAACGAATATAATCGAAAATTCTTTAATATTTTTCTTTTCGTTATGCGTTAATCTCGAGCTATGGCGAGGTCCGCAATAATAGATATTTGTTTCAGCTTAATACGATTACAGATCGTGTCCTGCCGAAAGCCGGTTTTACAGAGATCTTTGGACAGGGCGTCAGTCCATCTCACATTGGTCTTCTTTTCGGACATTTCCCGGCAACTATTATGACGTTTCGCGACGGTTTGTCGTTGGTCATCAGTATATATTTAAACCATCTGAAACGCCATTCTAACATCCTAGCCTCAATCGATGCGATGATTTTTTTTCTAATAATGGCATTTATTATTTGTGAAATCGGAAAACAGTTATCGAATGATCCTATAGCGCCAATTTGAAAGTATGTTAAAAACCATGGTGTCGACACTGTGTATACTCAACTATAGACGGGTATTGTTTGTACCAAACCGAAGATGTATTCGTAGAGAGCATCCTGAGATCATAACAGTGAAGTGACATTCTTCATCGGATTTGTTGAATAAAATTTGTTTGAAAATAAAACAGAATAATTATGCACCAACTTATTAATTTAGAACAACTTCCCACAAGCCTTCATCACGCAACAGTGTAGGGTAAGAGATATCTAAAATATTTTAAAAAAAAACTGCTGTTTTTTTTTTCGTTCATTTTGCTTTTAGTGTTAATGCAGCATGATGCCTTTTTGACTTTTTATTCTGGTTCATTTTTATCCTAATTATATTTTTAAACCCCGTTTTATTAATTCACTTAGGATTATCCTCGAATGGCATAAATAATAACTTACTCAGATAGCGTGTATTATGAACAGTTTTTTTCCTTAAAATTATAGAAAAGAATGTTATTCGGAATTTGAAATACTTTTCTGTTTAATATTACACTCCAAGATCTGCTTTTGTGTGCTTTACTTCTGTAATATTACTGCATTTTATCTTTTTTGTATATTAATGAACATACATTTTATAAAAGCAGAAAACTGAAACACAGGGGTCACTTTAATAAAAATGCCCGAACTGAATTACATCTTTGGCATCACTTTGGATCAATTGCAAACATTAAAAAATTTCTTCAGGATTATTTTGCCACGATTGTTCCGGATTTTTACTTCCGATTCAATTTATTTCGAAGTGCTCCTATCACTTTTGGATTAACCTGTCATGAGTTTTGGATTAAGTTTCTATGATCTTGAGATAGTTTAACTATATTTCTCCTATTTTGTTGCTTTCCTGTTACATTGCCCGTCTTAATTCTTTTTTGTTTTGTTCTGGTTTTCCATTGTCCTTTTTTATTTTACAAAGATATATATTTCAGTTTTCACGTTAGCTACTACTTAATGCATATCATATTAAAACATGTTAATGCTTTCAAAATTAAAAAAAAATTAAAAATTAGATTTGTAATACCTCAACTTCCTTCTTTACTTATAAAACCTTATAGTCTTAATGGTGGGAGCCCTAAAAAGCGCATGTTAAAAGTATATATATATATATATATATATATATATATATATATATATATATAGTGAAATTGTCTGTGTGTGTGTCCCTGTGTGTACATTTCCCTACCAAACTATTCGTTCAATTTTCAGTCTTCAGACTCGAGATTTGACATAAGGTGTATTGAGATTACGGAAAATCATTTTAATCGGCTAGAAAATTGACTGTCAAGAAGTCAAAGTTGAACGATTTGACCTTTGTAAACTCTACCAAACTCCTCCGCTAAGTGTGGGTCTAAACGCTTTAAATTTAAGATGTAGATTACTGGACATGGATCAAACATTTTAATTCGATTTAAGCTTAAACTAATAAATGTTAAGGGATCAAAATTGGGGTCAAAGATTTCGAAACTTTGACCTCTGCGGTCTCTACCAAATTACTCAGCAAATATTTGGTCTAAGCATTTGCAATTTTACATAAAGTGTATTCATACATGGGGTAAGATTTTTAATCGGATTTTGGCTGAAAATTTGGCTGCCAAAGTGTCAATGTTTAAAAGATCTGACCTTTGCGGGCTCTAGCAAATTATTCAGTCAATTTTGGTTCTAAACATTGGAAATTTTACATAAAAAGTATCCAGATGTGCGACAAGCTTTTTAATCAGTTTTGGAGCGAAAATTTGACTGCCCAGAGGTCAAAGTTTAAAGAGTTGACTTTTGTAGAATCTACCAAACTCCTCCACCAATTTTGTGTCTAAACATTTGAAATTTAAGATGTAGGTTACCTGGACATGATTTTAACTTTTTAATATATATATATATGTATATATATATATATATATATATATATATATATATATATATATATATATGTAATGGCATGGGTGCCCGGGTGCTTGGAGGTGTGTATTGAGCAAAAAAAATAGTGGTAGTAGGAAGGCAGGCTTGAACCCATACGGTGAAGGAGGAAAAGAACGGTAAAAGAACGTGACGTCTTTGCTGTTACGACCACCGGCAAACCAGAAGTGAAGTAGGTTTAAATAAAGGCTAGACAATCGAAAAGAGGGGATGACTTTCGAAAAAAAATTTTTTTTAATTTGACCCCCTTTTATGACCCCTTAACTGTTTTAGGCTCAAATTAAGTTATTAAGTTAGACCCATGTCCAAGGAACCTATATCTAAAGATTCAAGTGTGTATACCCATAATTTGCGGAGAAGTTTGGTAGAGTTCTCAGAGGTCAAATTGTTGAACTTTGATCACTTAACAGCCAAATTTCTGGCCGAAAAGATTTTCCCAAATCTCAATACCCTGTATATCAAATTTCGAGTGAAAGTATTTGCCTCTCTGTGTGTGTCTGTGTGTGTACATTTCCCTACGCAATAACTCTGTCAATTTTAAGTCTACAGAGTACTGAGATTTGGGAAAATCTATGTGATCGGTTTTCGGACAGAAATTTGGCGATTAAGGGATCAAAGTTCAACGATTTGACCTTTGAGAACTCTACCAAACTCCTCCGACAATTTTGGGTCTAAACATTCGAAATTTTAGATATAGGTTCTTTAGACATGGGTCTAACTTAATGACTTGATTTGAGCCCAAAACAACAAATTTTAAGGGGTCATAATAGGGGGTCAAAGTAAAAAAAAATTGACCGTTTTTTTTTGCTCAACATACACCCGAGCAACGCAGGGCACCCATGCTAGTATATATATATATATATATATATATATATATATATATATATATCAAATTTGGAGTCTGTAGACTAAAAGTTGACAGATTTATTGCGTAAGAAAATGGACACAGAAAGACAGACACGTTCACTATATATATATATATATATATATATATATATATATATATATATATATATATATATATATATATATATATATATATATATATACATATGCACATGAAGT
Source organism: Euprymna scolopes (assembly GCF_053919585.1). Taxonomy (NCBI): domain Eukaryota; kingdom Metazoa; phylum Mollusca; class Cephalopoda; order Sepiida; family Sepiolidae; genus Euprymna; species Euprymna scolopes. The sequence continues at coordinate 85,848,525 of NC_136503.1, read as the reverse complement.
TACGAGCAGTACATAGGGCCCGTGCAAAGCCGGGCTTAACTGCTAATATATATATATATATATATATATATATATATATATATATATATATATATATATATATATATATATATATATAAGTGCCACGCAAAAGTATTGGATGCATTACATTTTTCTTCATAACTTTAATTAGGGTTCACGATTTTACCTAAAATTTGTTCAATATATTTCTATTACTATTCTATCTGGGGTAGTAATTACAAAATTGAAATTCATAAAGTTTATATTAAAGGAAAAATATAAATCAACTAACGCAAAAGTATTGGATACATTGATTTAATATTTGGTTGCATAGCCTTTATTGCATTCAACAGCTTCCAATCGCTTTCTATAGTTGCACACACGTTTTTTGCAAAGACATGCAGGTATTTTGTGCCATTTTTCTTTGCAGGACTGTTCTAGTTGTTGAGTATTTTGTGGATTCCTCTTGTGAACATTGATTTTCAATATTTTCCACAAATTTTCAATTGGGTTGAGGTCTTGAGACTGACTGCGCCAAATAAGAACGTCAATTCCGTTATTTCTAAGCCATTCTTTGGTTAGTTTGGCAGTATGCTTGGGATCATTGCCCTGCTGAAACACGAAATTGCTATTATGTCCCAACAAATCATTTCTCCAACAAAAAATTTCTCCAAAATATCTATGTACATACGTTCAGTCATTCTACCATTGATGATTTCTAGTTCGGATGAAAAACACCCTCATACCTATAATCGAACCACCGCCAAACTTTATCGTAGGAATGGTACTCTTTTTGTTATAAGCGATGCCATTTTTACGCCATACATGTGTTACAGTGTTTCTTCCAAAGATTTCGATTTTCGTTTCGTCTGACCAGATTATCTGGTTCCAAAATTCTTGGGGTTGTTCCCCATAAGTTTTAACATAATTCAAACGTGATCTGACATGTTTAAGCTTCAATAATGTAACTTTTGGGGAACCTTGATACAAAACCTGCACTATTTAGAATTCTACTGATTGTATCCTTGCTCACATTAATCCCAGCTTCTCTGAGGTCGGTTTGAATTTCACCACAAGTAAGAAAAGTGTTTTTTACCTTTCTGCTTACCAACCTTGATTTTTTTTTTCGTTTAATTTCCTTGGCCGACCAGATCTTGTAATATTTGCAACAGCTTCACCAGGGTTTTTTAAACGTTTCCAACTGTACTAAGTGGTAGATTAAGTTTCCTTAATATTATTCGATACCCTTTTCCTTCTTTGTGCTTATCAATGATTTTTAACGAATTCTATTGACAACTCTTTAGTTTTAGGCATTTTTATAAATTAACTGGTTTACTTTGAAGGAGTGAGCCCAAACTGGAAGAATTTTATAAAATCATTTTAATATAAAGCTCTCCGATTAGTCAGTGATAACTCGTTTGCATTATTGCAACACGCTAAGCAAAAGTCATTTAAATTTATTTAAGAAAAATAATTTTTTAAAAGTGTATCCAATACTTTTGCGTTTGTTAATTCATATTTTCCTTAAATATAAACTTTCTAAACTTTGATTTTGTAATTACTACTTAAAAATAGTTTAGAATAGTAATAGAAATATACTGACAAAATTTTAGGCAAAATCTTGAACCCTAATTAAGGTTATGAAGAAAAATGTAATGTATCCAATACATTTTCGTGGCACTGTATATATTCTTTCTAGAGATCCACAATTTCCGTCTAGTCGTTAATCCTTCCTCGGTCAAAAATGTCTGCACGTTTTAATAGAAAGTGAAATTGCTAACTACCAGTGGCGATTATTCCAAAGTCTTCTTACTGAAGAAGCCAATTTCGATAGCTTAGTTTTTTATTAATATATATGTGTACCTCGTGGTTTGTGTAGATGATGTATCGGATGGAAGCTCTGGATTTGTAAACACGGTCGAATTTTGAAGTCATCAGGAAACACTAGTCTATCTAGCCATATTAAAGAGATCTGATGCACCAAAACTCTCTTTGTGGATGTCAATCGAATAGGTATTTGCTTCGTTCTTACCGCAGGAAGATATGGCATGAGGTCGGAGTTTGGGAAACCTAAAGGAGTAGTAGCCTAGCCTTTTAAAATTGCCTTGAGTGAGCCATCAGCATTCTTTAAGCAGTACACAATCAACTTATTCCACCTGAAAGACAGAAGGCGAAGATCTGAGATGGTGAAACTCCTAGGACCATCCAAAGCCATATCTCAGTCTGAGAGATGTAAGGTTATTTTCTGCTCAGAATTTTCCAAGACACTGTCATCCATTGTAGAAGACTTATCCTCGACTGGCATATATAATAACTTACTTATGTAGCATGTATTATGAACGCTGTTCTTATTTTTAATATTACCATTTGCATTAAATGTAAATTTTAGTTTAAAGATCTGAATTGAGTAGCAACTCATTCTTCCGATGAGTCAAATCTAATAACGGAATATATTTGAAAGGTTGTAAGATACTAGAGAGAGCGTAAGATGGACAGAAATAATCTGTAAAATAGAAACAGGTACAAACCGAAATATACATTCGTAAGGTAGATAGGTAGAAAGAAAAAGCGAGGAAGATCTAAAAGAATCCAATGGGTGTGCCTCTTAAATAGAGGGGAACTGATGTTAACAAGGAAGGGCAACTGGGACTAATATTAAGTGCGTACCATTCAAAACGCAGTGATGCGATCGGCAAGTGTCTTTCCCGCTTTCCAACTGATTGGCACATTCTATAAGGGTGGTAAAGTACCGGTCAGGTGGTTGGAGGATGGGATGCTGTTGGTTCTAGTCTCAATATAAGGTTGGGTAGGTTTGGTCGGGTAAGGAAAGTGGTGTAATCTGTTTGATTGACAAGCAAATGTAATTAGCGATAATTGATTAGTCAAATATTCATGCGATTAAATTGACGGAACTAAACAAGGATTGGTTTATTTTCAAGTTGCATCCATTCAATCTGCGAGTTTATTCGTGCTTTTAAACTATTAATTTTACCCTTGTACAGACCAAAAACCAATCGAGAATAACGGTTAAGAAGACGGGAACAATTGACACCTTAAAGATTCGTAACATTATGGTAGTACATATGGATGAACTGTGTATGATTACTTATAGGTCTGTGACAATAATTTGTTGGCATTGGACTTGAAGCCAAGCAAGTTCTAAGACTTAAGAAAGCAGTCATGGGGTAATTTATTACACTGAGAGGATTGCAAAGTAAGGAAATATTTGTTCATTGTGATAGAAAGGCTAGCTTTTACTGCGAATACCTTAAACCAACGATTGCCGATCAGTCAAGCAGCTTCCATGAAAATAAGAATAGAAAGAAAGGCTAACAGCGTCTCCTGTTTTTGGTTTGTTATTTGCCCTATTTTTTGAAAAAGAGACGTTTTTCTCGAAATATTAAAGACTTCCATCATCCTGGTTATATGAAACAGGAAATCCATATTTACAGATTTATATTCGAGATTATGTGTTTTTTTGAATAAATGCCTAACGAAAATAAAAAATGCAAAAATCTCTACAAAACCTTTTTTTATTTGTCCGCTTTTGTTCATGCGTCGCGTTACTTCGGCATTTTCATGGCTATAACCTTCTTATACTCTCTCTATTTTTTTTTTTTGCTTTTTAGATATCTAACCTATTTGACCATTAAAAATTCTATTTCAAACACAAATTTGACCGAAAAATCGACGACGGACGCAAAGTACCCATAGATACATATACACGCATTTACAAATCATTAAAAACTAATCTCGATCTTGCGATTACTTACGATTCAAACACGAAACAATTTCTTTTATATTGATAGCTATCTTCAAGTTTCTAACAAAGATTGTATGGGAAGAATCAAAACGTTTAGACGTAATTAATCGAGTTAGCAGTAGAAATGGTTTCAGTTTGTCATGCCTGGCCTTTGTCACTCGAACCAAACAGCATTAGACTTGTTTGGAAGAAAAAACAAAACTAAAATCTAAATTAGCTGATGAATTTTATTAGCAGAATTCAACTCGTAAAATTCAACAAAAAGCATTTCAAATTCGTTTGATTTGTGAGATCTTGCATTCTTTTCGCGGCTCACGCCATAAAACTGCAGATATAGGAAATAAAAATAACTGTGAAGTGGAAATTGAGGAATCATCTCGCTTTTTAAGCTTTGTAAATATAAAGAAATTTTTAAAATAATAAAACCGTTAGAAAGTCATAGAATACATTTTTTAATCTTATATTTTTCACTAATATTTTTCTTTGTCAGACATTTTTTCATGCGTTTTTAGTTACATTTTGGCCAAAAAATTGTTGAAGTCGATCCGTGCGATATTAAACATATACCAAGGATTACAGTGTGTCTGTGTGTGTGCGCGCGTGTGTGTGTGTGTGTGTGTGTGTGTGTGTGTTGAAAACGGTTGCGCGTAGCAACGCCAACTGAAATAGAAATTGTGGAAATCCTCCGAAGAAATCGACCTTATCCTCTCTTATTCAAGGGACGTGATTATTAATGACCTGCACGCATGCACGCATTATAACCAACATAACCGTTAAGAACGAAAAGATAGTAGCATTTAGTTGAGCCATTATACGTTTAGCTGATAAATAAATAAAGCCATTATATGTTTAGTTGATAAATAAATAAAGGCAGAAGAAACGAATATAATACTAGAGAAAAATGTACAGTATGGCAATAAGCTGCGAAAAGAATAATTTCGACATAGAAAGGATTAAACGCAACAGAAAAGTGTAGACTAAAACGGAAAAGAAGCAAAAAAGAAAGAAGGAAAGAAAATTGAAAGGAAAAATACAAGAATAAAAATATCAATAAAGGAAAGTATCGGAATTATCTTTTCGACGAGAAACGATGGCGAAGAACACACGTTTTAAGGCTTGCAATGAAATGGCGTCGTTGCTTTCAAACTCTTTTCATGTAATGATGACAAGCTGAGAACGTAGACAAATTTAACACACGTGTCTTCTATCTGAAAACCAAAATAGACAACCCAGGGAGGCTTTATGCAGTCAACTTCTCGTTTAGCGAAATTCGACGAGACTAGGATGTCTATATAACGCGTCAAATTAGGGCACCCGGTTTGGGGTAACAGAAAAATGATCTAGCGTCAATCATAGATAAGACACTTCTTTTGCTTCCCCTATGAAACTCACTTCCCTCTGTGATCGCACATTCCCATAAAAAGAAAAAAAGAAAAATCCAAATTAAGAGAAATCAAGTAGCTGGATTAGACCACAGATAAACATGGTCAAACAGTTTCTACTCTCCAACGGTTACAATTTGGGCAGAACTATCGTTCATTTTTTGGTGGTGTCTAACTTAATTGATTACATGTAATCATAGTTTTGATAACTTCAAGACTCTTAAAATTGAAAATGCATAGCGGAGATATTATCTGACATTTTTCTGACTCGCAGGTGTGAAGAATAAAGTGAGAATAGGGCGTATATGAAAAAGGTATGCCGTACATTTTTTAAAGTAGGTAAAAAAGGAGGGTAATGTTATGACCCTTTAGGCTGTGATCATAGCGTAGTATCTGTTAACTGTGGCAAGCTGGAGCAATGGTCAAAACATTATTATTATTGTTATTGTATTCTTGTTAATTGATTTGAGCGACGGATGCTCGCTGGATCAGTTATTATGATTAAAAGAGTAAACATTTAAATTGCGAAAGAAATGATTGACATGTGAATCGCAAAAAGAATGTGAAAATAGAAAAGATATGTAAACATTATTTGGGGGTTTTGAATAAACAAATAACTAGGTGGATTAGATTGGTATGAGACACGTAATTAGGTGACGTAAGAGAACACGTGATGTAGTTAGTTTTGGAGAGATTCAGAGAGTTGAGATTTGACCACCATGACAGACAGACGTAGACAAGGGTGGACAGACAGCTGGGAGCGAGCTGTATGAACAGAAAATGTAGAAACTGCAGATCCTGTGAAAACCAATTGAGACAACTTTAATAAATTTATATTATAAAAATATAAAGAGTTGTTTTAATGGTTTCACAAAGAAGAACAGTTGTCTCAATTATATGGTGCTGATCGCTTCATGGTTGTCACGGAGCAGCGGGAAGATACAGAAGAAATCTTCAAGAAAACAAAATGTATGAAGCATATATTATTCTTCTTACATATGAACTGTAAAAATATCCCGTGCGATAAGTCTGATACAACATGATTCAGTTTACACGTCAATAGTATGTCCCCTGGTAAACAACATAATACGATTTATACGTTTATTATCTGTCTGTTAAAAGAACAATATCTTACATTCACTAGACAACACACGACACGTTTTAATATATCATCTCCATTCCAATTTCAACCAATATACAACAGACGTGTAAAGACACTAAGTAACTCTGGAACCGAGATCCCTTGATCATTACTACCAGAAATGGCCACATCGAGTCATGGATCCAATATCTGCAGGTAGGTTTTCTTCAAATCCAGCAGTGCTACATTAGTGCTACATTAATCTCATTCTTGCACCACTCTTGTACCTAAGTGGCACACACATTTGCATTCTCGGCGAAAGAATAATCATGTTGATTTAATTCCCAGTAATCTATTAGGTCGGTGAAAAAATAATGTCGCTTTTTGACGCTCAACAATCATCATCACACCTTTCATTTATCGAAGTAAGAATCATTAGAATCGACACATTTTTGCCAAGGAGAAACAAGTTTATTTATCCCATTAGCATAGAAATCCGGAGTTCTAGAAGTGATGAATTATTGAAGGCCAATTCAGCATCATCTCGGCCTGTAAAGCATCGCAGGAAGTTTTCGAGGTGCTTGAAAAAGTGATACTCCATGAATATAGCGGATAAGGCAGAGTCTCCTAGCCCAATTCGTTCAGCTTCTGCAGAGTCAGTTGAGCAACATGCGGATGAGCGTTGTCATGGAGGAGAATTGGTCCCTCCATATTGACCAATGGTCGGGCATATACATTGGATCTTTTGATGCATTTCGTCAATTTGCCGGCAGTACTTCGCCGTAATCGTTTCGCCCGGATTCAAAAAGCTGTGATAGATGAGATCAGCGACAGACCACCAAATAGTCACTATAACCTTTTCGGTGCAATTTCGGCTTCGGGAAGTGTTGTGGAGCTTCTCTGGCATCCAACTATTATGCCGAATGTCGCCGGTTCTCGTAGAGGATCCACACGTCACAATCCGCTCAAGAAATGAGTCATTTTTTGTTGTGCAGAAGAAGCGTAGAAGAAGCCTAGAAGACACGGCGATTGTTTTTATTATCGTTTAATCCACGCGGCACCCATTTATCCTGAACTTTTTTTACTTGCCTATTTGCTTTAAATGTCGAACGACTGTTGAGTGGTTGAACTCGAGTTCAACAGCAACTTCTCCTGTGGTTTTGCGAGGATCTGCTTCAATTAAAGCTTTCAAATGTTCATCATCAACCGCAATCGACCTGTCGCGCCCGTCTTCATCTTCGAGGATCTCGTCAGCTTGGCGAAATTTCTTGAACCACCGCTGTGCCACATGTTTGTTAGTGGTTCCTAGACCAAACGCATCATTCATATCACGAGCTGTCTCGGCAACTTTTCGGCCTAGTTTGAACTGGAACAAGAAAATCGTGCGGATTTGAAAATTTGTCGAAAAGCCTGCAAAAATTGAATGAAGAATGTGAGAACGGTAACGAATAACACGATTCGATAGAGCAAAATATATCTCAATGAATTAATTCAGAAATCATATGTGAAATTAACATATATGATAAAACAATATTGTTTTTGCACGGATCGCAGGTTATCTTCTGCTTGCAGGTTGCTCAACAGCCATGCGCAGTGTTTATTCTTTAATGCTCCAAACGTTTCTGGCGGTATGTTATTAGCAAAGCCTTATCAAGTTCTATCTAAAGTTTGTCTTTATATGCATCTCGATTCTTAGTAGGAATTACATGGAATTGTATTGCACAACTAAATTGGCGGTTCACTCATGGACCAGTTTCATCTCGCAGTCTAGGCTTTTTCATGTGGCACCCATTTATCCCATTAGGATATAAATCGTTAATTAAAGCTTTATTGATGAGAGGATCGACGAGTAACAAGGACACATTTAGAGGATATATATATATATATATATATATATATATATATATATATATATATATATATATCGCTCTACAGGATAAATTCAAAACAAATGAAATAATCAAAGACGATTTTGCTACATATATTCTCCGCAACATGGTGAGTTACATGACTACATTATTTATATGTAAATGTTTACATTTAGCTTTTATTTGCATATGAAGTTAAATGTGTGTACATGTTTATATATTTGTATTTACAGGATCTTTTCCTTAATAACCAGAGCATTATTAATTTAGAAACACTGTTTCTAAGCGTAAGGGTTGATATTGTGTGCTACATTTAGTTTAACTTAGTTTTATGCAAACAAGACAAAGAGAGAGTAAAAGCTCTTTGTGTAAATTCTGATACATCGGATTTCTGTGAAACTTAAACAAATTGAATAAAAAGTTGTATTATTTGGATTAACAGTGATATCGGATTAATAGTGATATCGGATTAATAGTGATAAATCGGCTGGCAATAAATCGGAACGTTATACCCCTTCGCCACGCTTGTCTCGTTTGAAATTGGAAGATGGCATCAAATATTTCAAACATGTATCCACACAGCCATTGATCAAATGAAAATATTTTGTCATTTCAAAACCCATTTAAACTTATGAGTTCAGTGTAAGAATTTCTTTGCATGAATTAAAAATAGTTCGATTTTCTAAAATAAATATAGAGAAATGTTTTTTTCTTTAATAAATGATATTAAATAGAATGATGATTCCCCCCCATGTTAATTTTTCTATGTTCATTTATAATTTTTTTTAATTCAGTGCACGGTCAGCATTTTGTACGGTCTCATACTAATAGATAATATTCATCTTGAAAAGAAATGTTAAATAGCGGATATTTGTTTCGAATGTCATTTTTTATTCAATTTAAGCATTTTAATTTAGTATATAAAGTCCTTTAAAAAATTTCAAAAAATTTTGACAGTTGCTCGGCTGTGCTAATTCCAAACATACGGTTTCTTTCGATTCGGAGATCAATCGCTTAACTGTGCTGCCGCGACGCATATATACATTTATATAACTTTATATACAAAGAAAAGTCGGATACATTTGTTTGTGCATGCATTTTCACTTACTATATACGTTAATTATTTTTTCATTGTTGAATATTTATTTCTTTTCATTCAATGAATCTTTCTTTTCTGTTAAATGCATCATGTTTTCCACCTTTCAATCCTAACCCGAACCATACTATATTTTTAATTTTATTTTTTCTTCAGCCAATCGACATGAATGCTTTCCGTCCATCTTTTGTCGTCACCATTTTGTCGATTGTTTTCCCGCGTCGTGTATCGCCTCTCAATTGTTGTTCATATCCTTTTTTCCATTCGCAATTGACTTTCTTCGCCGCCATTTTTTTTTCATACAAAAGAACGACAGATTCCATTTTAACACACATTTGTTCATTTATTATTATTTTATTATTATTTTCTTTTGTTTTTGGTCTTTGTTTTTCTTGCTTGGTTTTATTTTCTTTTCTTTACCGTCAACAATATTTACGAACCAATTGAATCTTCTTATCTTCATTTAAACAAATCTTTTTACATACAAATCTCGGCAGACATTTAAATGTTGATTCGATAGTTGTTTTGGGTTTTTTTTATATAAGGACGAGGTTTAATTGTCTACATGACAGCAATCCACTTGTATTGTCATTTAAGTTTGATGCAAGTTTCAGCATTCCTTTTATTCAAATTTAAAACATTCCTCATTTTAAAAGATATTTAATTTACTTCATTCATTTTTATAAACACCTGTGTTCAACTTAAATGTTAAGCAAATTTAAAAACTGACATTTTCTTTCGGATCGAATTGGATAAATCCTTGCCACGCTATTAGATGTTCTGTCCATAGGTAGATTAGGCATAGTACCGTTTGAAATAACATTTACAGCTATAAACGCACAGATTTGTAGTGAAACTATGTAACTGCATCCATGCATCTTTCTACGTGCTTCGGTCTGTTGAATGCCCGGTTATAAACCGTTCATCTGTTACACAGAAGTTGGAAATATTTTGTTTTCAGCTTTCATTAGGTTCTACTGACTTATAATCGCTCCAGTAAATGTTACACACAGGGTGCCCTCCTCTACCTTTATAAGAGCCGATGGAATACTGCTGCTACATCTGAAAAGGTGAAATACAGAGCACTCTTTTCTGCTTTGGCAAAGTATACAAATTGACTTCGAAATCTAGTGAGGGAATATCTCCCCTTCCCTTTCACATACAAACACGTTAATAGTCTCTCTCTACTATATCGTTATTTTTGCGTCAGACGGAATCTCATTGGACAGGGATTCTTTGAAAGAGTATTTGTGGAAAGTATTACAGCTAGACTGCTTTCCCAGTGATGACAACTTGGTCGTCTGCAAATCAAGTGTCAATAAATTCTTGTCATAAATCATTTCATATTCAAACACAATGATCAATGTTAGAACTCTCATGATATACCTCATTTTTGTGCTAGCAATATTTTCCATGGTCATTAGTGTCCTGGTTATTAATGTCCCGCACATAAGTGTTCTGGTCATTAGTGTCCCAATCATACATGTCCTAAGTCTTACTTGACTTAGGTATTTGGTGTACCTTTTTATTTGTGTAACGGTAATATCTGTTTTGTTGTGGTTTTGACTACGCCTTAGGACAATACAATGACACTCCAGCCTAAAATAAAAAGTATATGATAACCGCCACTGTTTTGCTAAAGGAAAAATATGAGAGAAAACTTAGTTCCATTCATTACAATTAAAATTTACAATGCATGTTATACTGCCGTCAAATAAGTACATGCAAATACAATAAAAACGATTCCAAACCAAGTTCTTAACGAATAAAATTGATATATTCGTCAAAATAAAATGTATATGCAAATACAATTTAAAACGATTCCACACCAGGCTTTCAACCAATAAAGTTTATATCTTCGTCAAAATTAAAAGAGTATGTTCCAATACAATTCAATATTCTATATCAAGCTTTCAAACCATGCAAGTGTGCGTATTCTCTCTTTACGTTACTAGTACATAAATGAAAAGGTGCACTAAATACCTGGGACACTTAAGACCTAGGACACTATTAACCTACACTTATGCCCGGCATACTAGTTACCAGGACACTAATAACCTAGATCCCATTTCCGTCTCATTAAACATTTACTCACAAATTTAGCCTTAAAAAATGTAACTTGTTGGGTCATCCGTAGTTGGTTTTTGTAATAAAAAGGCATCCCTAATTATTATTTCTGTTTGGTATATCTCCCTCTTGTACTCTTTCCTTTTTTATTTGACCTATATCTCTCCGTTTATGGATTAAATAGTATTAATACTTGTGTCGATATTTCGCACTGTTTAATATGAGCTCTTCCAATCTTTTCTATTATAGACTGTTCATTAAGAATTAAATAGAATAAAATGTGTGTATATATATATATATATGTATATATATATGTATATATATATAAACTTATTAAAGAATACTTAAGAATGGGCACTGTCTGCAAGATAAAAACTTAAAGTCAGTCAACTAGCGTTTATGTAATGTTCACGACTTCCGTTCGTTAGAACACTGTAGATTGTTTAATGTATTCGCCCAAATTAGGCGCTTAATACTTATTAATTTCTTTTATTCCTGTGACAAGTGTTTGTATGGTTTAGCGAATGGAGCAAAAGGTGATTTCGTGGCTGGATCGGGTCTTATGACCGGCAGGAATTGTCACCTCCTACACTGAGGATTGCGTAAGCATGAATTATTAGTGTTTGTATGAATAAAGAATAATTATTGTTTAATTATAACTATATATAATATATATAACTACTTCATTTACTCACATAAATTAATATACGGAAGTATAAATTTATGCGTAACCTTTAAGTATTTACTTCAACAGTGCTCAATACGTAAGCAGGGCTAGGTAGTAAGTTATAATATATATATATGGCGATTAAGCTACACTGAATATTCCTCGTTTCATCCACTCTAGGATTCTTCAGACTTCAAGCCTGTAGCTTAATCGCCATATATATTTTATAACTTACTATATATATATATATATATATATATATATATATATATAGAGAGAGAGAGAGAGAGAGAGAGAGAGAGAGAAGAGGGAAACGAGAATGATAGATACTGAATTAAATACATGAATATAAAATGAAAGTGAATAAATAGAAAGTTAATAAGAAATGGTTGAGTAAATATCAAATGACATCTTATTGTCCGATTGTAAAATGAAAAAGCAAAATTTTTATATAACAAAAGTAACATATAGAAACTCAGTGATTGTTGTAGACTATCGTGAATTTGCCGAGGCATAAATACCGAAAATGAAAAGCAGAAACGAATGATGTGTTTTAAACATAAATCAAATCTTGAACAATGTTAAAAGCAGAAGAAAGAATATTGTCGTGGCATGGACTGACTACTAGAAAGGCTACGACAAAATACAAAAGGCATATATAATTGAAAGGGTTAGAATATACAAGATATCTAAAATATTTTAATCTTAAGAAAACAATAAGAACGTTAAGAATGGAACCAACAGCCCGGTGGGGTGAGGGAACACTTTATTGCGTTAAGACTGCAACGATGCATCTTCCAAAGAAACTCTTTATCAGCACTATAATCATCTACATACTAAGCAAGTGTGATAGCGGATAAAATTTTAGACAGAATTAAGAATAAAAACGGTATGAATTTATTTGTAAAAAGCTATAACGAACTGGAAAATCTGAAAAACATAAGCGCAATTGTCTGCCAAAATAAACAAATAGAATTCAGAAAAATGCGCACTCTTGGAAATAAAAAGGGACAAGATGGAACAATGGAGGCAATGAAAATGTTCACTCAAGAGAAAATGACGGCACTTGGTGAACATGATATCTTTAAATACTTTGTATGTCTGAAAGTAGACACTAACAAATCGAAATGAAAAAAAATTGGAAAGGAATGTCTGAGAGAAACAAAAACAAACTTAGAAACTAAATTATATAGTAGCAATTTAGTAAAATAAAAAAAACACCTAGAAAGTATCACTGAGAAGGTACTCTATACTACTAAACAGAAGAAGAACTTCGGTATCTTGAACAGACAACTAGTGGGCAATGAGCACACACAACGCACTCCACTAGAGATATTACACTGGTGTACTCTACGCGAAAATGAACGTAATACAAAAAAAAACGATAAATAAAAGTATATGACCAAACCAACGAAACTATAAAAAAAATGATTGCAGAAAACTATAATGAATGAATACAGAAAACTATAATGAATGAACACAGAAAACTATACTAATAAATGAATGCAGAAAACTATCATAATAAATGAATACAGAAAACTAAATTAATAATAAATGAATGCCGAAAATTATAATAATAAATGAATACAGAAAACTATAATAATAATAAATGAATACAGAAAACTATAATAATGAATAAATTCAGAAAACTGTCATAAATGAATACAGAAAATTATAATAATAATAACTGAATGCAGAAAACTATAAAAAATAAAGCCAGAAAACTATAATAAATGAATACAGAAAACTATAATTATAAATGAATACAGAAAACTATAATAATAAATGAATACAGAAAACTATAATAATAAATGAATACAGAAAACTATAATAAAAAATGAATGCAGAAAATTACAATAATAAATGAATGCAGAAAATTATAATAATAAATGAATGCAGAAAACTATAATAAATGAATGCAGAAAACTAAAATAAATGAATAGAGAAAACTATAAAATATGAATACAGAAAACTATAATAAATGAATAGAGAAAACTATAATAAATGAATACAGAAAACTATAATAAATGTATACAGAAAACTATAATAATATTCAATGAATGCAGAAAATTATAATAATACATGAATGCAGAAAATTATAATAAATGAATACAGAACATTAAAATAATAAATAATTCATAAAAGCTATAATAAATGACTGCAGGAACGTATATTAATAAATGAATGTAGAAAATTATAATAATAACCGAATGTAGAAAATTATAATAATAAATGAATTCAGAAAATTATAATAAATGAATACAGAAAATTAAAATAATAAATAATTGCAAAAAGCTACATCAAATAAATGCAAAAAATTATAATAATAAATGACTGCACAAAATTAAAAATAAATGAATGTAGAAAATAATAATAATAAATAAATACAGACAACTATAATAAATGAATACAGCAAATTAAAATAATAAATAATTGCGAAAAGCTATAATAAATGAATGCAGAAAATTATAATAATAAAGGAATGCAAAAAATTATAATAATAAATGAATGTAGAAAATTACATTAATAAAGGAATTCAGAAAATTATAATAATAAATGAATGCAATAAATTATAATAAATGAATAGAGAAAATTATAATAATAAATGAATACAGAAAATTATAATAATAAATCAATGCAGAAACTTAAAATAATAAATGAATGCAAAAAATTATAATAATAAATGAATGCGGAAAATTATGATAATAAATTAATGCAGAAAATTATAATAATAAACGAATACAGAAAACTATAATAATAAATGAATGCAGACAATTATAATAATAAATGAATGCAGAAAATTATAATAATAAATGAATGCAGAAAACTGTAGTAATAAATGAATGCAGAAAATTATAATAATAAATTAATGCAGAAAATTATAATAATAAATGAATACAGAAAACTATAATAATAAATGAATGCAGAAAATTATAATAATAAATGAATGAAGAAAATTATAATAATAAATGAATGCAGAAAATTATAATAATAAATGAATGAAGAAAATTATAATAATAAATGAATGCAGAAAATTAAAATAATAAATGAATGCAGAAAATTATAATAATAAAGGAATGCAAAAAATTATAATAATAAATGAATGCAGAAAATTATAATAATAAAGGAATGCAAAAAATTATAATAATAAATGAATGTAGAAAATTATAATAATAAAGGAATTCAAAAAATTATAATAATAAATGAATGCAATAAATTATAATAAATGAATAGAGAAAATTATAATAATAAATGAATACAGAAAATTATAATAATAAATCAATGCAGAAACTTAAAATAATAAATGAATGCAAAAAATTATAATAATAAATGAATGCGGAAAATTATGATAATAAATTAATGCAGAAAATTATAATAATAAACGAATACAGAAAACTATAATAATAAATGAATGCAGAAAATTATAATAATAAATGAATGCAGAAAATTATAATAATAAATTAATGCAGAAAACTGTAGTAATAAATGAATGCAGAAAATTATAATAATAAATTAATGCAGAAAATTATAATAATAAATGAATACAGAAAACTATAATAATAAATGAATGCAGAAACTTATAATAATAAATGAATGAAGAAAATTATAATAATAAATGAATGCAGAAAATTATAATAATAAAGGAATGCAGAAAATTATAATAATAAATGAATGAAAAAAACTATAATAATAAATGAATGCAGAAAATTATAATAATAAATGAATGAAAAAAACTATAATAATAAATGAATGCAGAAAATTATAATAATAAATGAATACAGAAAATTACAATAATAAATGAATGCAGAAAATTATAATAATACATGAATACAGAAAATTATAATAATAAATGAATGCAGAAAATTATGATAAATGCATACAGAAAACTATAATAATAAATGAATGCAAAAAAATATAATAATAAATGAATACAGACAACCAACAAAAAATAATTGCAGAAAACTATAATAAAAAATTAGTAAAGAAAATTATAATAATAAAGGAATGGAGAGAATCATAATAATAAATAAATGCAGAAAACTAAAATAAATGAATACATAATTGGAAAGGAATGTCTTAGTCAGAAAAGTATAATAATAAATGAATACATAAAGTTATCATAATAAATGAATGCAGAAAATTATAATAAATGAATACAAAAAATTATAATATTAAATGAATACAGACAACTATATTAATAAATAAATACAGAATATTAAAATAATAAATGAATGCAGAAAACTATAATAATAGATTAATGCAGAAAACTACAATAGTAAATGAATGCACAAAACTATAATAATAAATGAATGAAGAAATCTATAATAATAAATGAATGCACAAAACTATAATAATAAATAAATGCAGAAAACTATAATAAATGAATACAGAAAATAAAAATAATAAATAATTGCAAAAAGCTATAATAAATGAATGCAGACCATTATAATAATAAATGAATACAGGAAATTATAATAATTAATGAATGCAGAAAACTATAATAAAAAATGAATGCAGAAAACTATAATAATAAATGAATACAGGACATTATAATAATTATTGAATACAGAAAACTATAATAAATGAATGCAAAAAACTATATTAATAAATGAATGCAGAAAACTATAATAAAAAATGAATGCAAAAATTATAATAATAAATGAATGCAGAAAATTATAATAATAAATGAATGCAGAAAATTATAACAAGTTAATACTGAAAACTATAATAAATGAATGCAGAAAATTATAATAATAAATGAATGCAGAAAACTATAATAATAAATGAATACAGAAGGTTATAATATAAAATGAATACAGAAAGTTATAATAATGAATGAATAGAGAAAACTATAATAAATGAATGCAGAAAACTATATTAATAAATGAATGCAGAAAACTATAATCATGAATGAATACAGAAAATTATAATTATATGTGAATACAGAAAATTATAATAATAATAAATGAATGCAGAACATTATAATAATAAATCAATGCAGAAAAATAATAATAATAAATGAATACATAATTGGAAAGGAATGTCTGAGTCAAAAAATTATAATAAATGAATGCAGAAGATTATACTAATAAATGAATGAAGAAGATTATAATAATAAATGAATGCAGAAAATTATGATAATAAATGAATACAGAAAATTATAATAATAAATTAATGCAGAAAATTATAATAATAAATGAATGCAGAAAATTAATAATAATAAATGAATACAGAAAATTATAATAATAAATGAATGCAGAAAATTATAATAATAAATGAATACAGAAAATTATAATAATAAATGAATACAGAAAAGTATAATAATAAATGAATGCAGAAAATAATAATAATAAATGAATACAGAAAAGTATAATAATAAATGAATACAGAAAATTATAATAATAAATGAATGCAGAAAATTATAATAATAAATGAATGGAGAAAATCATAATAATAAATGAATGCAAAAAAGTATGATAATAAATGAATACAGAAAACTATAATAAATGAATACAGAAAATAAAAATAATAAATAATTGCAAAAAGCTATAATAAATGAATGCAGAAAATTATAATAATAAATGAATGCAGAAAATTATAATAATAAATGAATGCAGAAAATTATAATAATAAATGAATGCAGAAAATTATAATAATAAATGAATAGAGAAAATTATAATAATAAATCAATGCAGAAAATTATGATAAATGAATACAGAAAATTATATTGATAAATGAATGCAGAAAATTATAATAATAAGTGAATGCAGAAAACTATAATAATAAATGAATACAGACAACACAAAAAAATGATTGCAGAAAACTATATTAATAAATGAATGCAGAGAACTATAATAATAAATGAATGCAGAAAATTAGAATAAATGAATACAAAAAATTATGATGATGAATGAATACAAACAACTATATTAATAAATAAATACAGAATATTAAAATAATACATGAATGCAAAAAACTATAATAATAAATGAATGCAGAAAACTATAATAATAAATGAATACAGGAAATTATAATAATTATTGAATACAAAAAACTATAATAAATGAATGCAAAAAACTATATTAATAAATGAATGAAGAACATTATAATAAAAAATGAATGCAGAAAATTATAATAATTAATGAATGCAGAAAATTGTAATAATAAATGAATGCAGAAAATTATAACAAGTTAATACTGAAAACTATAATAAATGAATGCAGAAAACTATATTAATAAATGAATGCAGAAAACTATAATCATGAATGAATACAGAAAATTATAATTATATGTGAATACAGAAAATTATAATAATAATAATAAATGAATGCAGAAAATTATAATAATAAATCAATGCAGAAAATTAATAATAATAAATGAATACATAATTGGAAAGGAATGTCTGAGTCAGAAAAGTATAATAATAAATGAATGCAGAAAATTATAATAATAAATGAATGCAGAAAATTATAATAATAAATGAATGCAGAAGATTATACTAATAAATGAATGCAGAAGATTATAATAATAAATGAATACAGAAAAGTATAATAATAAATAAATGCAGCAAATTATGATAATACATGAATACAGAAAATTATAATAATAAATGAATACAGAAAATTATAATAATAAATGAATACAGAAAATTATGATAATAAATGAATGCAGAAAATTATAATAATAAATGAATACAGAAAATTATAATAATAAATGAATACAGAAAAGTATAATAATAAATAAATTCAGCAAATTATAATAATACATGAATACAGAAAATTATAATAATAAATTAATACAGAAAATTATAATAATAAATGAATACAGAAAATTATAATAATAAATGAATACAGAAAATTATAATAATAAATGAATGCGGAAAATTATAATAATACATGAATACACAAAACTATAATAATATGTGAATGCAGAAAATTATAATAATAAATGAATACAGAAAATTATAATAATAAATGAATACAGAAAATGATAATAATAAATGAATGGAGTCAATCATAATAATAAATGAATGCAGAAAATTATAGAAATAAATCAATGCAGAAAACTTTAATAATAAATGAATACATAATTAGAAAGGCATGTCTTAGTCATAAAAGTATAATAATAAATGAATACATTAAGTTATAATAATAAATGAATGCAGAAAAATATAATAAATGAATACAAAAAATTATAATATTAAATTAATACAGACAACTATATTAATAAATAAATACAGAATATTAAAATAATAAATGAATGCAGAAAACTATAATAACAAATGAATGCACAAAACTATAATAATAAATGAATGAAGAAAACTATAATAATAAATTAATGCAGAAAACTATAATAATAAATGAATACAGAAAACTATAATAATACATGAATGCAGAAAATTATAATAATAAATGAATGCAGACAATTAATATACTAAATGAATACAGACAATTATAATAATAAATGAATGCAGAAAATTATGATAAATGAATACAGAAAATTATATTGATAAATGAATGCAGAAAATTGTAATAATAAATGAATGCAGAAAACTATAATAATAAATGAATACAGACAACCAAAAAAATGATTGCAGAAAACTATATTAATAAATGAATGCAGAAAACTATAATAAAAAATGAATGCAGAAAATTATAATAATAAATGAATGCAGAAAATAATAATAATAAATGACTGCAGAAAATTATAGAAATAAATCAATGCAGAAAACTATAATAATAAATGAATATAATTGGAAATAAATGTCTTAGTCAGAAAAGTATAATAATAAATGAATACATTAAGTTATAATAATAAATTAATGACGAAAATTAGAATAAATGAATACAAAAAATTATGATGATAAATGAATACAGACAACTATATTAATAAATAAATACAGAATATTAAAATAATAAATGAATGCAGAAAACTATAATAATAAATGAATACAGGAAATTATAATAATTATTGAATACAGAAAACTATAATAAATGAATGCAAAAAACAATATTAATAAATGAATGCAGAAAACTATAATAAAAAATGAATGCAGAAAATTATAATAATAAATGAATGCAGAAAATTGTAATAATACATGAATGCAGAAAATTATAATAAGTTAATACAGAAAACTATAATAAATGAATGCAGAAAATTATAATAATAAATGAATGCAGAAAACTATAATAATAAATGAATACAGAAAGTGATAATATAAAATGAATACAGAAAGTTATAATAAGGTATAACTAGAGAAAACTATAATAAATGAATGCAAAAAACTATAATCATGAATGAATACAGAAAATTATAATTGTATGTGAATACAGAAAATTATAATAATAATAATAAAGGAAACAGAACATTATAATAATAAATCAATGCAGAAAATTAATAATAATAAATGAATACATAATTGGAAAGGAATGTCTGAGTCAGAAAAGTATAATAATAAATGAATACAGAAAATTATAATAATAAATGATTACAGAAAATTATAATAATAAATTAATAAAGAAAATTATAATATTAAATTAATACAGAAAGTTATAACAATAAATGAATGCAGAAAGTTATAATAATAAATGAATAGAGAAAATTATAATAATAAATGAATGCAGAACATTATAATAATTAATGAATGCAGAACACTATAATAAATGAATACAGAAAATTATAATAATAAATGAATACAGAAAATTATAATAAATAAATGCAGAAAATGATAATAATGACTAAATACAGAAAATTATAATAATAAATGAATACAGAAAACTATAACAAATGACTGCAAAATATTATATTACGAAATACAGTAAACGATAATAATAAATGAATACAGAAAATTATAATAAGTCAATGCAGAAAATTATAATAATAAATGAATACAGAAAACTATAATAATAAATGAATGCAGAAAACTATAATAAATGAATACAGAAGACTATAATAAATGAATGCAGAAAATTATAATAAATGAATGCAGAAAACAATAATAATAAATGAATACAGAAAATTATAATAATAAATGAATGCAGAAAATTATAATAATAAATGAATGCAGAAAACTATAATAATAAATGAATACAAACAACCAAAAAAAATGATTGCACAAAACTACATTAATAAATGAATGCAGGAAACTATAATAATAAATGAATACAGAAAACTATGATAATAAATGAATGCAGAACATTATAATAAATAAATGCAGACAATTATAATGAATAAATACAGAAAACTATAATAAATGGATACAGAAAAATTATAATAATAAATGTATACACAAAACTATAATAATAAATGAATGCAGAAAACTATAATAATAAATGAATGCAGAAAACTATCATAATAAATAAATACAGAAAACTATAATAAATAAATGCAGAAAACTATAAGAAATGAATGCAGAAAATTTAAATTAATAAATTGAGAACATTATAATAAATGAATGCAGAAAATTATAATAAATGAATGCAGAAAATTATAACAAATGCATGCAGAAAACTATCATTATAAATGAATACAGAAAACTAGAATAATAAATGAATGCTGAAAATTATAATAAATGAATGTAGAAACTTATAATAAATGAATGCTGAAAATTATAATAAATGAATGCAGAACATTATAATAAATGAATGCCGAAAATTATAATAAATGATTGCAAAAAATT
The DNA here is from genome assembly GCF_053919585.1 of Euprymna scolopes. NCBI lineage: Eukaryota > Metazoa > Mollusca > Cephalopoda > Sepiida > Sepiolidae > Euprymna > Euprymna scolopes. Next base: position 85,826,922 of record NC_136503.1, on the reverse strand, counting down.
ATAATAATAAATGAATGCTGAAAACTATAAGAAATGAATGCAGAACACTAAAATAAATGAAAGAGAAAACAATAAAATATGAATACAGAAAACTATAATAAATGAATACAGACAACTATAATAAATGAATACAGAAAAGTATAATAAATGTATACACAAAACTATAATAATATTCAATGACTGGAGAAAATGATAATAATAAATGAATGCAGAAAATAATAATAAAGTAATACAGAACATTAAAATAATAAATAATTGATAAAAGCTATAATAAATGACTGCAGAAACTTATAATAATAAATGAATGTAGAAAGTTATAATAATAATAAATGAATGCAGAAAATAAAAATAAATGAATACAGAAAATAAAAATAATAAATAATTGCAAAAAGCTACATTAAATAAATGCTAAAAATTATAATAATAAAGGACTGCAGAAAATTATAATAATAAATGAATGTAGAAAACTATAATAATAAATAAATACAGAAAACTATAATAAATGAATACAGCAAATTAAAATAATAAATAATTGCAAAAAGCTATAATAAATGAATGCAGAAAATTAAAATAATAAATGAATGCAAAAAATTAAAATAATAAATGAATGCAAAAGATTATAATAATAAATGAATGCAGAAAATTATAATAATAAATGAATGCAAAAAATTATAATAATAAATGAATGCAAAAAATTATAATAATAAATGAATGCAGAAAATTATAATAATAAATGAATGCAGAAAATTAAAATAATCAATGAATGCAGAAAATTAAAATAATAAATGAATGCAAAAAATTAAAATAATAAATGAATGCAAAAAATTATAATAATAAATGTATGCAGAAAATTATAATAATAAATGAATGCAAAAAATTATAATAATAAATGAATGCAAAAAATTATAATAATAAATGAATGCAGAAAATTATAATAATAAATGAATGCAGAAAATTAAAATAATAAATGAATGCAAAAAATTATAATAATAAATGAATGCAGAAAATTATAATAATAAATGAATGCAAAAAATTAAAATAATAAATGAATGCAAAAAATTAAAATAATAAATGAATGCAAAAAATTATAATAATAAATGAATGCAGAAAATTATAATAATAAATGAATGCAGAAAATTATAATAATAAATGAATGCAAAAAATTAAAATAATAAATGAATGCAAAAAATTATAATAATAAATGAATGCAAAAAATTATAATAATAAATGAATGCAGAAAATTAAAATAATAAATGAATGCAGAAAATGATAATAATAAAGGAATGCAGAAACTTATAATAATAAATTAATGCAGAAAATTATAATAATAAATGAATACAAAAAATTATAATAATAAAAGAATACATAATTGGAAAGGAATGTCTTAGTCAGAAAAGTATAATAATAAATGAATACATAAAGTAATAATAATAAATAAATGCAGAAAATGAGAATAAATGAATACAAAAAATTATGATGATAAAGGAATACAAACACCTATATTAATAAATACATACAGAATATTAAAATAATAAATGAATGCAGACAACTATAATAATAAATGTATGCAGAAAACTATTATAATAAATGAATACAGGAAATTATAATAATTATTGAATACAGAAAACTATAATAAATGAATGCAAAAAACTACATTAATAAATAGAAGCAGAAAACTATAATGAAAAATGAATGCAGAAAAATATAATAAATGAATACAGAACATCAAAATAATAAATGAATGCAGAAAATTATAACAAGTTAATACTGAAAACTATAATAAATAAATGCAGAAAATTATAATAATGACTAAATACAGAAAATGATAATAATAAATGAATACAGAAAACTATAACAAATGAATGCAAAATATTATATTACGAAATACAGTAAACGATAATAATAAATGAATACAGAAAATTATAATAAGTCAATGCAGAAAATTATAATAATAAATGAATACAGAAAACTATAATAATAAATGAATGCAGAAAATTATAATAAATGAATACAGAAGACTATAATAAATGAATGCAGAAAATTATAATAAATGAATGCAGAAAACAATAATAATAAATGAATACAGAAAATTATAATAATAAATGACTGCAGAAAACTATAATAATAAATGAATACAAACAACCAAAAAAAATGATTGCACAAAACTACATTAATAAATGAATGCAGGAAACTATAATAATAAATGAATACAGAAAACTATGATAATAAATGAATGCAGAACATTATAATAAATAAATGCAGACAATTATAATGAATAAATACAGAAAACTATAATAAATGGATACAGAAAAATTATAATAATAAATGTATACACAAAACTATCATAATAAATGAATGCAGAAAACTATAATAATAAATGAATGCAGAAAACTATCATAATAAATAAATACAGAAAACTATAATAAATAAATGCAGAAAACTATAAGAAATGAATGCAGAAAATTAAAATTAATAAATTGAGAACATTATAATAAATGAATGCAGAAAATTATAATAAATGAATGCAGAAAATTATTACAAATGCATGCAGAAAACTATCATTATAAATGAATACAGAAAACTAGAATAATAAATTAATGCTGAAAACTATAATAAATGAATGTAGAAACTTATAATAAATGAATGCTGAAAATTATAATAAATGAATGCAGAACATTATAATAAATGAATGCCGAAAATTATAATAAATGATTGCAAAAAATTATAATAATAAATGAATGCTGAAAACTATAAGAAATGAATGCAGAACACTAAAATAAATGAAAGAGAAAACAATAAAATATGAATACAGAAAACTATAATAAATGAATACAGACAACTATAATAAATGAATACAGAAAAGTATAATAAATGTATACACAAAACTATAATAATATTCAATGACTGGAGAAAATGATAATAATAAATGAATGCAGAAAATAATAATAAAGTAATACAGAACATTAAAATAATAAATAATTGATAAAAGCTATAATAAATGACTGCAGAAACTTATAATAATAAATGAATGTAGAAAATTTTAATAATAAATGAATGTAGAAAGTTATAATAATAATAAATGAATGCAGAAAATAAAAATAAATGAATACAGAAAATAAAAATAATAAATAATTGCAAAAAGCTACATTAAATAAATGCAAAAAATTATAATAATAAATGACTGCAGCAAATTATAATAATAAATGAATGTAGAAAATTATAATAATAAATAAATACAGAAAACTATAATAAATGAATACAGCAAATTAAAATAATAAATAATTGCAAAAAGCTATAATAAATGAATGCAGAAAATTAAAATAATAAATGAATGCAAAAAATGAAAATAATAAATGAATGCGGAAAATTAAAATAATAAATGAATGCAAAAAATTAAAATAATAAATGAATGCAAAAAATTAAAATAATAAATGAATGCAAAAAATTAAAACAATAAATGAATGCAGAAAATTAAAATAATAAATGAATGCAAAAAATTAAAATAATAAATGAAAGCAAAAAATTATAATAATAAATGAATGCAGAAAATTAAAATAATAAATGAATGCAGAAAATTAAAATAATAAATGAATGCAAAAAATTATAATAATAAATGAATGCAAAAAATTAAAATAATAAATGAATGCAAAAAATTATAATAATAAATGAATGCAGAAAATTATAATAATAAATGAATGCAAAAAATTATAATAATAAATCAATGCAAAAAATTATAATAATAAATGAATGCAGAAAATTATAATAATAAATGAATGCAGAAAATTAAAATAATAAATGAATGCAAAAAATTATAATAATAAATGAATGCAGAACATTATAATAATAAATGAATGCAGAAAATTAAAATAATAAATGAATGCAGAAAATTAAAATAATAAATGAATACAAAAAATTAAAATAATAAATGAATGCAAAAAATTATAATAATAAATGAATGCAGAAAATTATAATAATAAATGAATGCAAAAAATTATAATAATAAATGAATGCAAAAAATTAAAATAATAAATGAATGCAAAAAATTATAATAATAAATGAATGCAGAAAATTATAATAATAAATGAATGCAGAAAATTAAAATAATAAATGAATGCAGAAAATGATAATAATAAAGGAATGCAGAAACTTATAATAATAAATTAATGCAGAAAATTATAATAATAAATGAATACAAAAAATTATAATAATAAAAGAATACATAATTGGAAAGGAATGTCTTAGTCAGAAAAGTATAATAATAAATGAATACATAAAGTAATAATAATAAATAAATGCAGAAAATGAGAATAAATGAATACAAAAAAGTATGATGATAAAGGAATACAAACACCTATATTAATAAATACATACAGAATATTAAAATAATAAATGAATGCAGACAACTATAATAATAAATGTATGCAGAAAACTATTATAATAAATGAATACAGGAAATTATAATAATTATTGAATACAGAAAACTATAATAAATGAATGCAAAAAACTACATTAATAAATAGAAGCAGAAAACTATAATGAAAAATGAATGCAGAAAATTATAATAAATGAATACAGAACATCAAAATAATAAATGAATGCAGAAAATTATAACAAGTTAATACTGAAAACTATAATAAATGAATGCAGAAAATTATAATAATAAATGAATGCAGAAAACTATAATAATAACTGAATACAGAAAGTGATAATATAAAATGAATACAGAAAATTATAATAATGAATGAATACAGAAAACTATAATAAATGAATGCAGAAAACTATATTAATAAATGAATGCAGAAAACTATAATCATGAATGAATACAGAAAATTAAAATTATATGTAAATACAGAATATTATAATAATAATAATAATAATAATAATAAATGAATGCAGAACATTATAATAATAAATCAATGCAGAAAATTAATAATAATAAATGAATACATAATTGGAAAGGAATGTCTGAGTCAGGAAAATGAATACAGAAAACTATAACAAATGAATGAAAAAATTACATTACGGAATACAGTAAACGATAATAATAAATGAATACAGAAAATTATTATAGTCGATGCAGAAAATTATAATAATATATGAATACAGAAAACTATAATAATATATCAAGGCAGAAAATTATAATAAATGAATACAGAAGACTATAATAAATGAATGCAGAAAATTATTATTAATGAATGCAGAAAACAATAATAATAAATGAATACAGAAAATTATAATAATAAATGAATGCAGAAAATTATAATAATAAATGAATGCAGAAAACTATAATAATAAATGAATACAAACAACCAAATAAAAATGATTGCACAAAACTATATTAATAAATGAATGCAGAAAACTATGATAATAAATGAATACAGAAAACTATGATAATAAAAGAATGCAGAACATTATATTAAATAAATGTAGACAATTATAATGAATAAATACAGAAAACTATAATAATAAATAGATACAGAAAAATTACAATAATAAATGTATACAGAAAACTATCATAATAAATGAATGCAAAAAACTATAATAATAAATGAATGCAGAACACTCTAATAATAAATGAATACAGAAACATATAATAATAAATGAATGCAGAAAACTATAAAAAATGAACCCAGAAAATTATAATTAATAAATTGAGAACATTATAATAAATGAATGCAGAAAATTATAATAAATGAATGCAGAACATTATAATAAATGAATGCAGAAAACTATCATTATAAATGAATACAGAAAACTATAATAATAAATTAATGCTGAAAACTATAATAAATGAATGTAGAAACTTTTAATAAATGAATGCAGAAAATTATAATAAATGAATGCAGAACATTATAATAAATGAATGCCGAACATTATAATAAATGATTGCAGAAAATTATAATAATAAATGAATGCTGAAAACTATGATAACTGACTGCCGAAAATTATAATAAATGAATGCAGAAAACTATAATAATAAATGAATGCAGAAAACTATAATAAATGAATACAGAAAACTATAATCATAAATGAATTCAGAAAATTATAATAATATATGAATGCAGAAAATTATAATAATAAATTAATACAGAAAATTATATTAATAAATGAATGCAGAAAATTATAATAATAAATTAATGCAGAAAATTATAATAATAAATCAATGCAGAAAATTATAATAAAAACTAATTACAGAAAATTATAATAATAAATTAATGCAGAAAATGATAATAAATTATTACAGAAAATTATAATAATAAATGAATACAGATAACTATAATAAATGAATGCAGAAAATTATAATAATAAATGAATGCAGAAAATTATAATAATAAATAAATGCAGAAAATTATAATAATAAATGAATACAGAAAATTAAAATAATAAATGAATACAGAACACTATAATAAATGAATGCAGAAAATTGTAATAATAAATGAATGCAGAAAACGATAATAATAAATAGATGCAGAAAACTATTATAATAAATGCATATAGAACAACTATATTAATAAATGAATTTAGAATACTATAATAATAAATGAATGTAGAAAGCTATAATAAAGGAATGCAGAAAACTATAATAAATGACTGCAGAAAACTATATTTATAAATTAATGTCGAAAGCTATAATAATAAATGAATGTAGAAAACTATAACAAATGAATGCAGAAAACTATATTACTAAATGAATGTAGAACACTATAAATGATTAATGTAGAACACTATAATAAATGAATGTAGAAAACTATATAAAATGAATGTAGAAAACTATAATAAATTAATGAAGAAAACTATAAATAATTAATGTAGAAAACTATAATAAATGAATGTAGAAAACTATAATAAATGAATGTAGAAAACTATAATAAATGAATGTAGAAAACTATAATAAATGAATGTAGAAAACTATAATAAATGAATGTAGAAAACTATATTAAATGAATGTAGAAAACTATAATAAATGAATGTAGAAAACTATAATAAATGAATGTAGAAAACTATAATAAATGAATGAAGCAAACTTTAATAAATGAATGCGGATAACTATAGTAATAAATAAATTTAGAAAACTATATTAAATGAATGTAGAAAACTATAATAGATGAATGTAGAAAACTATAATAAATTAATGTTGAACACTATATTATTAAATGAATGTAGAAAACTATAATATATGAATGCAGAAAACTATAATAAATGAATGCAGAAAACTATAATAAATGAGTGCAAAAAACTATAATAAATGAGTGCAAAAAACTATAATAAATGAATACAGAAAACTATAATAAATGAATGTACAAAACTATCATAAATGAATGTAGAAAATTATAATAAATCAATAGAGAAAACTGTAATCAATAAATGCAGAAAACTATATTAATTAATGAATGTAGAAAACTATAATAAATGATTGTAGAAAACTATAATAAATGAATACATAATACTATATTAAATGAATGCAGAAAACTATATTAATAAATGAATGTAGAAAACTATAATAAATGAATGTAGAAAACTATAATAAATGAATGTAGAACAACTATATTAATAGATGAATGTAGAATACTATAATAATAAATGACTGTAAAAAACTATGATAAATGAATGTAGAAAACTATAATAAATTAATGCAGAAAACTATATTAATAAATGAATGTAGAAAACTATAATAAATGAATGTAAAAAACTATAATAAATGAATGTAGAACAACTATATTAATAAATAAATGTAGAATACTCTAATAATAAATGAATGTAGAAAACTATAATAAATGAATGTAAAAAACTTGAATAAATGAATGTAGAACAACTATATTAATAAATAAATGTAGAATACTATAATAATAATTGAATCTAAAAAACTATGATAAATAAATGTAGAAAACTATAATAAATGAATGTAAAAAACTATAATAAATGAATGTAGAACAACTATATTAATAAATAAATGTAGAATACTATAATAATAAATGAATGTAGAAAACTATGATAAATGAATGTAGGAAACTATAATAAATGACTGCAGTAAACTATATTAATAAATAAATGTAGAAAACTATAATAAATGAATGTAGAAAACTATAATAAATGCATGTAGAAAACTATATTATTATATTGATAAATGAATGTAGAATATTATAATTATAAATTAATGTAGAAAACTATGATAAATGAATGCAGAAAACTATAATAAATGAATGTAGAAAACTATAATAATAAATGAACGTAGAACACTATATTAAATGAATGCAGAAAACTATAATAATAAATGAATGTAGAAAACTATAATAATAAATAAATGCAGAAAACTCTAATAATAAATGAATGTAGAAAACTATAATAAATGAATGTAATAAACTATAATAAATGAATGCAGAAAACTATAATAAATGAATGTAGAAAACTATAATAAATGAATGCAAATAACTTTAATAAATGAATGCAGAAAACTATAATAAATGAATGTAGAAAACTATAATAAATGAATGCAGAAAACTATAATAATAAATGAATGCAGAAACCTTTAATAATAAATGAATGCAGAAAATTATAATAATAAATGAATGCAGAAAACTATAATAATAAATGAATGCAGAAAACTATAATAGAAATGAATGCAGAAAACTATAATAATAAATGAATGCAGAAACCTTTAATAATAAATGAATGTAGAAAACTATAATAAATGAATGTAGAAAACTATAATAATAAATGAATGTAGAAAACTATAATAATAAATGAATGTAGAAAACTATAATAATAAATGAATGCAGAAACCTTTAATAATAAATGAATGTAGAAAACTATAATAAATGAATGTAGAAAACTATAATAATAAATGAATGTAGAAAACTATAATAATAAATGAATGTAGAAATCTATAATAATAAATGAATGCAGAAACCTTTAATAATAAATGAATGCAGAAAACTATAATAATAAATGAATGTAGAAAACTATAATAAATGAATGTAGAAAACTATAATAATAAATGAATGTAGAAAACTATAATAAATGAATGTAGAAAACTATAATAATAAATGAATGTAGAAAACTATAATAATAAATGAATGTAGAAAACTATAATAATAAATGAATGCAGAAACCTTTAATAATAAATGAATGCAGAAAACTATAATAATAAATTAATGTAGAAAACTATAATAATAAATGAATGCAGAAACCTTTAATAATAAATGAATGCAGAAAACTATAATAATAAATGAATGTAGAAAACTATAATAAATGAATGTAGAAAACTATAATAATAAATGAATGTAGAAAACTATAATAAATGAATGTAGAAAACTATAATAATAAATGAATGTAGAAAACTATAATAAATGAATGTAGAAAACTATAATAATAAATGAATGTAGAAAACTATAATAATAAATGAATGTAGAAAACTATAATAATAAATGAATGCAGAAACCTTTAATAATAAATGAATGCAGAAAACTATAATAATAAATGAATGCAGAAAACTATAATAATAAATGAATGCACAAAACTATAATAATAAATTAATGCAGAAACCTTTAATAATAAATGAATGTAGAAAACTATAATAAATGAATGTAGAAAACTATAATAATAAATGAATGTAGAAAACTATAATAATGAATGAATGCAGAAATCTATAATAATAAATGAATGCAGAAACCTTTAATAATAAATGAATGTAGAAAACTATAATAAATTAATGTAGAAAATTATAATAATAAATGAATGCAGAAAACTATAATAATAAATGAATGTAGAAAACTATAATTTAAAATTAATGCAGAAAACTATAATAATAAATGAATGCACAAAACTATAATAATGAATGAATGCAGAAAACTATAATAATAAATGAATGCAGGAACTAGTCCAGAAAGAAATACAAGAAGGCATTGTTGGAAAGCTGTACACTGGTGACTATGCAAACAACTGCATTTTGAACACACTAGCAGATTATAGACACAAACCGTGGACAGTACTGGAAAGCGAAATTTAGTAAGTCTATTGGCTCATTGTTAGCAGATAAAAACATCTAACCAAATAAATCTGGCCGTCATAATAATCATAATAGTTAACAATATTTTTTTAATTAGTGACCTAGTATATTTTGAAGCCACAGTTGATTAAAAGGTAAAGATAAACGAGATGGAAAAACGAATCAAATACATGGAACTCACAAGCGAACTAAAAGGAATATGAAATATGAGGAAAGTCAATATAAAACCAATTATTGTAAAGGAACAGGAAAAAATAGGAGAAATTGGAATAAAAGGGAAGATTGGGAATAAACAGCAGCCGATAATGATGAAAACGACTAAAATCTTAAGGAAAAAACCTTAATGTGGGGTTCTGGATATGACCTTAAACTATATCCAGTGGTGAGGCCCCAGCTTGCGGGCTTTGGGAAATGTGGAGCCACTCTTTAATTGCCATTGCTCCCATGGCCACTCTGACCCGGAGTTGTAGTACCTGTTAGGGTCCCAACTATGGGTTAAATAGAAACCGACTTGAAAACAACACATATATTCTATTAAAAAAAGAAATTCTTCAAAACCTTTGGATTCGACATTAAATAACCTGAAAAGGGTTGATATGCCGTAAAACAAAAACAACCAACCAACCTAAATGTGGAAGCAAGAACTAACCAACTACTTTGAAGTTTCACTACTCTAGAAGTGTAAGCCATGTTTAGTTGCAGAACAGTTTCCGATGGTTCGTTGTTATACACCAAGTCCTGAGAGGTGACTGGTTCGCAATAGACAGTTCTTGAGTTGGAAACCACAGAGCAAAAGATTCTTCCCGTGTTGAGGCGGAGAAAACATATGCGAAATTGCTACAGAAAGGTTTAATATTTATGGAACTGGTTTCTGATTGTTTGGTAGCAGAACGTGAATTAATTCGATTCTTCTGTTCCTAGCAGCATTTTTTTACAAGGTATTCACCGCTTATCAAGCCCGGAAGCCACTCGGGGATAAGGGTTGTTGCGTGTACAGTAATCAATGGGATAGTATCGTAGTAATAGTTAGTATTGGAGATTTGATAAAGTGTCTTACTTAAGGGGGCGGTTAATCAGGAATCTGTTTATGGTGGACTTGAAGACATCCAGGTTGTAGTCAGGTGGGAAACAGGCAAACGGAACAGAGTTCCACAGGCGTGCACTTTTAAGAAAGAAGATTTGTTAATGGCATCTACGTTTTGGTTTTAGCACAAATAAAGAGTGGAGAAAATTTTTGACAGTGGTTTCAGTTAGACGGGTGTTTATCGTGAAGGATTGGCGAGGGGGGAACCAGAGATGAAGCTCAGACGAGCACTTGCCATGGAAGTAACGATAAACAATGTCTCTCCTGTGGGAGAGAGGTTGCAGGGAAGAGAAAAGGACATCCCCCACTAAGCCACGAAGCCTGTTTTGTACTCTGTCAAGGCAGGATAGACTGTTTTTAGCAGCTCCTGTCCAGATGTGACAGCAGTACTCCATCCTTGGACGTACTTGGCTTTTATATAGGGCGTCAGTATGACGAGGTTTTCCAGGGTTTGTGAACCACTTCTCCTTAAGGCAACGCTTAAATAGGTTTGTAATTGCATCAACAGTGAGATATCTTCTGGGGCGATAGAAGGATCCTAATATTTTCCAACGACCTATGCAACTGAGCGTATGTACATGTTCCATTTCAGTTCAGGAGTAAAGGTCAACCCCAGAGGCTTATCAAAACATGGAGTTTCCCTTAGACAAGAGGCATCCATTCCAATTGATGCCAGATTGAGGATCAGAGCGTTGATGATGTAAAGATAGGAGCTTGGTTTTAGATGCATTAAAAGTAACCAGCCACCTCTTCCCCCACTGTACCACGCGCTCAGGATCAGAGGAGAGAGAATCAGAGAGAACTTTGTCATTTACAGCCTTTGATGTGTTGCCATAGATTGTCGTGTCATCAGCATAGATGTTAACAAATGATTTAAGTATGTGTTTTGGGAGATCATTGATGCAGCGCAGGAAGAGAATTGGGCCCAGGATGGACTCCTGAGGAACTCCAGCGTTAATACTCTGATTTCTGTCCATCAACCACTACTCTTATGAGCCTATCAGAGAGAAATGATTTAATGATTGAGAAAACATTTCCCGTTATACCGTAGCTGGATATCTTGTGAAGTAGGTCCTTATGCCATGCCTTATCGAAGGCCTTTTATACGTCAAGAACAATTGCCCTAGAAAGGAAGCTTTTGTCGATAGATTCACTAATCCTATGAGATATAACCGTTAAGATATCTGCTGTAGATCTAGCAGAACGGAAACCATATTGCGTGTCACTAAGAAGGTTATTTCTGCTGAGGTGGTTAACTACTTCTCTATTTAATATGAATTCCAGCAACTTACTCATGACACATTGCGATCTTTTTTAATCAAGCCAATCTTCGCAATCGACGTTGAAATGTTCTTCAGCCCGATATGAAGGATTTTTATCAAGAGCCGCTGCCACGTGCCTTGCTTACTATCTATTAATAAAACAATAAGGCATTCTTCTTACATAATTAAAATTGATACGTATGTTTTACTTTCATATTATTATTAATAGTAGTAGTATCATTATTATTATGACATACATAATATTATTCTTCGTTTTATTCTTTAAAAAACGTAAACAAATATGTGGATGTGTGCAGACACGTGTATGTCAAGTAGATGATGCTGAATAAAGATAAAAATCTTTCCGCTAATGATCACATAAACATGAAAAGATATTCAATAACAAGTAAACCAACATAAAACGTGAAGTAACGACAATTACTAATAACTTATTTCAAATTAGAGCAAGTTAAATATTTCTGTTTCAAACAAGATTAAGTATTTCAGCATGCCTTTTGTGTTACTCAAGTCTATAAGAAGAACACACCGAAAACAATAACTCACGTAAAATATCAAATAAAGATACATAGCCGTTTTATCTGTAAACGTGTTTCCGGTATTAAAATTTCCTTAATGAGATTTGTATATTTTGTCGATCATTAAACTTCTCAATGTTCATCTTTCTTTTTATGATTTCTATTTTTCGATTTTCAATAAAATGAACCGATTTTTAAAAATCGGTTTTTATTTTGATTCCACAAAGGAATTTCGTCGCAATTGTGTAACGTTTTGAAAACAACATTTGCTCTTGCGTTCAGCTTTTGTGGGAGTGCACTCTAATAATTAAAAAAAATCAAAGCACTTGTCTCTTAAGCAATTCTTTTGTTCGAGCAAGCGTGCTCGCATTGTTTTGTCTTTTATATCTTCGAAGCCAACATGTCTTGTGATTCTCAAAATCATTGTGAACCTAGTTCCCACTGAGATTATTATTTTTCAGATTATATGAGAAGTGGAAGGTTATCGTTAACTTGTTAACTGTGGCGACACATTTTTATTGTAAATTTAGTCGGGTCCTTAGTTGAATACAGATTTTTCCGCTCAAGATGCAGAGATTATAAATATAAATGAATGCGAAGCATAGCAGTTTTCAAATTGTGAAAATTGAAGTAAATAAAGAGTCTTGTGCCATTTTGTGTCATATTATGAAGATAAAAATTAAATTAATATTATTGTGTCTAGAATCCTATTTACAATTCTGATCAAAACATATTACATAAGTTTGGTTCTAGAAAAGGTCCAAATTTAAAAAATTCAAGCCTAAGGGTGTTTGAACTGAAATGCAAGGCAACCTGCTTAATACATCTTATGACTACGATTATAACAACAGCATATTCTTCTCATTTAGAGTCTCGAGTATGTATCCGACAAAGACACAGTTAATCAACCGAGAACCATATCACTCTATATAAAAGCTTAGAGGATATCAGGATATACACACTCGAAAGTCAAAACAATGAAAAGAATTTGCTGTTGTCCTAGCCCTAGTTATGAGTATGGATCAAATTCAATGCAAATCGGTAATATTTGAATTTTCATTAATTAAGAAATGTGAGACATATTTAGTAATTGACGTGTAATAACTATTTTTTATTTCACAAAAAAATCAGATATACTTATATTTATTTATGCTAAAAATTCCATAAACATCTCTAATTCTCTTTTTAACTTCTTAGAATAATTGAAAATATGATTCATAATTTTATCCCATATAACGACCAATGACATCTTGCAGCTGTGTTCCCAAATTCACAAAAGAGTTAATTAGTTTATGAACGAATTCTGTAGATACAAATATAAAATCATATATACATACTTAAGTTTATATAAATAGAGAAATTACTATTTTGCAGAAAGATTTATTTCACTTCCTCGACAGTGCTGACATCTTAAGTTGTTGGCCCTCGTTCACTTCTCTTCATTCGAATGATTAAAGGAATTAGGCATCGAATAAAAGTCATGTCACGAAGTGTATTTTTAGTTGTGTTTTACTCGCATGTGATCGGGTTAATGCCTTCGCACTAACCCACAAAATGATCTGTCCTTAAAAAACTATAAGAAATTATTTTTTTTTTAATTTAAGTAAGAAAAAAGTGAAAACACTTAAAATACAGGATGACCCACTTAAAAGTAGCTTCGAAAATGTAACAGAGAGAAGGAAAATTCTTTTATTGTTTAAATTACCAATAGCATTATTTGAATTACCTGAAGTGTTATAAAAGATGCTGGAAGTGCTCCCCGTTGACATCTATGCATTTCTGGGCAAGTTTAACAATGTTTGCAGAGACTTTCTGTAGAGCTTATTAACTTGTTAGCATTTGTTTACAAATTCTATTCTTATCACATATTTGATTTGTATTTAGTTAGTCTGACGATACAAACTGCATATTGGTCTTGTTAACATAGTCGATTCTTCCTTGCCGTATGAGGTCCTAATTTGTTAAATTATATCCATTATATATCTTATAACATAATATATACATACATATATATTATGTTATAAATTCGGTGCATTTATTTTACAATGACTGTGTTATATATACGTGTCGTATTGTCTTCGCTCTCACTTAATTCACAGAACATATATGATTTAAAAAGCTGAATATCGAATGCAGCAGTAAGTTCAGATGAGCATGTGCCGGAAATAAAAGTTTGACGTCGGTTATGCACCATCCACTGTGGCTATGCAGCCCGTGTGCATACATACCTGGAGAACGGGGCTATTGGATCTGCCATAGTGATTTAGGAAAATAAGGAGAATGAAGCAACCTTAGTAGAAATCGTTACCTTCAATGACATTGGGATAAATAGAGCTGAAAGGGAAAAGATAACACGGTATTAGGTTATGCACAACATGAAGAGAAACTGGAATATTAGGAAGATATCAATCATTCCAGTAATTATGGGAGAAAGCGGATTCATGAAAAGAAATTTCAAAAACTACCTGGAAAATATACCCGTTGAACCAAGTGCAAGACAGGTGCAAGCAATCACATTAAAGAGAGTATTATAATTTCAAAAATATATTTCGGTTGGAATGTATGAGATAGTAAGTGTTTGACATCTTCAGCTACTAATTGTCTGTATTTTTGAGATGAGGTGTTTTCATTGATTGAGATTGTCGGACTCATTTCCTCATCTTGGTTGTTATAGTCACAACGTTTCGGCCTTCATCAGGTGTTTTGTATCGAACTGGGGAACCATTTGTTAGGAGTCTCGAACCTAACCCTTTACTATTATTACGGGGGTACCGTGTTCGGACTCCAGCTAGGCTTTGGGGCATAGTTGCTGATTCTCTGTTTTGAATGTTACTTTTCACTGCCTTCGTTCAGGATTGAACTCAGCACCTTTGGGTAACTGTAAACTTTGATACAACGTCTAGAACCACTCGGTCATATGTCACTAGGACAATTCTAAGTTGGTTTTTGTTAATGTTAAACCTATGTTGTTATTCAAGGTTTTCTCTCTCTATCAGTGTGTCCAAATTGCATTTAGCTCTATGTTTGGTTTGCTCAGTAGGTTGTTATGTCCGAGCATGTGAGCTGTTTCTTTAAGTTTTCTCACTTTCCAGTGGGTCTCTCTGTTTATTATTTTTACTTCATCCCATCCAACCTAACAAACTAATTTTTTAATAAAGGATTCATTTGCACCAGGAACATTAATAAGACAAGTTCTGAAAAAGATATACACACAGTTATATGCCGACTAAAAAGAGATAAATAAAGACAGGAATCCATTGCTTTTCAGACTGTTTTAATGTAGTTATTTATGAAACTCGATTTGTAGTGAGTACTTTTGAAAAAGTATTTTGTTTATTTTTTATCAATATATTAGTAGTTACTTTATATATAACGCATGCATCAGTATAGCCATAATGCTTTACTGACAGCTGTTTCAAAAGAGAGATAAAAAGTGAAAGTGATAAATAAATAAGCTTATATAGAAGCAGCTGATTTTCGTGCATGTATGTGCAACGCTTGATTAGTAAGGTGCTTATAAGATTGAAGCTAAAACAATAATCCGTATTCTCTTTGCAAAAAGTGTCTGCTGATTTTTTTTTCTGGCTATTCTCAATCAATTATTATCTTTTTATTCAAACGAAACTGACTCGAAATATTCAATGTTCATATTTTGATTTTTTGAAGGAGACAATGAAAGGCTGACAAATCTCGATTTAAAATTACAACTATTCAACTCAACATTTAATTCCAATAAACGAAGATTAAAACTAAAAACGCGTATATTTAAAATAATTATATCCATTTATAACCTGTATTCCCTGACGTTGCTCGGGTGGAGATATTTTGCTAATAGAAATAATTTTATATAATCTAAATTCATGAACGTGTGTCAAACTCGCTTCAATAATAACGTACGCAGATCAACGAAGAGGGTGCTTATTCTTAATAATAACTGATAATTACATGTAACAATTAATGAACAACGATTTATATTTTTTTTTTATTTTTATTGACAATGATTAGTTTGTCTTTTTTTCTCATCAATACGGAGCGAGAGTAATATCTTCTTTTTTATTCGATTAGATTTGTTTTATTTTTATCATTGATTATTTTTGTCTTCTTTTAGTTTTGATCTTATTTGCCGACGAATAGTGAACATGTAAACGTTCAAATTTAAAAGAAAAATATGTATGGATTCTTTAGATGTTTAAAGAATTTTAATATAGATTCTTTGGTAAGATTATGTTTGTTCTAGTTTAGTTTTGTTTTATAAAACGATGAAAATCCAGTAAAAATGTATATATGCATATCATACGTTTTAATATATTTCAGTTATTTCATAGACCAAGCTGATAATTGTTCGTAGTGACCACTGACGGAATTAAAAAGAATTTCAATGTTTTTTCCCTAGTTTCTGTTAAAACTTTAAGCTAATGTTCAAACTATCACTATATAGATTCCCATAACATACAAACAAGCGAACATTACGTTTACTTAGAGAAAAGAGTATTTTGCCAAGAAAATCCTATTTCAAACTAAAGTGGGGTAGACCTAAGAAAATCTTATTTCAAATTTAGATCTAACAGATAGCCAGACAGACATTACCTCTCATAAAGATGCATAGACACATCTAAAATAAAAATTATATTTAGTATACACATTTAGATGGAAAAGGTCGTGGATTTACGTGGTCACTCATATTCAGTCCTTTCTACAGCCGTAGCCGTTGAAGATATAGATACAGTGTAGAGGAACGCATTTATTTGCCATTTAAGTCCTCGAGCTGTGACAACGTTTATTTTGTGGGGATAGTTTTGTGGATCCGTCGTTGTTCTCTCACGAATACTACTCCCAAATGATCCCCCTATCAAGTACTGAACAGACTCAATATCATTTTACTCCGTTGATCTAACAATAATAATAATAATAATAATAATAATAATAATAATAATAACAATAATAATAATAACAATAATAATAACAATAATAATAATAATAATATTAATAATAATAACAATAATAATAATAACAATAATAATAATAATAACAATAATAATAATAATAATAATAACAATAATAATAATAATAATAATAACAATAATAATAATAACAATAATAATAATAATAACAATAATAATAATAATAATAACAATAATAATAATAGTAATAACAATAATAATAACAATAATAATAATAACAATAATAATAATAATAACAATAATAATAATAATAACAACAATAATAATTACAATAATAATAGCAATAATAACAATAATAATAATAATAACAATAATAATAATAATAATAATAATAATAATAATAATAATAATAATAATAATAATAATAATAATAATAAATGTGTGCTCCAGAATGAAACAGCAGAATATAATTAATTGTTAAATCTGATTTTAATGGGATAAATTCTATTTAAAATTCATCTTCATCATCATCTAATGGTACTAGTACCACGGCTCCTCCCGATTCTCTTATGCCGTCTCACTTTATCCTCCATCACACATAGGTGCTTTCTGAGTCCTCTGCTAGTGCTTTACATCGATTCTGTACACTCTCCTTACTGAATTACATCCTTTTTCAGCATCCACAAAAAAAAGAAATCATCGTTGACAATTTCCTCCAACAGTGAGCAGCAATTAGTTCTTCTATGTCTACACTGAGATCCGAGAAAGACATCAATTGAAATGTTTTCTCATAAAGTTCTTGCTCCAGAAAATTTTAAGAGCAGATCCGCACATTCTGGTGTGCATACTGTCAATTCCCCTCCCTAATCTTTTGATAAATGTCTGGGTACTACTTTAATATACAAGAACCTACACGGTACTGACTGCAAAGGAGTCACGTTTTATCTTAGTAGGAAGATTTGACTTGCAGATTGTTTTCATCTTGTCTAGTCCAGCCAATTCCTTGCTAATTCACAATTTAGTTTACTGCATAATTTTGTTTTGCAACTTTACTGATAAACTCGGTGACATTTGTAGACAAATCCTATTTAAGGAAGAGATATTGGTTGGTGTAGAACAATGTGCTCTGTTTTGCCGAATCCAACTGGGTTAATGGCGCACCGTCGTATACGTTGTGTGTGGGGGGTGTACGAACGAGAGGAAGAGAAATAGAGGAGAAACGAACGAATGTTTGTAATCGTGCGTTTTTGTACAAACGTTTTGTTCTTTATTTCTTGGTAAGTCGAGCGGCGCACCCTGATGTCTGTAAACTTTCAATGTTTCAACTCATTTGAAAGCATTTTTATGCAGAATTCTCGTTAAAACATTTAAATGAAAAAGCACATGTCTTTTTCATTTAAATGTTTCTTTTATTAATCGCTTCGTCTTCTTCTTCTTTTCTTCTTTTCTTCTTCTCCATTCCTCCCTTCCTGTTTATCTTGTTTCATTTCACATTTGCTTTTAATTTCGTATATAGTTTATGTATCTATCTATCTCTCACTCTCTCTCTCTCACTCCCTCTCTCTCTATCTATCTATCTATCTCTCCCAAACTATGTTATCTCTCTCACTCTCATGTTCCGATATCTACTTCTTTCTTTCACACTCTCCTCTCTCTATTTTTAATCTCCCTATACACAGTACTACCTTCGCTTTCTCTCTTTATCTCTATATGTAGCTATCTACTTGCTATCCCTATTTATTCGTCGTTGTCTTTAACTTTACACTCAATTCACACGTGTTCGTTTATGTTTCGCTACTTTAATTTTCTTCTTACTGCTTTTACGACCTTCTCCTTCTCCCTATTCGCTACGTGTCTTCTTTCTTTTTCATCTTTTTTCAAGGTTTGTTTTCCATCTTGTATTTTCTTTTATTCATTTTTCTCTCATCTTTTTTTAAATTTTATTTTTGTTTACCTCAATTAAGACATATGAGGTAAGGCCTACGATCACAGGGATAAGATTCATATGACCGATCTGGTTGGTTAGTTTCTAAGCAAAATGATTATCTATATAACGTTTAAACTTCTGCATGTTAATATGCTCAGCTAGACAAATGATGAGGAATTTTAAAGAAAAGCAGTTCGATAAAAAACACACTGTTAGAGTTGGGAATCGTCCGGTGTCTGTGAACCTCCATAATGAATAGGTGGAATTTTAATGCAAATAGAATAGGTCGGAAAGAGGTTACGTTAACGGGGTACAAGTTAACTTAGTTCATCCGAAGGCATTTGAAATTCTTGTGGAAATACTTGTAAAACGAACACAAATGTGTAACACTGACATATACGACAGAGGCTGAAACTTGACAGACTTATCCGATTAGAAATTATATATTTTCCTCTTTATTTATTTTGTTTACTTTCCTGCTGTTCTTCAACTTCCTCATCTTTTAACACATACTACTATAACTAGATTTGCCGGCTCGCTATCTCTTCGCAAATTTCGTTATTAGATATCGTTAAAACAGTAATTTAAAATAATAAACATTTTATTTCATAACTTTTTTTGCAAATACAAACGAAATATTTCGTATACCCATCAAAATTTTGATCATTTCAATGTAGATTTATATTTACAATGAGACCATAAAGAAAAAGGAAAAGGAAGTATTTTACTTTTTTGCTCGAAATTAAGAAATAGATAACAACTTTTTGAAAATCAAGTTGGTGTTTCTAACATAGGGGGAATATTTGAACGCAGATTGTAAAAATATGTCCAGGAAATAAAACAATATTGCGAACATTAAAGCAAGTATTGAATTGAAAAAAACGACAACGAATTATTATTAGGATTATTAGGAATACTATTCTCATTCTTATTGTTATTTCACAAGGTTTCATCAGATATAAGCTCCGACTCTCTTCAGGTGTGTCATCTCTAACACTGGGATCTTTGCGTCGAACTAGGAAACTTGCACGAATCCATGACGTAAGGGATGAACTAACTTAGTAAATTCAAATGTAAGTGCGTCTATTCTGGAGATTGAATGTTACATCCTCAGTGCAGCTGATACTCATAATACAATTTCAAATTACTGAGAATTTCATAATACAATTTCAAATTACTGAGAATTTCATAATACAATTTCAAATTACGGAGGATTTCATAATACAATTTCAAATTACTGAGGATTTCATAATACAATTTCAACTTACTGAGGATTTCATAATATAATTTCAAATTACTGAGGATTTCATAATACAATTTCAAATTACTGAGGATTTCATAATACAATTTCAAATTACTGAGGATTTCATAATACAATTTCAAATTACTGAGGATTTCATAATACAATTTCAAATTACTGAGGATTTCATAATACAATTTCAAATTACTGAGGATTTCATAATACAATTTCAAATTACTGAGGATTTAATAATACAATTTCAACTTACTGAGGATTTCATAATACAATTTCAAATTACTGAAGATTTCATAATACAATTTCAAATTACTGAGGATTCCATAATACAATTTCAAATTACTGAGAATTTAATAATACAATTTCAAATTACTGAAGATTTCATAATACAATTTCAAATTACTGAAGATTTCATAATACAATTTCAAATTACTGAGGATTTCATAATACAATTTCAAATTACTGAGAATTTTATAATACAATTTCTAATTACTGAGAATTTCATAATACAATTTCAAATTACGGAGGATTTCATAATACAATTTCAAATTACTGAGAATTTTATAATACAATTTCAAATTACTGAGAATTTCATAATACAATTTCAAATTACGGAGGATTTCATAATACAATTTCAAATTACTGAGGATTTCATAATACAATTTCAACTTACTGAGGATTTCATAATATAATTTCAAATTACTGAGGATTTCATAATACAATTTCAAATTAATGAGGATTTAATAATACAATTTCAAATTACTGAAGATTTCATAATACAATTTCAAATTACTGAGGATTCCATAATACAATTTCAAATTACTGAGAATTTAATAATACAATTTCAAATTACTGAAGATTTCATAATACAATTTCAAATTACTGAAGATTTCATAATACAATTTCAAATTACTGAGGATTTCATAATACAATTTCAAATTACTGAGGATTTTATAATACAATTTCAAATTACTGAGGATTTCATAATACAAATTCAAATTACTTAGAATTTCATAATACAATTTCAATTTATTGAGGATTTTATAATACAATTTCAATTTACTGAGAATTTCATAATACAATTTCAAATTACTGAGGATTTTATAATACAATGTCAAATTACTGAGGATTTCATAATACAATTTCTAATTACTGAGGATTTTATAATACAATTTCTAATTACTGAGAATTTCATAATATAAGTTCAAATTACTGAGGATTTCATAATACAATTTCAAATTACTGAGAATTTCATAATACAATTTCAAATTACTGAGGATTTCATAATACAATTTCAAATTACTGAGAATTTTATAATACAATTTCTAATTACTGAGAATTTCATAATACAATTTCTAATTACTGAGGATTTCATAATACAATTTCAAATTACTGAGAATTTCATAATACAATTTCAAATTACTGAGAATTTCATAATACAATTTCAAATTACTGAGGATTTCATAATACAATTTCAAATTACTGAGAATTTTATAATACAATTTCTAATTACTGAGAATTTTATAATACAATTTCAATTTATTGAGGATTTCATAATACAAATTCAAATTACTGAGAATTTTATAATACAATTTCAAATTACTGAGGATTTCATAATATAATTTCAAATTACTGAGGATTTTATAATACAATTTCTAATTACTGAGAATTTCATAATACAATTTCAAATTACTGAGGATTTCATAATACAATTTCAAATTACTGAGGATTTCATAATACAATTTCAAATTACTGAGGATTTCATAATACAATTTCAAATTACTGAGGATTTCATAATACAATTTCAAATTACTGAGGATTTTATAATACAATTTCAAATTACTGAGGATTTTATAATACAATTTCTAATTACTGAGAATTTCATAATACAATTTCAAATTACTGAGGATTTCATAATACAATTTCAAATTACTGAGGATTTCATAATACAATTTCAAATTACTGAGGATTTTATAATACAATTTCAAATTACTGAGGATTTTATAATACAATTTCTAATTACTGAGGATTTCATAATACAATTTCAAATTACTGAGGATTTTATAATACAATTTCAAATTACTGAGAATTTCATAATACAATTTCAAATTACTGAGGATTTTATAATACAATTTCTAATTACTGAGAATTTCATAATACAATTTCAAATTACTGAGGATTTCATAATACAATTTCAAATTACTGAGGATTTTATAATACAATTTCAAATTACTGAGAATTTCATAATATAAGTTCAAATTACTGAGGATTTTATAATACAATTTCTAATTACTGAGAATTTCATAATACAATTTCAAATTACTGAGAATTTCATAATACAATTTCAAATTACTGAGGATTTCATAATACAATTTCAAATTACTGAGGATTTTATAATACAATTTCAAATTACTGAGAATTTCATAATATAAGTTCAAATTACTGAGAATTTCATAATACAATTTCAAATTACTGAACGTTTCATGATACAATTTCAAATTACTGAGAATTTCATAATGCAATTCCAAATTGCTGAGGATTTCTACCTGAAGGAACGAGAACATGTTATCTTTATGGATTAATTTGTTCGAAATTCTTTTTTACATCCAAGAAAGCGATTCCCAAGTTCGAGAAAGTATATCTAAATAAGCTTCGAGGTTACATCGGCAAAAACGTTGTGAAAATCTCAAACTGAGAATAGTAATCCGAGTAATCTAAATAATACGAATTATCAATTACTCACCACAAAAATTGATAAGATTAATAATAATTACCTTAAATTTCGGCATATAAGACGATCCTTAAAGTTAAAGAATCATCTTTAAAAACCAATATTACTCTAGTAGCTCATGTTGGTTATGTATGCACTTTGATGTATACTGCTAATCTATCCAGAAATCTACTAATTGAAAGTCACTAATTAATGTTTGCTAAGTGACACATCTGTTACTGAAGGTGAAATTAGCGAAATGGCCACGTCCATTTTTAGCGAAGTACGAACACCTACCAGCACTGTATCTCTGAAAACGTTGAGCGTAGATGGTCATGTGACCACTCAAAATGTCCGAAATTGCCACATTATTGGGGGGGGGTCAATAATACATTATGATGTTCTAAAACCAATAGCTTTCGAGATATTTGCAATAAACTAATTTTAACACATTTCGAACCTATGTTCCGTGTAATTTACATGGATGTACTATACACGTAATGACATGACTAACCCGGCTATTTCCCCGGGAATTTTGCCACTGAGTGTTCATGAAAATACAAAGTGTATTATATATTATTATTTTTTTTTTAATTTATCTTTTAGTAAGTGATTAGTTTATAAGTTTACAGGGCCTTTTGATGGAAAGTAAATTGAATTTGAATCACTGCATTGTAACATGTTAAGATTTCATTGCCGTTTTATCTGAACATTTGAAAGAAATAATGTTAATGATATTATTGGATCACATTAAATTAACTGTGATAATATTTTAAGGATATTATTGCATCACTTGCTACCTCAGAGGGGTCAACATGAACAGATTTTTTTTAATCAAAAATCATCGATCAAGCAAATGGAACGTTCAGTGAGAAGTTCTGAACAAATTCCCATCACCATTAAGTCTGACAATCAGAAGGTACCTGTCGATCTTGATATGTTCTGGAGCTCAATATTGAACAAAGAGAGGTTCCAAGAATACTTCTTCAAGTGGATGCTACAAAATATTGTGTCAGATAAAAAAAATCTTCATCGGTGGGGTATATGGTAGTGAATGTAGAAAACTGTTTGTGGGCAAAGAAAGAACGATCACAGTGCTCTCAAGCAACCAAGAAGAGGCTGATGACAGAATCATGTTCCATATTAATGATGGTGTAAAACATGGTTTTCAATCGATCCTAGTTGACTCACCTGACACAGATGTTCTCATAAACCTCCTTTACCATTTCAAGAAAACATGGGAACTACAAAAACTCTATGTAAAGCATGGCAACAAGAAGAACAAGAAAACTGTGTCTGTTCACCTGTTCGCTGATCAACTGAATAGCAATTTGGTGCCCTGTCTACCAGCAATTCACGCGTTAAGTGGGTGCGACAGTACCAGTAAGGTTGGTTCAAAGCTGGCTGGTCTGAAAGGCTTCAATTGATCTCACTTTATTGGAAAGGTTTGGTGCAGAGGAATTGTCGCTGAAGATGATAAGTAATGCTGAAAAATTCCTTGTAACTATATTAAAGAAACCGACTGTTCAATATTTGATGAGTATTGATGGGAGCAGTACCATAATTCTAGGAAAGAACTTGACTTTAACCAGCTTGTGTGCTGTTCTTCCACACTACAAGAGCACATAAAACGATCATATCTACAGTGTAGATTGTGGTTAGAAGCCCCAAATCCTGTAATTATTAAACTAGATCCGCTCAAGTTTGGATAGGAAACAACAGAACTCTGCATAACTCCTGTGGTACTGCCTGTACCATGCAGACCAGATGACCTACCATCATCATGCAAATGCTCAACGTCATGTAGGAGTACAATGACATGCACTTGAAGAGCAAAGAACTTAAAATGTGTGGTGTTTTGTGATTGTAGTAAGAGCACAAAGTGTCGAAATCCACAAAATTAAACTAAAAAATTATGGACAATGTACATAAGTAATATAATAAAGATCAGGATGCAATACACTGTGCGATGAACAATGTTGAAATTAATTTATTGCAAATATCTCAAAAGCCATTGATTTTAGAACATCATAATGTATTATTGGCCCCCCATAATGTGGCAATTTCGGACATTTGAGTGGTCACATGACCATCTATGCTCATCGGCTTCAGAGATACAGTGCTGGTAGGTATTCGTATTTCGCTAACAATGGGCGTGACCATTTCGCCAATTTCGCCGTCAGTGACAGATGTGTCACTTAGCAAACATTAATTAGTAACCTTCAATTAGTAGATTTCTAAAGAGTTTAGCTGTATACATTAAAGTGCATACATAAATAGCATGAGCTACTCTAGTATATTTCATAAGCGGCCGGGTGTTGCAATCTAGGCTAAACAAAGATGGTTTCGTGATTTAGTAGTCGTCTTATACAACTGATATAAATTTATGTAAACTTGCTCCAATTTTGTACATCGTCTTATCTGACGGTGACTTATATACGGAAAATAATAGTCTTTTTTCAAACCCAATATGTAAAATAGTAAAGTTTGCGATTGATATCGCATGCACATAAACATGATATAAACATGATATAAACATGATATAAACATGATATAAACATGATATAAAACGATTGTGTTTTTATTGTGTAAAATTGAAATGTAAACCTGAAATATGATTTCTCGACTTCACATGAAATGGACATAACTTTTATATTTATTCATTAAAATCTGGTCGGTTATTTTTGTTTTACGGCATATCAACTCTTTTCAGGTTATTTAATGCCGAATCCAGTGATTCGGAAGAAAATTTTTTAAATAGAATATATTTTTCAAGTCGGTTTCTATTTGACCCATAGTTGAGGCTTTAACAGGTACTACCACTCTGGGTCAGAGTGGACCTGGGAGCAATGGCAATTAAGGGGTGGCTGCACACTTCCCAAAGCCCGCAAACTGGGGTCTCACCATCGGATATAGCTTAAGGTAATATCCAGGACCTCATTAAAATCTATATTTTTTATTGTAAGATGTTATAAATAAACTATGGTGTATCCTTTCTTTGTTCAATTCATCTTAAACACTGAACATTTACAGGCAACATGAACTGGAACAAATACATTGAAGACATTGCAAAGGTTGCTACAAATAAGATGGGTTCTCTCTACCGTGTAGAAAATTACTTACAACTGAGAGTGGGCTGTATCTTTAAACAAAAACGCCATTCGTTTACAAGCATGAAGTATTGTTGCCACATGTGGGTTTGTGCATTCAACACTAGCCCCTCTCTCTCTCTTATACAGAGTCCAAAAAAGCTTCTTCAATCTAATAGGTTTCGCAATATCAACTAAACTCCAACCTCTGTCCCATCGCCGCAATGTTACAGTCCTTTTCCTGTTTACAAGTATATGGTTTTATGAACTCATTTCACTTGTAGCTCGACGTATATAAACCCCCGACAACCCTGTCTAGTAGCAAATTCTACCTCCTTGACTATAGAGGTCCATCGATGCCGGAAAGATTCTACTCTTAGAGATTGATCCCTAGGACTATTAGACTTTAGAATTCTTTTCCTGCTCCCCTGGCTTTACTCGCTTGCAGAAGTTTAAATGTAATATGAACAGACATCTCGATCATTTTATTACAGAGTCGCCCTCTAGACATGCTCTTAATAAGTAGTCACTTACGTCCAAGTGGCAATATGTCTTGTTTGGT
Source organism: Euprymna scolopes (assembly GCF_053919585.1). Taxonomy (NCBI): domain Eukaryota; kingdom Metazoa; phylum Mollusca; class Cephalopoda; order Sepiida; family Sepiolidae; genus Euprymna; species Euprymna scolopes. The sequence continues at coordinate 85,799,590 of NC_136503.1, read as the reverse complement.
GTAAACAAAAGAAAAAGATTTAAAATAGTGTCAGGTATACATATGCAGGTTGAATGGGTACATTTCGGAAATGAACTTGTTCATTTTCCTTATTCAATCTGCTTTGAACGCCATTTGAAAATACCGACCTTTTGCAACCAAAGGAACGAAGTTTTTTTTCTGTTTTTGATGTTACATTTGCTATTCCGTGCCAAATAAGAAGGAACTAATTCGAGCTCTAATTCATTACAACTCACAGCGCCGCAGGAAAAAAGAAAAAAGAAAATCCACTTCTGCAGAGCGGATTATCCTTAACGCTTAACTTGTGTCTTATCCAACCGTAAAGAATTAACAACTACAGAATTATCAGCCAAAAGCCGATTAAAACGTTCACAGATTAAGTCAACTACTCTTTCTTCATTTCCACAGACATGAGGATAGACTCAATCGATAAGTCAATCGTTCGGACAAAGGCGACAGCACACACTAACATAAAAGAGAGTTCAGTATTAAATTACCAATATCGCAGAGAAAAAATCGTTAGCTAGGATAATATGTATATGGTAACGCGCCTGTAATATCTTCAATTCTGTAATAAAGATCGGAATATAGAGAGATATTTAATAAGGCTGAATACAATCTGAAAAAAAGCAAAGGTGAAAGCGAAAATGAACAGAACAAATAATTGAAGACAATATATGAGATATTTTTTTCGTAAACTCATCTGTTTATTTTTTTTTTTTAGTAAATTTTTCATATTCAGTATCAGTAAATATTTTGCTTACCGTTTATAGAATCCAAGATGGAGTAAAACAATTTTATATTTCCGGAGATATCCTCAACTGAAAAAAGTTCGCAGAAATATTAGGTAGAATAAGAGATTGAAAATATATAATTTTATTTAAGCGTTAATTTATGTTTTTTCTTACTTGATCGTTAACTTTTTAATTAGCTTAGTATAATTTTCTTGTTCTTGAAGGATTCTACTGTTTTTAATTAATATAGTAATTTAATATTTGTTTAGTTTATAACGTGTAAATTTCATGTAAAGTTCATAACGTGAAAATTATTATATTTTATTCAATAATTTATTAATGTAACACTATTATTATGATGGTTTTATGTATTTTTTATTTAATTATTTAGTTGTTTTTAATTTTATACTTTAATATATACATATAAATTAAAGTATAAAAGTAATGTATATATATACATATTTATATATATATATATATATATATATATATATATATATATATATATAGGAGAAATAAACTTAAAACTTAAGTTGAACTTTACAATCCAAATTTATTGTTCGACTGAATACTCCAAAAAATAATTTACAAAGTCCTTAATCCACGGAGTTTCAAAGAATGCTATTCTTGTTATTCTTCACATCAGAGGACATAAAGAAATCAGAAAATTATATTTGCAGCAATGCTAGATTTTGCTTGTTAAGTCATTAAGTGAAACCGCAATTTATTGTAGTTATAAATTGCCAAAAAAAGTGAAAAAATATTGGATACGTAAAAAATATAAATAAAAACAAACCGGGCATATTATTTCAGCTTGCATGAAAATCCTCCCAAGTTGATCCGAAATGCGAAAATAGTTCTTTAGAGAGAATGGAGTCCAAAATAAGTCCAGCGTGACGATTCATATAATCTGATTGGAAAGCCTTCAAAACAGCTGAAATAATATTTTTTGACAATGCAGTAGCCTAAAGAGAAGCCGATCTCCAGTCAAATGGGACTGAACAATAAAAGGAGAGAAAACCAGTATGAGAACTTTTATCATCGGCTTTATTAGAAAAAGTGATTTCAGATTCAATTTTAAAGAAATTAAGATCAGGCTAAGTGGGGGGAAAATCAGTCCGTGAAAGCTTGTATTACTCTGACCAGAAATTGTGTAGACAGGACGAAACAGATCTTATCATAAACAGATCTTATCTCTATTGCGTATTGAGCTTTTTTATTTGTTTCGGTTGAGATTAAATTTTCTATATATAAATACTTTTTTTGTTTTAATATATTATTTTGAAGTTTACCATTGCGTATATTAGGTAAACACTACATCCCTTGGATTTAATATATATATGTGTGTGTGTGTGTGTGTGTGTGTGTGTGTGTGTGTGTGTGTGTGTGTGTGTGTGTGTGTGTGTGTGTGTGTGTGTGTGTGTGTGTGTGTGTGTGTGTAACACAGCGTGTATGGGCGCGTGGAAGAAAATCACCAGGAGTTGAAGGATAGGTGGCGAGCGAAAATATTAGCATAAGCTGTCGTTAAAGCACGTATGCAAATTTACATGTGTGCACGAGCTTGCGTCGCAAGAAAAGGAGAAAATACACCACGTTGTCAAGAACGGGAGCAAAGCCCACGCCGAGGAAGATAGACGTGTAAATATGAGTGCGAGTAACCACTGGCTAGCGACAGCGCCAGGTGGCGAGGACAGAGACTTTTAAAAAGCACATGTGAAAAAGACTTTTGAAAAATAATGAAATGCCTTGTTTTGGAAAACCACGAATCCATGCCTTTCATTTGCACTTAAAAAAAAAGATGAATCCGATTTTTATTTCTTTCCTGTTTTATTTGATTGTTCCTTTGTGACAATACCATGCATTGTGTGGTTCGAGAAGTTTAAAGTGTAACGACACAGTTAAAAACGTGTTACACGTATATTAATAGCTGACGATTTTTAGGCAAAGAAAATAAAAGTAATTGTATTTCAAACTGTGTGTGCTTTCTGCTTACTGATTTCAGAAAAGGAGCATACTGCAACATGTTTAAATTGCCACAAGGGCATTATTCATCGAAGAACTCAGTTTAAATATTTTGTATTTTTTTATTTATGGTTTTCCTTATTATTTTTTTATTTATTTTTTATCGTGTAGTCAGTCATTATTGTATTATATTATGTCAATATATTTTATATTATTTTTTACTGTAATTTTATGGGTTTTTATGTTGTTTTTTTATTTCTATATACTTAATTTTAATATTTGAGATTATTTTAGAAATTATTGTGTAACGGATCAATATTAATTCTTATACATTTATAAGTCCGATCATTTTGATATTTTTTATTTCGTATCAATATACGTATTTAATCTATATTAATGTGTTATTATTTATCAAGTTGTTATTTATTTTATACTTGTATTTTAATATAAAAATTTACTTAGTAATAAGCGAATTTAATTTCATTTATTTTTCTAAAAAAGTAAAATAAAGGGAGGCAACTAATGCTTACGTAGGTCATTTTACCATAAAACTTTTTATGCGAAGTTTAAATAATATACGTGGATCTTAAAAATATATATTTTAAATATATATTTTAAATATATTTAAATCGTGAATAATTATTTCTTTTAGTTTTTTATATAATTTTTACTTTATATTAATTCTTATTAAATAACTCAATCTAGTGTAAATTTTATCTCTCACTCCTACACTGATGATTTTCCTCTCTTTCACTTTCCTTCGTCCTGCGACTACTCCTTCTCATCTCATTCTCTTTCTTCTTTCTCGCTTTACCGCTGCCGCTTCTTCTATCCTTCTCCCCCTTTTCTTCGTCTGTATTCTTAACTCAAATGCTCTTTATCTCTTCTCTTTTGCTCTATCGCTGATGTTCCTTCTATTTTGTTTCTCTCTCTCTGTCTCTCTCTCACTCTCTCTCTCTCTCTCTCTCTCTCTCTCTCTCTCTCTCTACCGTTGATGTTCCTCCATCCTTCTCTCTCTTTTTCTTTCTTCCAGTCTCTTTCTTACGTGCTTTCTCTACATAGTAAGTCATTCAATCACAATGCTGTAACGTTTTCATTTCTATCATGTTCTTGGCTGAAAACACGCTTCAATTGCGTTTTTTTCGCCAGAAAGAGGCGTTGATCCGCAAGTCTTCGAAGGTTATTAACGGCATAAACCAGCAACAGTAGCTAAAACAACATTTTTACCCGCTCTCAATACACTAGCGTGTTTAGATCCTATAAAAGTATCAGAAGAACCACCTTTTGTAAGTTCTAACAGTGAATCAGTCCGCCTACAGATCTCTAATAGGTTTCCACGGTCTCGTCAATAGAGAACGCACACCGTGTCGAGGTCAACCTCCCAACAGATTCTTTGGTCACGAACACGCCTTTTACATTTTGGCTCCACCTTTTAAATTCACTGGTCATTCGGTACATCTCAATTCTCGATCCAATTTTCTGAACTGTAATTCACATATATAAATTTCACGGATAATAAAAGAAATATCAAGCCAAATAAGGCCAATAATCCCTGGGTTAGATGAAACTTATTCGCAATAAACATCACCTTTGACCAGTAAACCTAACACAACAAATATTTTATAGAATATATTAACTTCTAATAAGATTCGATATATATCAATTCGACCTGCAGCAAGTCCAGTTTTACAAAAACAGACTAGCGCAGTTTGGACTGCGAATGACCATTAAAATGATGGAATGTCTAATCACCTACGAACATGACACAATCCGATTTGACAGATAGTAACCGCCACGAACGCACGTTATGTATGGAGTTTTGTTATGATATGTGGGCTCATGAATCTCTGTTCAATTTAATGGTTCCCTAAGGGTTTAAACGTGTATTTGTAATTTGATTAGCTTCATGCTTTCTTCTCTGCACCTTCTCTATCACAGACGTGTTATTATTAGGCTCATTTTTTTTCTATGGATACTATTATAGGATATGCTTTTTCAGAACTAGAACTAAGTTGGAATAATAAGAAGCAGGAATGGGTTCCGATCAATCCCTTGCTTCCTTTGTTCCCGTTTTGTTGGTTTAGTAATTTCAATACACTCGATGTTTGGATATTTCATTTCCAAGGTCATCTTTCAAAAGTATTAAAGTATATAGAAATCTCTTCCTACAGACAGTTTTTATCCTGCGTATAGACTTGATTTTTTTTCAATAAATATCTGTCTGCAATAATCATAATTCGTTTTTGTTACTTTCTTACATTAAGTGGCTTCATGCCATGTGTGGAACGATTTTCATATATATGTATCTCCTAACCGGCAATAATTGTCACCTTCTACCATGATGATTGCGTAATCATGAAATACTAGTGTCCGTATGTATAAAATAATAAGTGTTATTAAATTATAATTATTATGAAATACTAGTGTCCGTATGTATAAAATAATAAGTGTTATTAAATTATAATTATCAAGAAATACTAGTGTCCGTATGTATAAAATAATAAGTGTTATTAAATTATAATTATCAAGAAATACTAGTGTCCGTATGTATAAAATAATAAGTGTTATTAAATTATAATTATCAAGAAATACTAGTGTCCGTATGTATAAAATAATAAGTGTTATTAAATTATAATTATTATGAAATACTAGTGTCCGTATGTATAAAATAATAAGTGTTATTAAATTATAATTATCAAGAACGTTTAAGAATACACAAGAAAGGGCAGTGTTTGAAAAATATAAAATAAGAGGCAGTCAACTAGCGTTTATGCTACGTTCACAACTTCTGCTCGTTCGAACACTCTGGGTTGTCTAATCTGCTCCTGAATTGTGTGTTTATAGTTAATTCTATCCATTATCATGGCAATTAGTTAATGGTTCGGGTGTTGCTTAGCAAATGGAGTAAAAGGTGGCTTCGTGTCTGGGTTGGAATCTCTGAATTGACAAGAATTGTTACTTCCCACACTGATGATTAAAAGCTCAACAGATATGTCAATAGTAATAGTAAGGAACCACCATGAACGCCTACTCCAAAAAACCTCAGTCACAAAGCTTGCTGAAAACTTTGTAGGTGCCATACTGGAAAATACTGCCGAGGTATATGATGAACCAGCAACACAGATTGCAAGAAAAAAGAGAAAGAAATACACCGAAATCGAGATAGACACAAAACAGAAGGATGGGAACAACATAAAAGAGTAGGGAAGTTCCTAGAGGAGCTTAAACAGGAATATATAGACAAAGATGCTTCACTCCAATGGCTCAAGAGCGGGAGACTTCAATTTGATGAGGAAAGACTTATTGTAGCCAGTTACACAAATGGATTTTAAAAAATGGCGGGCTGTCAAGCAAATGGCCAATGCCGGTTTTGCCACTCAGCAATTGAGAGCCCAAGCCATCTAATGTCTGCATGCCCAATCTTATTGGCAGATGGCCTTTACACTGCCCGTCACAACAAAGTATGTAAATACCTCCATTGGAAGATCTTTGGCGAGATGCAACTTGACAGAGCAACGAACATCTGGGAACATGAACCATCACCGATAACATCAAACGGAAAAGTGATCGTGTTCTATGACAAAGACATACAGGCGGACAGATACATAAAAGACAAAGCTATCAAACCAGATATTGTAATATGGAACAAGCCCGAAAGAACTGCGCTCATTATCGATGTCACAGTCCCAAATGATTTTGGCCTTAATAGAGCTGAACGGGAAAAGATAACAAAATACCAGGACCTAAAAAATGATCTAAAAACAACATGGTCTCTGAAAGAAATAAACATTATACCGGTTGTGATAGGAACAACTGGTTTAATAAAAAAGAACCTTCAGAAATACTTAGAAGTAATCCCTGGAAGACCAAGCTGTAACGAGATACAAATAGCAACCATAAAGGGAACAGCATCTATTCTTAAAAGAGCCCTCGGATATAAATTTGAATCATAACAGAATCAAGTGTTAGCTCCAGGAGGGAGCCCCTTGATATCTTAAAACTTACTGAAGTTAAAAAAATGATTTTGTAAGCATGAAATACTAGTGTCTGTAAATGTATGAGTCCCCGCTTATGTAACTAGTACATTACAAAATGTAAAGGCGATTTAGGGGGGCTCTGTGAAGTAGAAACCTCTATTTTTACATTTCTGAATCAATATTGATGTAATCCAGTGGTAAGGAGAAGATCCATACAGCCAGAAACAATGCTGTGATATGCAAAAGGCTTAACGACATACAGTCACCGTAATCAAGCTCAACACCACTTAACATCGGACATCTTACGAGAACCAACGAGAATACGCCTGATATGCGCGAAATAGTTATTTTTATATGTCTTAACTGTTAAAATACACTTTATATCTTCTTTTTAAGGACTTTTTCCAAAACAAGATCAAATGAAAATAAAGAAGCCCCCCCAGATCGTTGCTACAAATATCAATTGCAGATATTTACACCCGCAATCCATTTGGTTGTTCAAAAGTGTTTTTCAATTTTCTGTGTTTTTATTATCAACGGGACGTCTCGATGTCTTAACGTCCTAGTGATTAATGCATTCGCTAATGATCGACAGATACTATTTCTTGTTCTCACAAGTGAGTTTGTTAAATGTAGTTGTGTTTGTCTTGTGTGTTTTTAGAGAGGTGGCAATGTCTGTTTTCAATAAATTGTCGACAATTTAACGAAGATGTTTGTAAGTATTTCTCATCTTTATTCTTTAATGATGTGGCGCATTGCACTTATCTTTTTGTTGATGGAACATAAAACCATAATTATTGATGTAACATATTTGGATAATCTTTGTTGTGACCATGTAACGTTATCATTAGTTTTGTCGAAATTTTAGCCGATGAAAATATGGAGTAGACGGTTTAGGCAACTCGAAATATTAAACTCCGAACTTGACGTGAAAGAAAAAAACAATGAAATCTTTACTTTGTATGGTGACTCCTTCACAACTTTCTGGGTAAAATTATCTGCGAGTTTTCATCGAATTGTCTCCTTGCTTACAATGAGAACTCGTCCTTGTAATCGTAACAAAAACTTTACTTTAATCTTCAGTAACACGGGCGATCGCTTCAGTATCCACGATCACTACCAAACTTTCTAAACACAAACCGACAGTAAAATGCCACAGTAAAAATTAGAACCGTCGGTAAAAGAATGGACGAAAACGAATTAAACTAATTAGCCAAAAACTGTATCGACTATAAAAGTGTTTTTATTTTTATAATCCAGTCGATCCTATGCCAATGCTGTCACATGAAATCTGCATGGATTGAAAACTGTCAGTCAATCAAACAGTTACAGATTTATTGCTTAAATAATACAGAATTCCATCGCTTCACTTCCCCACATCGAGTTCTGTGGCAAGTAAAAATTACTATAGTTTGTTTAAAACACTCCATTCCTTTTCTTGTTGCTAGTGCTTGTCGCAGGATCACACAAATTACTAAACACCTGCGTTTAGAAATGTTTGTGTTTTTTAATTGTCTATAAACACGATGTTGTGAATATGGATTATCTCCTCTTTGATAATCCAATCTATAAAAGCTGTACATTTCTATTTGTCAAGTAGGCGAGTAGCAAGGTTCTTAATTGAATAAACGATTACTAGAGACTCAGAATAGCTTACGAGCAAGCCTATAACTTCGAATATGCTATGCAGCAGTTTAGTTCTTATTTACAGCCAGAAACGGTGGGCGCCGCGCTAAACCCACCTGTTCGTACTTCCGCCTCTCATGACGATAGTTCGACGAAGCTTAAAAAAAATCGGTCACTGCGGCTTTAAAAATGAACACACACCTGCTATTTTTGCGACTTATCTAAACACCTACGCGTATCATGCCTTGCCAGAGATACTTGTTGCCATAAATGTGGAATACTTTGTAATTTTTCAAAGGTATACAAATCTTCTAAAACCCAATACAAAGCTACTCGTCAAAATACATGTGCAACTTTAGCCACCTCCCCTGACTGCCTTTCTAAAACTATTGTAAAAATGAAAATTAACGGGAGATTTACGAATGCTCTGTTCGATACCAGGAGCTCAGAAAATGTTATCAAAGAAAGCTTGATAAAAACCAACAAATTGTATTTTCTCCACTCCTCCAACAGGGTTCCTATGGCAAACGTGCCATTGTCTGCACAAGTAAGTGGTTATTGTTTGGTGGACTTAATATTTAATGACGTCTTCTATAAAACCACTAAATCATCTGTAATGAAAAAACTTTGTGAAATAAAACTGGCACATGATTTTTTGCAGCAACACTCAAAGATTGAACTTCCGTTTGGCGTTCAATGCATGCATTGAAAATTTGTGGATTGGCGACAGCAAAAATCCAGTACCCAACATTTTTTGAACACCTAAATGAAAACTGAAAACCTATAGCAGTGAGAAGCAAGCGTTTTTCTTATTATAATAATAAAAAAATCATTGACTCTGAGATAAAAAAGGCTACTCGAGTAGGGTGTAATTCAGCCTAGCAAATCATCCTGAGAGCTCAGATAGTTATAACCACTTCTGAAACCCATAAAAAGAGAATGGTTATAGATTACTGCCAAACCATAGATAGATTTACTCTTTTGGTCGCCTTCCCACTACCTAGGATTGGTGAAATTATAGGCGAAATAGCCAAATATCGTATATTTAACACTCTGGACTTGAAAAGAGCGTACCATCACATCACCATTAGACCTAGAAACAAGCTATACACAGCTTTGGAGGCGAACGGTCGACCATATCAATTACGCAGGATTCCTTTTGGCGTTACGGATGCGGTAGCCAGCTTCCAAAGGATAGTATACCAAATCATAACGGATGAGAAACTGAAAAGCACATTTGCATACATAGACAACGTCACAGTATGTTGCCATAATAAAGAGGAACACAACGAAAATTCCAGACGGTCTATGCCCGCCGTCGACAAATACAACCTTACCCTAAACGACGACAAACGCTCGTTTAGACTGGACAAAGTAAACCTACTGGGATATACCATGAGCAAATGTCGATTGAAACTATTAATTCAGATGCCGGTCCCTCATAATTGGCCTTTCCTTGAACCTGCTGTGGGCATGTTTGCTCACTACTCTCAATGGATTACATGGTTCTCAGAAAATATGCATCCCTTAACACAAGTAGAAGCGTTTTCTCTGTCCTGTCAATTCGTTAGAGGAACTGAAAAAGGATATTGCGAAATCAGCAATTACAACAATAGATCAAAATATTCTTCTGGTTGTTGAAACGCGTGTGACAGACTGTGCTATTGCTACTTGTTTGAGACAAGCTGATCGTCCTGTAGCCTTTTTAATTAAGAAAATGGCGACACTACCTGATCAGGCACCACTTTAAACTTATTACTGACCAAAGATCAGTTGCTTTTATGTTCAACTCTAAGACTACAAGCAAAATAAAGAAAATAGCGAGGTGGAGAATTGAACGATCTTGTTTTTCGTTTGACGTAAGTACCGACCCCGCAAGGAGCACTTAACAGCTGATACACTGTCAATAGTACGTTGTACGGTATCAGACGGGGACGAAATCCGAACGCTACATAGTAATCTCCCGGGCATTACTCGAATGGTTCATGCTGTGAGGTGTAGAAACTTGACTTACTGGGTGGAGGAGGTACAAAGAATTACAAATTCCTATCGAACGTGTTCTGAAATAAAGCATCGGTTTTAGAAACCCAAAACTGGCGTTTTAATAAAAGCAACACAACTGTCCAAAACACTCAATCTTGATTTTAAAGGACTGCTAAGAAGCAACACAATGAACTGATATATATTAACTGTTGCCGACGAATATTCATGGTTTTCTTTTGCCTTCCCTTGTTCAGACATATCGGCTACTACAATGATACAATGCCTCTGCTCAGTATTCGCCGTTTTTGCGAAAGATATAATGGCATTATTTGGAAGACCGTTCAATTGGCTGCGTTAAATAACGGATGTTCGATTGATAATTGAGAAAATCTCCTTCCTGTTGCATTATAAGCCATTCGATCCCTATTGTGTACCGCCAGGAATGCCACCCCACACGAAATGTTTTTACCTTTTACGCTTTGCTTCCATCTTGGCTCTATCGACCCGGCACTGTGTTTCTGAGATGATATGCACGTTACACCAAGAACGGTCCCTTGGTGGACGAGGTAGAGTTCATAGAGGCGAACCCTCAATACGTTCTAGTACGACATGCAGTGCCTGGTGTTTCTCACGGAGACCTAGCCCCTATCGGAGACGTACCAGGACTGTAGACAGCCTCTGAAGACCGACCACCTCTCCCTGACACTGAAGCCCCTCCGGAAGATCATGACATTTAAATTGCTTCTGACACGTCAAGATGAATCTGAATCCCTGACAGATGAAGGACTAGCACCGAAAAAACGTGTTCATCTCGAGACTGACTTTTAACGCGGAACGGCCTTCTCCTCTGAGAAAAATAATTTCGCAGCGAGGTATTTTAGAAAAAAAATACATATTTAACTTTTGTCTTTTTTAGAGTGAGTAGAGTAAATATGTGTATCTACATTTATTAAGAAATTTACTCCTTAATTAAAATTCTTTTCAGACTTCTACTTTATTTGAATCGACACACCACGAGGTTCGTTATTTTCGGTGGGGTATCTTTTTTATTCTTTTAAAATTGTGACAAAATTTTTCTTTCCTTTTTATTTTTGTATACTTCAAAGAAAGAATTTTTTTCAAACAAATTTAATAAATTAAAATTGTTTCAATAATAATTGCTTTAAAATAGAAATACTCGTAAAATAGTAAAACAAAAAAAATTAAAATAGGACTACACAGTTGAGGACCAAATTGCTTTAAAAAATTGCTTTACAAATTGCTATAAAATTTCTTAAAAAATTGCTTAACAAATTGCTTAAAAATTGCTTAACAGAATGCTTAAAAATTGCTTAACAAATTGCTTAAACAATTGCTTAAAATTGCTTAAAAATTGCTTAACAAATTGCTTAAAAATTGCTTGAAAATTGTTTTATAAATTGCTTAAAATTGCTTAGAACGTTTTCTTTTAATTATATTATTAAAATATAGTGTTGTAAAATAATCGGATTAAAAAGCTAAAAGTGAAACTAACTTTTTAAAAAGGCAAAATGCAATTTTTTTGAAGACTTAAAAAAGACTTAAAAAAGCCAAATTCAAACAATCTGGCATTTAAAAGGCCAAAATTGGCAACAATAGCCATGATTATATTACAGATTTTAACTTCTTTATAATTTATTTTACTTTATATTAAACTAGCGGAGGTACCCAGTGTAGCCCGGGTGTGGGGTAGTGTAGTAAGGAACCCCGGGGGTAGAATTAAAAGGTGTTTTTTTTTAAAGTGGTATAGTACAGGGGTTCCCAGACGTTGCCTGGGTCGAGTAAGAAACCCAGAGGCAGTGTAAAGAATATATCGGTAGTAGCATGGGAGGGGAAGGCGAAACAACAGTAGGTAGTTTGGGTGGAGAGAAAAAAATGGCAGTAGGCTGGCAGGCTCGAACCCCTAACGCGAAGGAGTATAAAAACGTAACGTCTTCGCCGATATCTCCACAGTCCGACCGGAAGTTCGGAACGTTTAAATTAAGCGAAGTGAATCTAACCAATACGATGACTTGCAAAAATGGCGGCGCAAAAACCGATCCCTCCTTGTAGAAAACTGCCCAATTTAGGATGAATTAATTAATGTTTTTGGCTAAATTTTCGATATTTGTCGTTTGAAGGGCCGAGCTTTAAACCGATGCCGATATTGTGAGGATCCGTCGCCTTTGGCGAAGGTTTTGCGAGACATACAAACAAAGATACACCTACATACTTTATATATATATATATATATATATATATATATATATATATATATATATATATATATAGATGTCGACACTTGTTATTTTCACATTGTCCGCTGATGGCCGTGTCTTTGGTTGTTATTTAACTGTTGAAGGTTGGATCCTTCATTCAGTATCACATGCTATATGAAATAATACAGTTCCATGTTCATTTAAACAGTTGCAAATAAGATTTTGAATTTTCAACTGTCTAACTAGTTAGAGTTTTAAAAGCTTATAACTAGATTTTTGGACTAAAGGTAATAAATCGTGTGTGTGTTTTTAGGAGGTGGGTAAACAATAAAGTAACTAAGGCTGTCACTAAAACTATATCCGGGTGGCAACAAATTTCAAAGTTCATTAATTTAACATGACATTCCACATTAAAGGAATGTTTTATTTTTAGCGGAAATCATGTTGAATGCATCAAAAAGCATTGAAACATAATGTATTTATCACTGTATTGATTATGCTGTTCATAAACCGGACATAGCGCTATTCGACACAAACATGATTATTTTTCCTCTTTACTGAGAAAGCACCATCCTTTTATCAAAATATTTTCTGATTCTTTGAAATCTTATTCTTTATGAAAACTTTATTTCATATTATCTGATCATTTAATGATGGTGTATGCATAGATTTTGTCACTCCGCTTTTCTTTGGATCTTATCCTCCACAATGTTATTAGTCGATGGAGAAAATATTGCAGGTTCGAATACAGGTATCAACTTTTAAATTTTAAATATGGAAAAGCATGTATAAACTTTTTGCAGTAGAAGTTTATGAGGCATACAGTTTATATGCCTTTGTGTCATTTTCTCTCTCTCTCTCTTTCTCTCTCTTTGTATCTTTCTCTCTCTCTCTCTCTCTTTCTCTCTCTTATGTATAAATTTACCACAGATGCATTAAATAAATAAGTGAAAAAAGTTAGCCCGTATTTTCTTTTTTTCTTCTCTTCTACTTGATGTTATCTAGAAGCAATGAAAGTGTCATTATTGATATTATTTCTCATCGTACTTTGATTATACCCTTAGGCCAGTGATGTTTGGGCTGCCTTTCCAAAATCCAAGTATATTTGTTAAGTGTGGCGGCGATGCAACAGAAGCTTTTGTTCTAATTTGAGTTTGATGCGGCAATTTGATTGCCATTATTACCACTACCTTATTATATTTTGTAAGTAAGGATATGGAAGGGGGCAGAAATATTTGCTTGTAAGTCAACAATATATGTAAATTACATCAACACAATTAAATCACTTCGAACTATTTTCCTTCTCAACTTCATTCTTCTACATTTTACTGTAAAAGCGGGTGCGGTACGGGTACAAAGTGTCCAGGATCAAGAATATATTTTTTCTACTGTATTGCCTAGGAGTAATAAATATGAGAATATAGTATTACTTTTAAAAATAGATAGCTTAGGTAAATGAAGTAGATTGTTTTCCACAAGTGGAGGAATGGATAGCGGATAAGAAAGAGAAGTTTGGGCGAAAAGGTTAATGGAAGAACGGAACAAGTGAACGATAAAAAAGAAAGCTAGAGAAAGAGAAAGATAGAGAGAGAGAGAGAGAGGTAAAAGTTTTAATATAACATGTTACCCATATTATTTAACTTATATTTTGTTTTTTGGTTTTTTTTATCCAAGCAACAAATATAGTAGATTACACTTATTTATATATTTAGACGATTTAAGGGAATAAAAATCAATTATTTTAGAATTTAGAGTGTTAGATTTGTTTAAAATATAAGTGGATAAATAATGGGATTAAGGCAGTTAAATTTTTTGCGGTGAAAGGTCTGTTGTCATATGGACATGTTTTAGTCGTAGACTTAAAATAATTTTTGTAAAAGTTTTATTAAATTAATAGTATTTTTTATAAATATAAATGATTAAACTTGTACTAAGAAACACAAACCTTAATTTTTTTAATTAAGTATTTGCTTTTTGGGAAACTGTTATAAATGTTTTGTGAAATCGTTATTAATTTTTTATGAAAATGTTCTAAAATCTTTATAACTTTAAAACTTATTTTCTACTTTGTGTTGTTTGCGAAAAAAATATTCTTCGTATTATTTCGATTCTTTGGACTACTGTTCTCATTTCCAGTGTCATTTTCACAGCATTTTGGTCGATGTAACATCTGTATATAGCAATAACATGTAGTAATAAATAATGATATTTACATCTAGAAATAAAATAAAATTCGCGCCAGCATTGGGGAAGTGGTTAGAATACTTGGCAAAATTAAGTTAAAAACCGACATTCTTCCGAAAGTTGAACGCTCGATCCTACGTACGGGCGACTGAAAATATAATTGCGAATTACTTAGGACTTTTATACAGTCATGGCTGATGGAACGAGAGACTGCTATCACCGTGAATAAAGGTTCCATTTGCAATTCGATTAAGATTCCTGAGTTCGACAGAAAGATTCTTGAGTTCGACGCAAAGATTCCTGAGTTTGGTTAGATAAACCTTACGAGGGTTAGAAATTACATTAAGCAATAATAATATTGTGAATGTGACACTCAAAATGAGAACATTAGTCTGCAGAATCCAAATAACCAATCCTCATCAAAAAATACTGATAAATAATGTTTTTATTAAGAACATTATTTATTTTCAAACATTGATTTTAACAATACTTTACGATCTAAAAATTACTTTATTTCATATTTATAAGAAAGGGATATACAAAGTCAGTCCCGGAAATTGCTAAAGCAGTTTACGATTTGGAAATCATCTTATGTCATATATATGTTTGGGTGGGGGAGGTATATAGAATCAATCCCAGAAATAGCTAAAGCAGATTACAATTTAAAAATCATTTTATTTTATTTAGGAGAGAGAGCTACGTGGAGCTAGTCCCGGAAATTGCTGAAGTAGTTTACAATCAAATACTCACTATATAAATATATATTTTTAGGAGGAGCTATTATTTAGAAATCCAATTCTGCCAAATGGAAAAGGGGGTGTTTTTGTAATTGTTCTGTGCTTTCACCATACATTTTTTTAAAATGACGTAATACTGGATTTTTTTAATACTATTTGTGGAAGATTTAATTCCCCCGAGCCCTAAAAAGAAGAGGAAAAATTGAACAATAAACGGAAACAGCTACGACTACTTTTTCCTTCTTGGTTTGTTTGACCAGTAAGGTGTGCTAGAGCTACTTTTAAAAAGTGCTTGCAGTATAGCGAGAAGAAAAACCATAATCGACTTGAAAGATATCGGTATAAAACTGTTTTCTACAACTGATTCCGATCCCTCTAAATAGTTTATATACAGTGAGAATCGCTAATTTCGAAACATTCTGTTTTTACTTTATATTATTATTCTATTGGACCATTTTTGTACGTTTTACGTTATACTGATTTAAGCATAACATATAATTACATAATGATGTTTTTCTCTTAAATTATTTCTTTAGAATCCGCCAGTACCTGCAGATTATCGCCCCAAATCGGGACTAATCGGCAGTAACCAACAATGCTGACAATCACAGATACTGGCTTCCACTAGCTGCCACTGGAAAACAATGTCCGGCAGTGAAAGCCAGATTATTTTATTTCGGCCACGACCGCCAGTGCCCGCTATTTTCCAGAGACGGTAATGGCCACCATTAACAACCGTAGTTAATGTTTTTCGAAGGGATATCATACTTCCGCCGGGCAATGCCGGTTAACGGGTCCTGCTTGTTTCATATATATATATATATATATATATATATATATATATATATATATATATATATATATATATATATGGTAAAGAGTATGTGGAGTCAGTCTCGAAAAGCGTCGAAACAGTTTACGATCTGAAAATCACTCTATTTCATATATATTTTTAAAGTGAGTATATAGAATCAAGGATTCAAGGTGATGGCCGGTCTTTAAGTACTGTTAATTATCTTTATTAATATTACTGTATTATATTTGGTACGTGGGTGGGAGATACAGAATCTGTGGTTCAACTGACCGATGTACATAATCGATAAATATGAATTACGATACAATATTTTATCCCTTTGGATGATTTTCTATTATTTGTATAATTTCTCTTCATATTATTGTGAAAGCGGGTGAAAGGAAAGCAATTACCTATATTCAAGAATGCTATTACTTTGTTCTAATTGACGTTGTCCATATGCAACAAATATGAGGATGCAGTATTACATTTAAAATAAGTAGCTCCAGTATCTGAATTACATTGTAAATAAAAGAGAGAGAGGAATGAGAAAGGTTTACGGAGAAGGGTGGTAAAATGAGTAAAGAAAAAGAGAGAAACATTAAGAGAGAAGGAGAGATAGAAATTTTATTATAAAGATATTACACATAATGTCAACTTCTATTCAAATTTATATTATCCCGAGCAATGCCGGTTTCCTTTCTAGTCTATTATATAAAGAGTACCTGCTTTTGTGTTTGTATGTGTGTTTGTATGTCTACTTAAACCTTTGTTATCCGCATCCGATCGGGTGGAAACTGGTACCATCCGAAAAGCTAATGCCTCAGATGTATAATACGTGAAAATTTAAAAAAAAAAAGATTCATTGTGTGGCTGTCAACTGGACACCTTTTGAGAAGACGGGTCCGGTTTACATGTTTCTTTTTCCGCAAGTCACGTACACGCATTAAACTAAAACTATGCTTAAAACGCTTATTTTGCAATGTTGTGACGTCATGAGCACTCCTGGCCGCAAGAGCAAAAGTGTCTGTCCATAAGATTTTGCTTTCTTCCCTTCTTTCGCGTTTTACGTTCGAGCTTGGATACCGTGGCTTATTATTTATTTATTTATTTATTTTTTCGTTGTACGGACATTCCCTGCTAGATAGAAAGAAAAGTTGTTTCGATTCATTTATTTGAGAAGGGAGAGTTTTTTTTTTCCAGCACACGTACAATAAAGAGTGCTCAATATCTGGAGAATATATTCTTTTCTTCGTATCCCTTCTGCTGAACTATCTGGTGGGGAGATTGTTACGTACTTGTTTTTTTAAAAGCGATTATATTTCCATGTGTTTATTCCTTTTAAAGTAGGATTACTGTATCTTTTATTTTTGAAATTGCTGTGAAGGTATCGACGTTGCCAATGATGTAGTTGACATATAATAATGAAAAAGTGTTCAATATCTTTAGTATAGCAGATGTGTTGAAACGAAACTTCACGTGGATTCGGGCAACGCAGAGTAATCATGATAGTTACTTATATTTCTTAGTGTATGTTCATATCTATGTTTGCATGTATGCGTGATTTGCTTAACATAAATCTGTTCTTTACGTAAAGTACGCATTTCATTTGTTTCGCTTTCTGGCGGTCTCTGTCAGTTTATCTATTTATCTATATTGATTCCGCTTGCTTTCATGAGGATTGACGTCATACAGATTCCGATATTCCATTACAACTTTTGTGTTATTTCAGCCAAGATAATTTTGTCTGGAGTTTAGATAGCATTTTACGTTGTTACACTTCAGAATTTACTTGTTTTCAGTTCCTACTTATTATCTCCCCCTACCTCTATCGATTGTTGTCATCAAAATCTCGAAACAGAATTACTTTTAATATTATATCAACAAAATATTTTATCTTGATCTTTGATTTTTCGCATATTGTGTAACTTGTCACTGTCTCCATAATATATTGTTTCGTATCGGTTCTTTTTTTATGACATCGTGTTACAGATGTTGTTATATTGCTTGCTTATTCACCGTGCACAATTTCATTTTATTTTTCAGATGGCGGGAGGAAGGTCAGATGATATAAATGAACGGCGAATGATAAGAGGAAAAGTGAGAGGGAGGAAATAATGTAAGGACTTAACAGAAAAAGACGAAAAGAAAATGTAAGAACAACAAGAGTAGGTTATAAAACACTATAGAGCATGGAAGACACAAAGAGAAAAAAGAAGAGAAAGAGAAGAGAAAGATAAGAGAAAGTCTATTATGAAACGACTAAAGAATTTTCTTGCATATTTCTAATTTCAAAATAGAGGAGAGAAAGAGAAAAGCGATAGAGGATAAAAAGAGATAATGGAGGAAAGAATGGCAGGGGAATAATGTTATAGTGCCTAGAAACTTCCTCCTTCCAGGGAAACCTGCTTTACATGACCAGAATGTTTACGGTACCATGTAATAGCTATGCTCTAGATAGTGTTAGAAAATGCGGATGATATAACTAAAGCTCGAATGATTAGTGAAATACTGAAACAAAATAAAATGATGTGAATATTTAAATAGGAGAGAAAGAACAAAGAAAGGGGAGAAAAAGGAGAGAGAAGGAGAGAAATAATGGAAAAACAAAAATGTTTCAACATTTGAATAACGCCCAGTTTAATTCGTTGATTGTTAGTCGAGCCCGAGCCATAATTGACGGAAAATCCCGAGGATCAGTGTCCAATTCTGCTTTATACATATAAAATTATTTTTTCTAAGACAAATGATTAAATCAGAAATGTTTCTATACAATTACTGTTATAATTGGAATATTTTCGTTTGAAAATATTTATTAAATACTTCATTTACTATTTTTTATTCGTTCCAATTAGTGAAATTAAAAGGTTCCGTCAAACTCTAAGCGGATGGAAATGAGGAGGGGCTGCTTTCTGATAAGTACCATTTGTCAATTTACAAATTAAAACTCGAAAATCGTCACTTGCGTTTCTTTTACTAAAATGCAACTCAAATCGCTTCACTCAATTGCATCCAAATTGTGGAAATCGTGTAGGTTTTCAAATATAAAGATTACTTGCGAAAAAAACAAACATTTTAACCGTGATCGAACTACAAGAAGAGGCACCTAACAGGGAAGAAATGGCGTATCTGAAATAAAGTGTATCCGAATATCTAAATGTTCTGCATACGAGAGCGACCCCCTCGAAGTCTAACAGCTTTTGGCGGGCGACGCGTTCAATATTCTCGCCGCCCATTCCAAAATAATTACCGTCTTGAATCACTTCCAAGGATTACTCGAGTCGATCAATGGCCGCCCGCTTCGTCCGAGCCGATTTTATTTTTGGCTTCATCCATCGACCCAAACTTTATTTGACCTCTTTTGACTCCTGGGCCGCATGATCTTTTGCTCGACCCTTGGTCAAACTACCGTCCGTTCGAGTAAGGTGAATATATTCCATAATTGTGAATCATTATATTCGAGCACGGCGCAATTGACCCCAGACGTTTAGATACAATGCACATTATTGCAATTTAGCCGACAATCGTTGATGACGTCATGAATTATTTACTTTATTTAGTAAATTCATTCCATCTTTTAATTAAGGTTAACGATGAATGAATTCAAATAAATTCCGATGTTGGAATAATGAATAAGGAGTTTGATGGATAGGATGTTAGTTTCTCTCCCACTTGTATGATAACGAATTGCGACTAGCTATATAGTTTGTTAATGTTGTACACTGTTAGCTCCTTTAACCAGACTTTCGTTCTCACGTCAATCCATCATTGAAAGTTTAGTTGTCAGAATGCAAGAAAAGGGATGAAGACCGGTCAGTGATATATTGACTAGTACATATTAATAACGTTTATGTCTTTCGATCATATTGGCACAATACCATTTAGCCGGTGTCAAAACCATGCTATTGATAAATATATCTCTCATTAGACTTAAAAAGATTACAAACAACGGCTGAAAGTTCTATTTTTCAAAACATCCTGCATTTTCATGAATCAACGAATAGAAATACAATTGAAAAAATATACAAATACATGCCTTATATATATATATATATATATATATATATATATATATATACATTCTTTTTTTTACATGGTAGTCACCACTCATCAAGGCCCGGAAGCCACTCGGGGATAAGCGTTATATCAGTAATCAGTAGGATAATATCGCGTAAATAATTAATAATGGAGATGTGATGAAGTGTCTTACTTAATGGGACGGTTCATCAGGAATGTGTTTATGTTAGACTTGAAGACATCCCAGTTGTAGTAAGGTGGGAAACAGGAAAATGGAAGAAAGTTCTACAGGCGTGCACTTCTAAGAAAGAAGCTTTGTTCATGAAATCTACGTTTTGATTTAGGCACAGCTAACGAGTGTGGAAAATTATTTTACAGTGGTTTCAGCTAGACGGGTGTTTTCGTGAAAGATTGGCGAGGGGGGGCAGATATTGGAGCTCAGACGAGCACTTGCTATGGAAATAACGATAAAACAAAGACAGGCTCGCAACGTCTCTTCTGTGGGAGAAAGGTTGCAGGAAAGAGAAAAGGCATCCCCCACTAAGACACGAAGTCTATTTTGTACTTTGTCAAGGCAGGATAGGCTGTTTTTAGCAGCTCCTGCCCAGAATGTGGCAGCAGTACTCCATCCTTGGACGTACTTGGCTTTTATATAGATTGCATCAGCAGTGAGATATCTTCTGGAAGAATAGAAGGATCCCACCATTTTTCCAGCGACCCTGGCAACGGATTTGATGTACGTGTTCCATTTCAGATCAGGAGTAACGGTCAATCCCAGAAGGTTGTCAGAACATAGAGCCTCCCCTGATGAGAGCTATAGATTTCAATTGATGCCCATGGGGATCAGAGCGTTAATGATATAAAGATAGGAACATGGTTTTAGATGCATTAAAAGTAACCAGCCACCTCTTCCCCAACTATACCACGCACTCAAGATCAGAGGAGAGAATCAAAGAGAACTTTGTCATTTACGGCCTTTGATGTGTTGTCATAGATAGTCGTGACATCCAAGTTGTAGTCAGGTGGGAAACAGGCTCGTAACGTCTCTTCTGTGGGAGAGAAGCTGCAGGTAATAGAAAAGGGCATTCCCCACTAAGCTACGAAGTCTATTTTGTACTCTGTCAAGGCAGGATAGGCTGTTTTTAGCAGCTCCTGCCCAGATGTGGCAGCAGTACTCCATCCTTGGACGTACTTGGCTTTTATATAGATTGCATCAGCAGTGAGATATCTTCTGGAAGAATAGAAGGATCCCACCATTGTCCCAGCGTCCTTGGCAACAGACCTGATGTACGTGTTCCATTTCAGATTAGGAGTAAAGGTCAAACCCAAAAGCTTGTCAAAACATGGAGCCTCCCCAAAATGAGAACCATCCATTTCAATTGATGCCAGATGGAGATAGAAGCTTGGTTTGGGATGCATTAAAAGTAACCAGCAACCTCTTCCCCCACTGTACCACGCGCTCAAGATCAGAAGAGAGAGAATTAGAGATAACCTTATCATTTGCGGCCTTTGATGTGTTGCCATAGATTGTCGTGTCATCAGCATAGATGTCAACGAATGATTTAAGTATGTGTTTTGGGAGATCATTGATGTAGATCAGGAAGAGAGTTGGGCCCAGGATGGACCCCTGAGGGACTCAGCATTAATACCGTGGGCCTTTGATTTCTGTCCATCAACCACTACTCTTATGAGCCTATCAGAGAGAAATGATTTAATAGTTGAGAGAACACTTCCAGTTTTACCGTAGCTAGAAATCTTGTGAGGTAGGCCTGTGTGCCATATCTTATCGAAGGCCTTTGATATGTCAAGATCAATTGCCCTAGAAAGGTAGCCTCCGTCGAGGGATTCACTAATCCTATGAGATATAACCGTTAACAAATCTGCTGTAGATCTAGCAGAACGGAAACCATATTGCATGTCACTAAGAAGGTTATTTCTTCTGAGGTGGTTGACTACTTTTTATTTAATATGGATTCCAGCAACTTACTCATGACACACGCACATGCACACATACACACACACACACACACATATATATATATATATTAAGATTTATAGAAATAAACACGTATATATAAATGTATAACCACGCCGAAGAGTGTAAGTGCATAGGAAGCGTATATATCTGAATAATAAATATTTTTGTAAAAAAGTGTATAACATATATATATATATGTGTGTATATATATATATATATATATATATATATATATATAGAGAGAGAGAGAGAGAGAGAGAGAGAGATGGGGAGAGACAAATATGTATATTTATATTTCAAAAGGGAGTCACCATTAAGGCTCGAAGGCCATTCGACGATAACGGTTAATGAGTGAGATAACTACACAGTGTTCGTTTTTGTATAAATTGGACAGAATTGGACTGTTTAAGAGGACAGGGAGGTAAGAACTTGTTCACATTGGACTTGAAGACGATTATGTTGCAGTCAGCTGGAAAGTTGACCAGTTGAACAGGGTTCTACAGACGGGCAGCTCTAGGGAAGAAGCTTTGTTCATGGAATTTGCGTTTAGATTTAGGAACTGATAAAGTGTAGGGAAATTGTTAATAGTGGCTGTAGCTTGACAAGTGCTTTTTGTGAAAGTTTGGCGGGAAGACTATTGAACGAGGTTCAGACAGGCACAAAATAATGGTAGAGCAGAAATAAGTTCACGACTTCTCTTCTGTGGTAAAGAAGTTGGAGGGATGAGAAAAGGACATCGCCTAGTTTCGAAGCCGGTTTTGAACGCTGTCAAAGCAGGATAGGTTACTCCGAGCAGCACATACTTTGATGAAGCAAAACTAATCTATTTTATGGCGTATTTGACTCATATGCATGTTTAGGGTAGCGTCGAGAGTGCCTTCAAGGGCGTTAGAATTACACAATCGTTTTTCCAGTGACCTCGGCAATAGATTTAATGTAAGTTGTCCATTTTAAGTCAGGGATGGAGGTCAGTCCCAGAAGTTTGTCAAAGCAGGATGCTATTTTGAGTGGAGACCTATATATCAATCGTGGCCAAGTGGGATTCAGGACTTTAGTGGTAAAAAAAATGCCCTGAACTGTGTTCAGATTCCGTGCTGTCTCCACTTGGATCTTCCAACTACTCCGTTGTATCAGTTAAGATAAAAATGAAATGTCCTCAGATGTACCTCTCCATCGTACAGTATATCGATACTCTATGGCAAACTGGGATAGCTTCCGTACATTTATATTAGATCTACCTCTGCGTTTCATGTTTAAAAAGGATGTGTCCTCTATAGTATCAGACCTGACGGAATGGTTAATTGTAGGTATAGACCGTTTCATACCCTCGAAAAAATTCCAGCAAAAATCTAACAGACAGTCGTGGTTCTCTCTATAAAGTGCTGCTGCCATTGCACACAGAAATCACTTTTTCCATTGTTGCCAACATAATAGATGTATTGAGACTAAATCCGCTTTCAGGACTGCCAGCAACCACTGTAAAAAAGAATAAAGAAAGCAAGACAGCTGTATGCTCAGTTCGTCAAATCTAAAGTAGCTGAGCAGCGGATTGGTACCCACCAGTTTTGGCAAATAGCAAACAGAATCTTGAACAGCAGTATGTCTTCTATCCCAACTATCATAAATGGACTTGAGGTAATCTCGTCAGCATCAGACAAAGCCAAACTATTTGCCAAGAACTTTGCAGCTAATTCTACCCTTTGCGACAAAGGCCGGCAATCCCCAATAGTACCTCCTGTATCAGAAAACACACTATGTGATATACAAATATACGTACGTGATGTTGCCAAGCTTATCAAAAACCTTGATTCCAGTAAAGCAACCGGCTCTGACGGTATCCCAAACTCAAAAGACTCCGACCAAAACTAGTGTCCATCCTTACAAAACGTTGTCTTAAAGAGAATGGCTTCTCATCACCCTGGAAAATCTCATCAGTATTTAAGAATTCAGGTGATAGCTCATATCCCTCTCAGTACAGGCCAATAAATCTCCTGTGCTTCATAAGTAAGTTGCTGGAATCTGTGTTAAATAGAGAAGTAATCAACCATCTCAGCAAAAATAACCTTCTTAGTGACATGCAATATGGTTTCCGTTCTGCTAGATCTACGGCAGATGTGCTTACAGTTATAGGATTAGCGAATTTCTCGACGGAGGCTACCTTTCTAGGGCAATTGATCTTGACATATTAAAGGTCTTAAATAGAGTATGGCATAAAGGTTTACTGCACAAAACCCCCTGCTACCGTATAGCTGAAAATGTCTTCTCAACTATTAAATCATTTTTTTCTGATAGGTTCATAAGAATAATGGTTGATGGGCAGAAATCAGAAGCTCACAGTATTAATGCTGGAGTCCCTCAGGGGCCCATCCTGGGCCCAACTACATTAATGATCTTCCAAATCACATCCTTACATCATTCGTAGACATTTATGCTGATAACGCTACTATCTATGGTAGCACATATAAGACCGTAAACGACCCAGTTCTTAGCGATTCTCTCTCCTCTGGTCTTGAGCAGGTGGTACAATGGGAAAAGAGGTGGCTGCTTACTTTTAATGCATCTAAAACCAAACTTTTATCTTTACATCATCAACGCTCTGATCCCCATCTGGCATCAATTGAAATGAATGGCTCCCGTCTTGAGGAGGCCTCATGTTTTGACAAGCTTCTGGACTTTACCTTTACTCCTGATCTTAAATGGAACACATACATTAAATCCGTTGCCAAGGCCGCTGGAAAAATGGTGAGATCCTTCCATCGATCCAGTAGATATCTCACTGCTGATGCAATTCTCTATCTATATAAGAGCCAGGTACGTCCAAGGATGGAGTACTGTTGCCACATCTGGGCAGGAGCTGCTAGAAAGGACTTATCCTGCCTTGATAGCGTTCAAAATAGACTTCGTAGCCTCGTAGGGAATGTCCTTTTCTCTTCCCTGCAACCTCTTTCTCACATAAGAGATGTAGGGAGTTCGTCTCTGCTTTATCATTATTTCCATGGCAAGTGCTCGACTGAGTTTCAATCTATGGTCCCCCCTCGCCAAACTTTCACAAGAAATACCCGTCTAGCAGAAAACACTAACAATAATTCACCCCACTCTTTATCTGTGCCTAAACCTAAACGTAGATTCCATGAACAAAGCTTCTTTCTTAGAACTGCACGCCTGTGGAATTGTCTTCCTTTTTCCTGTTTTCCAGCTGACTACCATAAGTCCAGCGTAAACAAGTTTTTGATGAGCCGTTCCATATAAGTTAACAAATGTACCGAATTTCCATTACTAACGATTACTATATTGTCCAATTTCTACTGTCCACTCTTCAACTCTTATCCTCTAGCGGCCTCTTGGCCTTGATAAGTGGTGATGCCTATGTAAAAAAAACAGAAGCTTGGTCTTAACCAATAACGTTTTGCCCCTAGTGCCACCTGCTCAAGATTGGATAATTCTTCTAGAGATAATCCTACGTCGATAAATTCATTGATCATATGTAAAATAACAGTCAATAAACAAACTATAGATCTCTCACAATGAAGTCCGTATTGCTTGTCGCTAAGTATGTTGATTTTGCTGAGGTGTTTGAAAATTTCTCTTTTTAGTATGGATTTAAGCAAATTAGTCATGACGTACAGGATACTAATATATATATATATATATATATATATATATATATATATATATATACATATATATACACACACAATAGCGTGTGTGTTATTTTCTGTGTCACGCTTTCATCCAGGTCGTTTTATTATTATGTAGTTCCATTTCTTGTAATGAATAATTTTACCAAGAATTCCTCATAAGTTTTTGTTTAAAAAATAGCGGGTAACATGGGCAGATTATTTTGTGCATATCTTAACATTTCCATAATCCATATACATATATATAAAGATCATTTCAATAGATTTAGTTTTTGTATGAACTGATTATTATGAATTTTAGAATACCGGTGAGTAACATACGCGCATGGCCTAACGTTCACAGGAAACATGAGTTGCAACAATTACATTGAAGGCATTGCCAGGGCCACTGCAAGAAAGGTGGGCTCTCTCTACCGTGCTAGACAACTACTAACACCTGAAAGTATCCTGTACCTCTATAAGGCAACCATTCGCCCATGTATGGAGTATTGCTGCCACATTTGGGCTGGTGCATCTGCTACGAGTCTCTCGCTCCTTGAAAAGGTTCAAAAGAGAGTCACAAACCTGATAGGCCCTGAACTGGCATCTAAGCTTCAGCCTCTGTCCTATCGACGAAATGTTGCATACTTCTGCCTTTTCTACAAGTATTTTAGTGGTGAATGCGCTGACGAACTGCAATCACTTGTGCCCCCACGACGTGAGCACCCTCGACAAACCCGACAGGCTGCTAAATCCCACCCCCACACTGTAGTGATCTCTAGATGTAAAAGATCTTTTTACTCCAATAGTTTCTTCCCCAGAAGCGCTAGACTCTGGAATTCCATTCCAAGTCTCTGCTTCCCCAACAGTACTGACGTGCAGAAGTTCAAGTGTAACGTGAACCGACATCTTGCTGCCCAAATCCCTACATAGTACCCCAGTAGTCGTTGCCCCTGATAGTAGCCCCCTACACCAAAGTGGCAATTTGCCTTGGTTGGGGTGAAAATGTAAAAAAATATATATATATATATGTTTTGGCAAATGTTGTTTTTTTTTTATCTTAGAGGGCGCATATATAAATATAAGTGTTTCTTTTTTATTAATTTTTTTTTCATATATCTTCTCAGCAACACAGTGAGTACATGGGAATATTATTTATTTTATGTAAAATATTCTATTTGGGGGTGGATTCTACCCGAAACACGCATACGCACTTAAAAAGCTGTAAACCCGGTTTTACTAAATATGTACGACCAAAAGTATTCTCGATGACTGTACGATTGACTGCCCCTACTGTTTGTCATATCGAAATAACATGCGAATTTTTTTTAATCAGCAGGAGCCGAATCGGGCATTTAACCATGCCGAATTTAGATCGTACATAAGGGGGTTTACTAAAATGTAGGACAAATTATGTACGATTATTTGCTCCTTCAACGAACCTTGTGTTAAATTTGTCCTCTTCCAGTAAATAGCTATTATTATTATTATTATTATTATTATTATTATTATTATTATTGTTTTTGTTGTTGTTGTTGTTGTTGTCGTTGTTGTTGTTATTATTATTATTACTATTATTACTATTATTATTATTATTATTATTATTGTTATTGTTATTGTTATTGTTATTATTGTTATTGTTATTGTTATTGTTATTATTATTATTATTATTATTAATATTATTATTATTATTATTATTATTATTAATAATAATAATAATAATAATAATAATAATAATAATAATGACTCACAAGGAGCTTTTACACAGGTCTTCAGAGATCTTTCCCTGAAAACAGCCTGGGCTGTTCTCTGGAAGCTGAGTGACAACAAGTCTCCCCAGGTTCCCAGTACTCTCCACCTCTTTCGATAACATTTGCAAATAAATTTGCATTATCGCAGCAGCTGCTCGCCATTGATTTCTCGTTTGCAGCAGCTATTCGTCTTTGCTGGGATTTGAGTGGCAATTTGCCTCCCCAAGGTCCCAGTTCTCTTCGTACTTATTCAGCTGAGATCAGTTCATCGGTCTTTCCTTCCTCCTTGACTCTACTTGGTTATTTGGTCTCGCTCTCTTGGGGGGGGGCAGTGATGTGGCAATGAGAATAAGGTTGGGTTAGAGAACTTATAGATATGCGGTTTCAGTGTTCTTGGTTACATGTAGTGTTGTTATTATTATTATTATTATTATTATTATTATTATTATTATTATTATTATTATTATTATTATTGTTATTGATGCTAGGCAATATTTAACAATTAAATTATACGAAAGTGAGTTTTATTTTGGCAAAATCTCAAAAGATATTTGTCAAAAATAAACTCTTGAATTTTATAAACTTGAAAGAAAAATAAAGACACTACAGATGGCATTTAAAAAAATAACATTTATTGTTTAAAAAAAAGTAATCAAGTATTTTTTTTCTATTTAACCTAAGGGAACTTTATTTTTCTTTTTTGACTCGTATTTAAAAAGATTTCCGAATTTAAAATAAAAATAAAAAAATTGTTTATTTTGGATGTAGGATTCTACTTTTTGCAAATATTTTTTAGTGTCACGTTGTTATTGTGTTGCAAAATTCAAATTAAAGAAAAGTCACTTGTAAAATTTAATTTGCAAAATTAAAAAAATAAACCTCGGCTGAAAATTGTGACGGTGACTTAGTTCATTTCTTTTTTATTTCAATAATAAAGAAATAAACTTATTTATTTATTTATTATAAAGATTAAAAAAAAATTTTAAATCGCACACTGAGTTGAAAAAAAAGTCCCAGTCTTTAAAAATTTTCCAAAAATAATCACAACTGTGACTAAATTGTGATTGCTTATTTTAATAACAGCATTTATTTCACTAACGGACCTAATAGATCGCCTGTGTAAGAGGGAATATTTAAAAAATCGGAAGTTTTCTTTAATACATATCTTTTTAGGTATGGACTTACAAAGATATTTGCCAAAAATAACTACTCGAAACTTCGTTTTATTGTTTATTACAAGATTGCTTTACGACATTTTACGTTGACGGACCCAGTCGATCGCCTGCGTCGAATTTGCTTAAATCATCAGTAGCAATTAGTCGTACATTGAGTGTACATAATTTTTAGTCGTACATATTTAATGAACCCCTGTAAAACGGTGTTTGCAAAATATTTATTTGGGAAAATAATTTTATTATATAAAGTTTTGATTTTATAGGGATCTGTACGCATGCATGTCAATAATATCCAAAACTATTGAACATATCATTATGAATTATGGAATGTTTAACGTTGGAATATTATTGTGTTAACTATCAATTGAAGGGATGCCATCGAAATTGTATTATACTAACCTGAAAATTAAACAAAATAATAAATTCAAATATACGGACTACTACATCACATCTGACGGAAGGTGCACTACTGAAATACAAAGTTCCATAACCGCAGCCAAAGTCGTCTTCGAAGAATTGTGACCAATCGTGACCAACAGAAACATTAAAATAGACACCAAATTCAGAATACTCCGAACGTATGTATGGTCTGTTCTTTTTGAAGTTGTGAGTGCTAAGAAATCATCCATAGCACGATGAAGAAACTAGAGGAAACTTGGTTCCTGATGAGAATTTTGTATGTATCCTTGACAGAAAAGAAAACAAATCAAAAGGTATTAGAAATGGCAAACGAAGAAAGAACCGTACGAAAAGAACAAATGATGTCTATATGCCATTTTTACAGGAAAAACAGAATAAAACAGATTAGTTTGACGGTATAGACCGTAGGTAGAAGCAGACCACGCCAGCAAAATGACATACTTTGACAGTCTGAACATCTGGGCAACATCAAAAATAATGAGCAACAATCAATTCATGAATGCCTCGGTGGGGGGGGGGCATTACAATCAATTCTCGTACCAGGCAGAACACCACTTGATGATGATAACCTTAAAAAAATGAGCATTATGATTTACAACTGATGCTATATTTATTACTAATACCCATCCTTTGACCGGTATTCTGCTAATATATATATATATATATATTGTTTAAAAAAGTATATATATATATATATATATGTGTGTGTGTGTGTGTGTGTGTGTGTGTGTGTGTTTCATATCGTGAAGCACTTTCAGTTGTAATAAAGTCGGTCAACTTAGCTCATATGCGCAGATCGCAATATAATAATTAGATCACTCTTGCTGACGTTAAAAGCATTTAATCAGAATAAATGTTTAAATTTCAACTGTATCTCTCATGGCTGACGGTAGCCGAGTGGTTCGAGTCCTTGCTAATGAAGCCAGACATGACTTCTGTTGCCGAGGTTCGAATTTCTCGACTAGCGTTAATCGTGACACCTTGCACTGATGATTCCCGAAAGGATGGTTCACTAGTGTATGTAGGTATTTAATAATTATTATAGTATATAATAATAATAATAATAATAATAATAATAATAATAATAATAATAATAAAAACAATATATATATATATATATCCCAGTATTTGTGTGCATATATTCTTGTTGTATATATATATATATATATATATATATATATATATATATATATATATATATATAGTAATGTGATTGATAATTTAAAATTAAAATTAAAAATTAAATATCTGTTTCATAAGAAGGAACACAACAAAGTCAATAATTTGTACGATCGTTTCGGAAACGATATTTTTATTGCGATAGACATTAAGTCATTGACAATAATTTTGACATATATTTTTTGAAACAAAGTCTCCTCATCAGCAAAAGTATTGGGTGTGTTTTTTAATATATAAAAGACACCTTAAATAAACCTAGCATTTTTTAAATAAGGCAGATGTATCTTTTAATTGTTCGCGTTTTGAAAACTGTAATTATCATCAAAGCATTCATTTGGATGTTGATTGCAGCTTATAAATGCAGAAAATGTTGAACTTTCAAAGCGAATGTCAAAGGAACATTTTTAGAGGTTAGTATATGTTACTATACGATCGTACAAATTATTGACTTTGTTGTGTTCCTATCAATCACATTACTAAATATTAAAGTGTGTTGTGTCCCTATCAATCACATTACTAAATATAAAAATTTGTTGTGTTCCTATCAATCACATTACTAAATATTAAAATTTGTTGTGTTCCTGTCAATCATATTACTAAATATTAAAGTTTGTTGTGTTCCGATCAATCAAATTACTAAATATTAAAGTTTGTTGTGTTCCTATCAATCACATTGCTAAATATTAAAGTGTGTTGTGTTCCTATCAATCACATTACTAAATATTAAAGTGTGTTGTGTTCCTATCAATCACATTACTAAATATAAAAATTTGTTGTGTTCCTATCAATCACCTTACTAAATATTAAAGTGTATTGTGTTCCTCTCAATCACATTAATAAATATTAAAGTTTATTGTGTTCCGATCAATCAAATTACTAAATATTAAAGTGTGTTGTGTTCCTATCAATCACATTACTATATATTAAAGTGTGTTGTTTTCCTATCAATCACATTACTAAATATTAAAAATTGTTGTGTTCCTATCAATCACATTACTAAATATTAAAGTGGGTTGTGTTCCTATCAATCATATTACTAAATATTAAAGTGTGTTGTGCTCCTATCAATCACATTACTTAATATAAAAATTTGATTGTGCTCCTATCAATCATATTACTAAATATTAAAGTGTGTTTTGTTCCTATCAATCATATTACTATATATTAACGTTTGTTGTGTTCCTATCAATCACAATACTAAATATTAAAGTGTGTTGTGTGCCTATCAATAACATTACTAAATATTAAAGTGTGTTGTGTTCCTATCAATCATATTACTAAATATTAAAGTGTGTTGTGTTCCTATCAATCACATTACTAAATATTAAAGTGTGTTGTTTTCCTATCAATCACATTACTAAATATTAAAAATTGTTGTGTTCCTATCAATCACATTACTAAATATTAAAGTGTGTTGTGTTCCTATCAATCATATTACTAAATATTAAAGTGTGTTGTGCTCCTATCAATCACATTACTTAATATTAAAATTTGATTGTGCTCCTATCAATCACATTACGAAATATTAAGTGTGTTGTGTTCCTATCAATCACATTACTAAATATTAAAGTGTGTTGTATTCCTATCAATCACATTACTAAATATTAAGTGTGTTGTGTTCCTATCAATCACATTGCTAAATATTAAGTGTGTTGTGTTCCTATCAATCACATTACTAAATATTAAAGTGTGTTGTGTTCCTATCAATCACATTGCAAAATATTAAAGTTTGTTGTGTTCCTATCAATAACATTGCAAAATATTAAAGTTTGTTGTGTTCCTATCAATCACATTGCAAAATATTAAAGTTTGTTGTGTTCCTATCAATCACATTGCTAAATATTAAAGTTTGTTGTATTCCTATCAATCACATTACTAAATATTAAGTGTGTTGTGTTCCTATCAATCATATTACTAAATATTAAAATTTGATTGTGCTCCTATCAATCATATTGCTAAATATTAAAGTGTGTTGTATTCCTATCAATCACATTACTAAATATTAAAGTTTGTTGTGTTCCTATCAATCAAATTGCTAAATATTAAAGTGTGTTGTATTCCTATCAATCACATTACTAAATATTAAGTGTGTTGTGTTCCTATCAATCATATTACTAAATATTAAAATTTGATTGTGCTCCTATCAATCATATTGCTAAATATTAAAGTGTGTTGTGTTCCTATCAATCACATTGCTAAATATTAAAGTGTGTTGTATTCCTATCAATCACATTACTAAATATTAAAGTGTGTTGTGTTCCTATCAATCATATTACTATATATTAACGTTTGTTGTGTTCCTATCAATCACAATACTAAATAGTAAAGTGTGTTGTGTGCCTATCAATAACATTACTGAATATTAAAGTGTGTTGTGTTGCTATCAATCATATTACTAAATATTAAAGTGTGTTGTATTCCTATCAATCACATTACTAAATATTAAGTGTGTTGTGTTCCTATCAATCATATTGCTAAATATTAAAGTGTGTTGTATTCCTATCAATCACATTACTAAATATTAAAGTGTGTTCTGTTCCTATCAATCATATTACTATATATTAACGTTTGTTGTATTCCTATCAATCACAATACTAAATATTAAAGTGTGGTGTGTGCCTATCAATAACATTACTAAATATTAAAGTTTGTTGTGTACCTATCAATCATATTACTAAATATTAAAGTGTGTTGTATTCCTATCAATCACATTACTAAATATTAAGTGTGTTGTGTTCCTATCAATCATATTGCACAATATTAAAGAGTGTGGTATTCCTATCAATCACATTACTAAATATTAAAGTTTGTTGTGTTCCTATCAATCATATTGCTAAATATTAAAGTGTGTTGTATTCCTATGAATCACATTACTAAATAATTAGTGTGTTGTGTTCCTATCAATCATATTACTAAATATTAAAATTTGATTGTGCTCCTATCAATCATATTGCTAAATATTAAAGTGTGTTGTGTTCCTATTAATCACATTGCTAAATATTAAAGTGTGTTGTATTCCTATCAATCACATTACTAAATATTAAAGTTTGTTGTGTTCCTATCAATCATATTGCTAAATATTAAAGTGTGTTGTATTCCTATCAATAACATTACTAAATATTAAGTGTGTTGTGTTCCTATCAATCATATTACTAAATATTAAAATTTGATTGTGGTCCTATCAATCATATTGCTAAATATTAAAGTGTGTTGTGTTCCTATCAATCACATTGCTAAATATTAAAGTGTGTTGCATTCTTATCAATCACATTACTAAATATTAAAGTGTGTTGTGTTCCTATCAATCATATTACTATATATTAACGTTTGTTGTGTTCCTATCAATCACAATACTAAATATTAAAGTGTGTTGTGTGCCTATCAATTACATTACTAAATATTAAAGTGTGTTGTTTTCCTATCAATCATATTGCTAAATATTAAAGTGTGTTGTGTTCCTATCAATCACATTGCAAAATATTAAAGTTTGTTGTGCTCCTATCAATCACATTGCTAAATATTAAAGTTTGTTGTGTTCCTATCAATCACATTGCTAAATATTAAAGTTTGTTGTGCTCCTATCAATCATATTACAAAATATTAAAGTGTGTTGTGTTCCTATCAATCATATTACTATATATTAAAGTTTGTTGTGTTCCTACCTTTCACATTAATAAAAAATAAAGTTTGTTGTGTTCCTATCAATCATATTACTAAATATTAAAGTGTGTTGTGTTCATATCAATCACATTGCTAAATATTAAAGTGTGTTGCGTTCCTACCAATCACATTACTAAATATTAAAGTTTGTTGCGTTCCTATCAATCATATTACTAAATATTAAAGTTTTTTGTGTTCCTATCAATCACATTGCTAAGTATTAAAGTAGCTCTAGGATATTTATCTATCGACCTTATTATATATCTGCATTACAACGAGCAATTTTTTCTCTTGTACTTTAATCAAATTAGTAATTTTACTATCACATTAAAATACAACTGCTCTTTAGACTACTTTTCTAACCTCCTTTAAATATATATACATATATATATATATATATATATGCGTGTGTGCGTCTTTGTTTGTAAGTATAACACATCATTTGATAAATCCCAGAATTAACTTATAAAACAAGCTTTATCCATCAACACAGTCTCTTACTAATCTGATGCACGGATCCCATCACGTCTCTTTTAATTCGATGCCATTTATTGTAAAACGCTTTGTCTTTGGCCTCATATCCCTTCTTCATTGATGCCAAATCTCTTTTTGCCAGAGCACTCATTCTGCAAACAGCGAGTTGTAGTGAAGGCTGGTCTGGAGAATATGATGGATGCAGATCCAACTGGAAAGTTTTAGTTTATTTTGTTTTGCCATCGTCGTGATCGACTTGTAACTCGGTGCATTGTCTTGGTGAAAGCACACATTTTCTTCGATTACATTTTTGGAGACGATTTTTCCTATAAACACATCAATAATCTATCTATATAAGTCGAGTTTTTCATACCACTTGAATTGATATTAAAGGCCTTCTGTTTCTATTTAAGAAATTACTAAAACAAATTCTTAATATATTCAGTAATGGATATTCGCGCGATTCAATTTGTATATTCTTTGATAAACTATCTTTAATTATGTTTTTATAGTTTCTTAATAGATGATAAGTTTCCTTTAACTACAGAGTGGTCGCTAGAAAAGCGGAAAATTTGTCAAACAACGATTTATTTTTACAAAGAATAATTTATTCAAAGGTTTTCAAAGACAAATGTTATATTATACTCATAGATCCTCAAAATGTTGTCCGTGCACTTCACTTAACCTAGAAATCCAAGCTCGTGTGGCGTTTTGAAGGGTAACTTGTGGGATATTATTCCAAGCTCTTGCCAAGCACGTTTTCAAATCATCAATAGAGTGTATGTCACGTCGACAGTTCTTCGTCTCAGTTAATAACAAGATCCAAGCACAGTAATCTAAATCGAAGAAATAAATAATCAAGATTTAATGAAATCAATATGAAGATTGCACATCCATTGGACAACAAAAGAACCAAACAGCAATCATACATTTTAATCATAATGGAAATCTGAATCGTCTAAATGTTGTTATTTAAATCGACTGTCAGCAAACATTGTACACAATTTGAACAGAACTGTTTCGTTGAAAAAAAATCCATGAAAAACAATTTAACTGCCTGTGCTGTCTTGTGTAACTAAATTTACGATCGCCAAAAAGTGAGCTTATTGATGTTTCTTTTTTTAAATTATTTTCCGTGACAACTGTTGAACTTGGCCAACATGAACATTTAACATCATTTGTGTTTTTGCAATCGCGTTTAAAGACTACATGACATTCATTAAGCATTTCCGATGGATCAGAGACCAAATAAATTTTTTGTATCCACTGCTTTGCTTTGGTCACATTTCCTGATAACAAAATTTAGATTGTTCAATTGTTTTGACAATTTACAATTGTAGCTTCACTTTAATAATTATAATTTGTAAACTCATAGTCCGATTAAGCTCGACTTTTAACAAGTGTTATTCAAAGGTTGGTAATTATTAGAATCTGTATGGATTTACTTATTGATAGCATCATCTATGAGTCAGATGCGTGACTTAGTGCGTGTTAATTTAATTCGCAATGTTAACAGTACGAATTGGACCGTTATTTTTGGTTTAGACATTATTCTCCAATCTAAGCCCGGGGCAACTCTGTACGCTGTGCTACTATATATATATATATATATATATATATATATATATATATATATATATATATATATATATATATATATACTACACTAGACTACCTGTGACCCGTTGGGTCTATGTTACATTACCTATGGAATTCATGTATGACGTGACGTTACACTTGTGACGTAAAGAAAACAGTTGTTTTTTTTTTTTACAGCGGCCGCAGTTTTCTAGCAGAGCTAGACTTTCACAATACGAAAATGCGGCTATAATGTCAGGAGCCTAGCGCCAATTGGTTATTATTTTTATTTTCAAATACAGACAAAAGTTAGTTTTGCATTAACATATTTTATTCCTTAAATGATTTATATGTTTTGTAAGTAAAAATAGTTAGAATTTATTGCATATAAAAACATTTGTTTCCCTTTTTTAAAATAGTAATCTCGACAAAAAATGTGGTTGACATTTTTTATATAAGGAACAAAATCATGTTTACACCGTTTTGCGATTTGTTCATTTCTACCACATAGATGAAACGCTCGACATTTTTTAGAACAAAAGCATATTATTTAGAAACCCATACAGATCGAGCGATTTTATCGAAAAATTTTTGTTCTAATCACGTGTTACTTTTAATAGGTAAGTGAAAACATTACATCTTTTATTTAACGGAAAATGATTTGTTTTTATTAATTTATTTTATTTTCGGCAATTCTGCAGTTTACGGAGGGGAGCAATGTTGGTGGGGGGATAACTCCAATTTCTTCTTGGTCAAATATACCGCAGCAAATAAGTAACAAACAAAATTTTTTCCGAACACAAAAATATTGAAAACCAAAATATTTATTGAATATATATATATATACACATGTATATATATATATATATATATATATATATATATATATATATATATATTAGTGTTGTAATTTTCGGATTAATGGCATCCGGACGGTTTACTCAAACATGGAAAAAATATTTCCTAATCGTGTAAAATTACCTATTTTCCGAATAATGGCTCAAAAATCGAAAATTAAACATAATTTTCCTACGAATCAAATGCCGACGACATTTTTTACAGCTTAGTTTAACAACTGATGGAGAATTAGAAAATATTAAATTTGTTAAAAAATGGATTTAATATGTGTAAAAAATATGACCGAATAGATTCAAGTATTTGCTGTTTAAAAAACAACAAAAGAAAACACTATTTAATTTAATAGGAACGTGTGCATTTACCGATCCGGATTTCCGTTTGCCGTGTGCAAATAAAATACAGGAGTATGCCAAGCTACGGTAAGTTTAATTAGCTACTGGAAAATCGGCAATAAGAATGTAGGCAAACGACTTTTAAAAAATTGGAAGAAGAAAAAGGAGATTTTAATCACGCCCTCTAGTTACAAAGGGCTGCATTAGATCCATGGTTATTAATAGTAAGGGGGATAACTATCCAATTGTCTAAACGTTAATGTTTATGCGCGCATGCGCAACCGGATGTCGTAAACTGGAAAGTGGGTTACATCACTCGTTACAAGGTCATTTGAGCTTTATAATATATATATATATATATATTGCAATCATGAAGGAAATACTTTTATTATTGATGATTAAATGTAAAATACATAAAACATGCATTCCTAGAAGACCACAGAGGATAATCACGTTCAAACCTAAGAGATTAACCTTTGGAATCTTAGAAAATATGATAACGTTCGTTTATTTTAATGGCTTCCCTGTTTGTTTCCATTTTTTCACCCATGAACAGAACGCAACGTATCTTTATTGTAATAATGTACATATTTTTCATTTTTCCTTTTTAAATCTCTCGATACAGTATTAAAAAAGCAAGGGCGAAACCGATCAGCTGATACCTGTTTTTTTTCTTACTGTCCTAATCTCTACACACCCCCCCGCTGTTTTAATATTTTACGTATTTTGTATTTAATCATGAATAATAAAAGTCATGATTTGCACTATTTAATTTTTGTACGCCCAAAGAATTATATATATATATATATATATATATATATATATATATATATATATATATATATATATATATATATATATATATATATACATATATATACTAGACTACTCGTGATCAGTTGGGTCAGTATATTATATTAGCTATGGAATTAATTTATGAGTGTGACACTTGTGACGTAAAGAAAATAGTTTTTTTGTGACTTAACAGACACATATCTATGAAAGTATATTAAAATGTAAAAAGAATATAGATAGATTTCTATGAGTACTTCTGTTTATAATTGTTTATTTTTGAAAAAAACTTCCAGCCATTGAATTATAAGTGGTTTGCCATACTTAAAGGTAAATATGCACTGAACAGATACTGTAATACTTAAAGTTAAATTCAAATTTTGATATATCCTTTAATTTAAATGCGAAAAAAACAATTGGGACGCTGAAAACTTACACAGTAAAACAATTCGTTTTATCGTCGCGTTGATAATTTATTTATAATGAAAATTAAGAAAAACATCTTTTCGGGGTTATTTATTTTTGTTGGTAATGTGGAATAAAATGTATGATTTTTTTAAGAAAACTGTATTAAAAAATGAAGGAGAAATAAAAAAAAAAGGGTGGTGGGTAAACCGCTGTTGTAAAATGTTCTTATGGTTGTCAACAAGTTAAAGTAGATTAATTTGTAAGAAAATTGCTTTGAAATAACTTAAATGTAATACGGAAATGAACGATGTAAAAACATGCAGAAAGTTAAATAATTATTTATTTGGATGGCTATATTTAATCTGATTTTAGACTGCATTCTATTGCGTCACAAACTTATATATATATATATATATATATATATATATATATATATATATATATATATATGTAAAAAGGAAATTATGATTTAATCATAGTAAAATATTTAATGAACAATAGTAAGAATAATCATAATAAACAATTCAATGATCAATAGTAAGAATAATAATAATGAACAATAAAAGGACCAATAGTAAGAATAATCATAATAAACAATTTAATGAAAAATGGTAAGAATAATCATAATAACCAATTCAATGATCAATAGTAAAAAATATCATAATAAACAATTTAATGATCAATAATAAGAAATATCATAATAAACAATTTAATTAACAACAGTAAGAAACATCAAAATAAACAATTTAATGATCAATAGTAAAAAATCATGATACACAATTTAATGAACAATAATAAGAAAAATCATAATAAACAATT
This sequence comes from Euprymna scolopes, assembly GCF_053919585.1. Taxonomy (NCBI): domain Eukaryota; kingdom Metazoa; phylum Mollusca; class Cephalopoda; order Sepiida; family Sepiolidae; genus Euprymna; species Euprymna scolopes. The sequence continues at coordinate 85,760,320 of NC_136503.1, read as the reverse complement.
TAATTAACAATATAAGAAAACTCATAATAAGCAATTAATTGAACAATAGTAGGAAAAATAATAATAAACAATTTAATGATCAATAGTAAGAAAATTATAATAAACAATTTAATAATCAATAGAAAGAAACATCATTATAAACAATTTAATGAAAAATAGTAAGAAAAATAATAATAAACAATTTAATGAACAATACTAAAAACATCATAATGAACAATTTAATGATCAATAGTTATAATAATTATAATAAATAATTTAATGAAAAATAGTAAGAATAATCATAATAAACAATTTAATGATCAATAGTAAGAAACACCATAATAAACAATTTAATGATCAATAGTAAGAAAAATCATAAAAACAATTTAATGATCAATAGTAAGAACCATCATAATAAAAAATTTATTTATCAATAGTAAGAAACATCATAATAAAAAATTTATTAATCAATAGTAAGAAAAATCATAAAGAATTTTATCAACAATAGTAAGAAACGGCATAATAAATAATGTAATACACAATAGTAAGAAACATCATAATAAACAATTTAATGATCAATAGTAAGAAAAATCATAATAAACAATGGATTTAACAATACTAAGAATAATATAATAAACAATTGAATGATCAATAGTAAGAATAACCATAATAAACAATGTAGTGATCAATAGTAGGAAACACCATAGTAAACAATTTAATGATCAATAGTAAGAAAAATCATAATAAACAATTTAATGATCAATAGTAAGAAAAATCATAATAAACAATGTAATGATCGATAGTAAGAAAATAATAATAACAATTTAATGAACAATAATAAGTATAATCATAATAAACAATTTAATGAACAATAGTAAGAAACATCATAATAACAATTTAATGAATAATAGTAAGAATAATAATAATAAAAAATTTAATGATTAATAGTAAGATACTACATAATAATCAATTTAATGATCAATAGCAAAAAAATAATAATAAACAATTTAATAAACAATAGTAAGAAACATCATAATAAACAATTTAATGATCAATAGTAAGACAAATAATAATAAAAAATTTAAAGATTAATAGTAAGAATAAGCGTAATATACAATTTAATGAACAATAATAAGAATAATAATAATAAATAATTTAATGATCAATCGTAAAAAAATCATAATAAACAATATAATGATCAATAGTAAGAAACATCATAATAAACAATTTAATGAAAAATAGTAACAACGATAATAATAAACAATTTAATGAACAATAGTAAGAAACACCATAATAAACAATTTAATGGTCAATAGTATGAAACACCATAATAAACAATTTAATGAACAATATTAAGAAAAATCATAATAAACAAGTAAATGATCAATAGTAAGAAAAATCATACTAAACAATTTAATGGAAAATAGTAACAATAATCATAATAAACAATTTAATGATCAATAGTAAGAAAAATCATAATAAACAATTTAATGAACAATAGTAACAAAAATCATAATAAACAATTTAATGAACAATAGTAAGAAAAATCATAATAAACAATTTAATGATCAATAGTATGAAACAGCTTAATAAACAATGTAATGATCAATAGTAAAAAAATCATAATAAACAATATAATGATTTATAGTAAGAAACATCATAATAAACAATTTAATGAAAAATAGTAAGAAAAATCATAATAAACAATTTAATGATCAATAGTAAGAAAACTCTTAATAAACAATGTAATGATCTATAGTAAGAATAATCATAATTAACAATTTAATGATCTATAGTAAGAAACACTAAAATATACAATTTAATGATCAATAATTAGAAAAATCCTGAAAAACAATTTAATGAACAATAGTAAGAATAATCATAATAAACAATTTAATGATCAATAGTAAGTAACATCATAATAAACAATGTAATTAACAATACTAAGAATAATATAATAAACAATTTAATGATAAATAGTTAGAAAAATCATAATAAACAATTTAATGATCAATAGTAAGAAAAATCCTAATAAACAATTTAATGATCAATAGTAAGTAACATCATAATAAACAATTTAATGAACTATAGTAAGAAAAATAATAATAAGCAATTTAATGATCAATAGTAAGAAAAATCATAATAAACAATTTAATGAGCTATAGTAAGAAAAATAATAATAAACAATTTAATGATCAATAGTAAGTAACATCATAATAAACAATTTAATGAGCTATAGTAAGAAAAATAATAATAAACAATTTAATGATCAATAGTAAGAAAAATTATAATAAACAATTTAATGATCAATAGTAAGAAAAATCATAATAAACAATTTAATGATCAATAGTAATACGAAACTATCCCATTATTTTAACTAATGTTTACGTTTTTAGAATAAATTTTATTTTATGTACTTTCAATTAATAATGCCTCGTTACTGAGAGAGTAGTTTATAAATAACTTAACATATTCCATAAAAGCGATGGGACATATTTAGAGATCTTAGTAATGCACGTATATTTTTGTAATACACGTACATCTTAGTAATGCACGTATATCTTATTAATGCACGTATATCTTAGTAATGCACGTATATCTTAGTAATACACGTATATTTTAGTAATACACGTACATCTTAGTAATGCACGTATATCTTAGTAATGCACGTATATCTTAGTAATGCACGTATATCTTAGTAATGCACGTATATCTTAGTAATACACGTATATCTTAATAATTCACGTATATCTTAGTAATACACGTACATCTTAGTAATGCACGTATATCTTAGTAATGCACGTATATCTTAATAATGCACGTATATCTTAGTAATACACGTACATCTTAGTAATGCACGTATATCTTAATAATGCACGTATATCTTAGTAATGCACGTATATCTTAGTAATACACGTACATCTTAGTAATGCACGTATATCTTAGTAATGCACGTACATCAGAATCGATCCTAACCACGAAGAACTGGGACAGCTTGCTTATTGTAAGTCTGCCCTGAGAAATGTATATATTGGAGTTAATCAGGTTAGCATAGTTGTGGAGCTTGGTAGGAAAAAAACTACTCCCATATCGGTGGCAATTGGAGAGAGCTTGTGATTACGGAAAAAGATGCTCCTCATACAGTTGTTCTATTTTTATTTTGTATTTTTTGTAAAGACCGAAACACTAACATATCATGAAATGTTGTTATATTTCCCGGTACAACACTTATATTCATGAACGCTAAAACTTTGCAAACGAAAAGAATTACGAGATCATCGTATGCCGCTACATTTTAATCTCACTTCAGAGTTTCCCATTCCAATCTTTTTTCCCCAATATTTCTGATATTCACTTCTATAGTAAATTTACTGACTTGTTGAATAGAATCTAGAAATGTACAGTTAGTATAAAATGGCTTGAAATATGTAAGGATCAAATATCAAATGGTTCATAATTCTTATTATCTGACAAAAATTATAAACTCTAAATTCACTTTGTAATTATAGAAAAATTGCATGCGTAAAGGTTATTTTGACTTAATTCTGTGAGAATATAAATTTCTTTTAGATTATTAAAGAACATGTCTGATAAACTCTTAATTCTATTCTGAATCTAAAGTCGGTTTTCGTTTTTTGTTCCAGACAATTTCTCACACTTGAAGCCATCCTCTATCTGTACAAATCTACTATCAGATCGTGTATGGAGTGCTATTGTCAATTTCTACTGGTGATTTTTTACCCATTTAAATGCCTTTGATAAGGTTCAGATGCGTATCTGTGATTTGTTTGGCTCCATCCTTTTTTCTTCTATGCATCTTTTTATCTCAACACGTGCTTTACAAATTCGTTGTGTTGATAGTGCAATATAATACAGCTTTCTATTCAAGTATTTTCTGCTCAAAAACTCTATTTCTACCGATTGTTTTCTTACTACACATTACGTTAAGGTTTTCTTACTACACATTACATTAAGGTTAATAGACATCGACTGTCTTTGCGCTAATCATCTTTTGTTCTGTTTAGCTTCTTACATAAGTGGTTTCGTGTCTTGTCTAAAGCGATTTCTATGAACAAAAAATGTTAAAAATTGCTACTGCCCTCCTACAAGAAATGTTAAGCCTTATCGATGTTTTATATTATTTAATGTAATTTCCTATTAATGAGAGCAGCATTTCGATAAATCAGACAAAACCCGATTTTTTATAAGTGAACGCGTAAACAGCCTTTTCGCCGTTAAACGTGCAGATTTGATGTGCACAACTTTAACAACATCCTTTCTTATTTTATATGGTATGTAGTAAAAAATCATTTTAACTATCAGTATGTGCGTCTCTATCTCTCAGTCAGTATTTATTTACTTACGTTCACCCTAGGGTAGAATTCGATACAAGTCGGTAAATGCGGAGTAATTAAGCTCCACACGAAGAGAACTCTGAATTTAGACAAAAAATAAAAATTATCTGAGTCTAAAAGGATTGCCTCCTCACTAACTTAAGACAGAAATGATGAAGTGTAGTATGAGAAGATGTGTTAAACTTTGATTTTAGCCAAATTATGAGTCACGAGCGGCGTTCAGTTTCCCCGTCTTAATCCCATTTCAAACACATGCTCGCCTGATCATTTCCCCCACCTCTCTCTTTCTCCCCTCTCTCTCTCTCTCTCTCTCTCTCTCTCTCTCTCTCTCTCTCTCTGTTAATATATCTACCACTTATAATGTTGAATTTGTTTTATGGACAATCGTTTAGAGATTCCTATTCACTTTTCATGATTCATACATGAACCAAAAGGTCGTCCTCTCTGATTTGGCTAACAACTTCAATTTTGGCCTCTAAAGACTATAAGAATTGTCGATAAATAAAAAGAACAAACATTCAATAATAAAGAAAAGTGAAAGAGACGATTTTATCTCCGATGCAAATAAATGACTTCCGGCCCGAACCTAAAAGTGTCTGCCAATGAGGCTGATGTTCATCCCCTTTTTTTTCTCTTCTTTGTACAGGAAACAAAACAGAGAGAGAGAGAGAGGAGAGAGAGGAGAGAGAGAGAGAGAGAGTGTTTGTGTGTGTGTGTGTGTGTGTGTGTGTGTGTGTGTGTGTGTGTGTGTGTGTGTGTGTGTGTGTGTGTGTGTGTGATATAAAGAGTGGGTAAAGAGACACGAAAGATGAATTGGATGTCAAAAGAATTATTGGCACAAATCTCAATCACGTAACGTAACACGATTTTTGAAGAATAGTTGCTTAACAAAATAAGGGGTTATCTTAAAAATGCTGTCTTATCTGAACGAATAAAAAACTGTTCTGGATTTTCTTTACAGAATTTTTGATTCAATGGAAACACTGGAGGTAAAAGAAAAAAACATGCAAGATTATTTTTTGCAGTTTAGAACTCTTCTGTATTATAACATTTACATACACATACAAGCGATATAACCCGCATTCTCAAAACTAGTAAGACACAACACTTTTAAAATTACATACCAATCTACAGTCTCACTACTGCATACAAACTTTTCACTGGCCTGGTTGCACACAAGATCTATGAACACGTCTCGTCTGGAGTGTACGTCAAACAAAACAAGCAGGATGCACTAACAAGTATTTACGACACTAAACGTTCGTTGTTAATTACAAATAGGCCAAGAAGTGTATGACTGGACAGATTATTGAAGGGCATATGATAGTGTGCCTCGCTCGTGGCTACTACGGTGCCTTAAATTATATAATATTCATACGATAATCAGGAAAACCATGTCTGAACATATGAAGATGTAACAAAAAGCATTCTATTAAGTCAATGGAACGTTTACAATTTCTGATGTAGAAAATTTGAAGAAGAAACTTCGAAGGAGATTATCTCCATCACTCTTTTGACTGGTAAGTAAATTACAAAATAAATGACGCAGTGCTTATAATCTGAACAAGGGTCGCCAACAAGACTCCTAAAAGTCTTCATGGATAGCCTCAAACTGTATGGCAGCTTATAAACTGACTCAGTCAACGCTTGTAAGTTGAAAATCCATTTTCCAAATATATTGGAATAAAGCTTGATGAAAGAAACTCTACTCCCATGCTCCCCTCCGCAAAAACAAACCTGGATTTTGTGTGGGTTTTATTTATTGATTTTTTGGAACCAGTAAAACAAATATCAGTTAATTAATTATGTTTAGTACATAAAATAATGCTTTTGACATTTTTCCTTTAGACTGCATGTATTCGAGATGAGCTTAATATTTATTTCCTGAAACGTAACGTGTTTCCATTATATACCTTTAAGCCAGCTAAAAAGTGGCTTTGGCTAACTTTCTGCTGACTTATTTGAATTCAATAATCGAACGCAAATATCGAACACTTTAGTATTTCATTGACAGCAACTCCACATTTTTTGTAGGCATATGGCATCATTCAGAGGATGTCGTACCAGCCAGATTCGGTGCCGTATCCTCGACTGAAAACACTATATAGAGCCACTTTTTGCACACTAGAGTTGTCATTATTGGATTTAGTAATCGATATTTCTCTTTCATTGCATATATTTTTGTTCTTGTTATCTCATACTGACTTATCTCTCTATTTTTTTAGATTTTTTTTTTGTATCTTCTTTTTCATAAGTTCTATATTAGACGTCGAATATCTTATTCATGACAGCTAGAGTCATCACTTTTCAGCCATAACTGTTATCATTTTTCTTTTCTTCATTTTCATAGAAAAGCGCATTCTTCGTTCTGAGATGGCCGCTACAAAATTAGTCTTGTGATTGATTATATGTTCTCCAGTATACTTTTCCAACAAATCCCGGATCAAATCTGATGTGAAAAAACTTGCTGTTGGAACTAGTAATTTACAATAAGCGATTGGTACAAAGTCTACGACTTATTTTCGTGCAAACTGAACTCTTATCAAAATTATGCAGCTTTTTATCGTAATATTATTACTTTCCTACAACAGCTAAAGAACGCGCTTCTACAAATGGCAAGACTGTGTTATTAGACACGAAATTGACATTTTTAAGATAAACCAAGAAACAGATAAGACAGCAGGATCAGTTTTGCGAAGTATTTACCTACATATTTGTTAAACAATATCTTTTCTTTTATATCTTATGAGATAGTCGCATGTCTACATTACAAAAATAAATGTTGTAAAACAACTTTTTCTCCTAAGTAAATCCTATCGTCAGGGGTGCATTTCTATCCTACATATTTTTATATACTGAAATACAAACACAAATATTTGCTGATGCGAACAAGGGCCAACAATATGTGCATCGGTCAAATAAGGCGGAATAATAGTTTAATAATAACACGAGCGGTTACTACTGGCTTCACGGAAGGTTTCTAACGTCTCATAGTTCTTGAAATAGTTAATTCAAGCCATAATGTTGCGTTTTACAGTTTTTTTTTCTCATTTAAATCGATGCACGAATATGTTTTGTACTAATGTTTGACACATTCGAGTTGGGTTTTTTTGTAGAAGTCTTATTGAATTTTAGTTATATTCACTGATGTAATGACTTCCAGCATGTTCTGCGAGGTCAATCGCAATTGTGGCTAAAATGAGTTATACAAAAAGAGAGAAACATGAACTCTGTTATTTTTTTTATTTTTTCGTTTTGAAATTCGTTTAGGATGAGACTTTATAATTTGTGCATTCATCTTTTACTTTTTGCGGACTGTTATCCTCATGTTTATAGTTGTTGTTGTTGTTGTTTCACCACGTTTCGGCCAACTCATCCTCTGACCTTCTTCAGGTGATTAAACAATGAAGATGAAGATGACATTCGATATAAAGAATGAATGCACAATTTATGAAGCCTCATCCCAAAGGATTCCAAAACATTACAACAAAAATAATAATACCAGTCGGTACGGACCTGACAATGGAAAACCAGATGAGAACATAAAATTGGATTCATAAAACGAAAAATCCAACCTTGATCGCCCTTCGGCGTCTGTGTTCACTTTCTACGGTTCCAGGTGAGCATTTTAAGATTACAGGATTAATTGGTCGAAACATGGTGAGACGACAACTATGGAAGGCAGTAATTACTGGGAATAGTTACAAGAGTCGACATTCCTATCCCGTCGTAGTAAATCACCTGCAGAAGACCAAAGGATAAGTTAGCCAAAACGTGATGAAACAACAACTTTGAAGATGAAGATAACAGTCTGAAAAAAGAATTAATTCGTGAACTCTATTAAAATAGCCGTCAATGCGATTCCATTGACCTTAACGCACATCTAATATACTTGACAGTTGACTATGACTCGCCCCAAAAAGCTTAAAGTTGTGTCTAAAGAAAATGATGAATAACAGCTTTTCTGTCTCTTCCAGATAGAATATTTCAGTTTGTGCGGCTTCTACCGAATGCAGCAGACCCATGTTTGGAGAACTCACCATAATTGGATTACAAAAAGAAGCGATATGCTGATTACATGTATTTTTAAAAGAAAATTATATTCTTCTAAAGCCATAAACGTCTCGTCTACTTCTTGTGGCTAAATTCTTTAATCATGCATACTCATCCATTTTTCATACATTTCATACGTTTTCGTACATTTCATACATTTGTCCTACATTTAATCCATTTTTCATACATTTCATAGGTTTTTCATACATTTTTCCTACATTTCATACATTTCTCTGAAAAATAGAGAAGTTATTCAGACAAACGCTTAACACGACCATTGAAGCCAATATCAGTTTTGCGGATCTCAATTTACAGTGTAAACGCAAAGCTAATTGACAAAGAAAATAATCAGAACAAATGCGATACGATTTATATTGTTACAATGATACTTCAAACTAAGATTTGACACGGGATATATCTCCAACCATGATAATGTTCCAAATATTGTTTTGTTGTTGTCTCATCCAATGCCAGTAGGCGCGGATGAAACATGAACAAATCGCGAAATCGGTCACGTTTTTTCTAATGGCTGAAAATACTTGATGCTCCGCCAAGGCTATCAAGAGTATTTTTATCGTTATGTCATCACTAGATGGGTTACCTACCGCGGCTTAAGAAAGGCCTATCTATCCTTGAGGGAAAGATAGACCGTGCCAGTATCCCAACCTGGTATTTTTACCTCGCGATACATACAGCGCCTCGCCTTCCCAAATGATCACCCATCTGGTAATGGCCAAATTCAACATTGCTTAACTTCGGTAATCTGGCGAGAACCGGTGTGTCAACGTGATTGTTTCAAATATATGTGATTAAAATTATGCGCAGGTCCTATATTATAGTGGCGCACCCTGTATATATATTTGCTTTAAACTTTCAAGTGTAAATAACTAGATCGTTTTATATAGTTTGTGCTTTAAAATTTCAAGTGCAAATAATGAGACTCTTTTATATAGTTTGCTCTAACCTTTACAGTCTAAATCATTAGATCGTTTTATATGGCTTTTGCTTTAAACTTTCAAGTCTAAATAATTAGATTGTTATATAAAAAAGTTCGCTCTAAACTTTCAAGTCTAAATAATTAGATCGTTATATAAAAAAGTTCGCTCTAAACTTTCAAGTCTAAATAATTTGATCGTTTTATATAGGTTTTTCTGTAAACTTTCAAGTCTAAATAATTTGATCGTTTTATATAGTTACGGTTACAGTAGTCATATAATGGCTTACAATTTTTGCTTTCGTCGAAATAAAGCAAATTTTATCGATTCCTGTATTCCTTCCTCCGGTTGTAAAGCAGACAACATTCTTTCGTTCTATTTTTGTTTGGAACTTTTTCAAGCAAAATTTCTCTCGTGCATTTGACAATCTTCATTTGTGAAAAGGTCACAGAAATGACGAGCTTTCTTGTTTCGAAAACTTTACAAAATGTCTCCTTAAGTCAAAATAATGTTCTTCAGTCGTCTACTTGTTTTATAAAGTCGGTATTCTAACCTTCCCACCATGGTACCTCATCGCTAAGACTTTACACATTCTTACTGTTCTATAAAGTGGGTCTCCGCAAGACTAAAGGCTCTGATTGATTAAGCAGGATCGTGTTTAATGTCGTTTGTGTTTTATGGCATCTCAACCCGTTAGATCATTCTCTATCAAAACCGCATGTTTTCTCATTTATTAAGTTGACAAGAAAGTTCTTGCGGAATTTATAAGTTTGATTTCAAATGATGTATTTCTAAATAAATTTTGTAACTCTGATGAAAGTAACCATTGGCTTTAATTTTCGTACTAGCCACTGATCTGGCAGGCATTTAGGGAGGCGGTTTAGCATGGTTGCTTTATTCAACTTTTTGTGTGTATGCAAATTGATTATGCACAAAACCAACTTAGCATCTAATTGTAATTTGACATTTTATTCAGGATTTTTACTGATATGGACTTGTTTATTAATTGTCTATAGTTCTGGGATGCGGTGATTTCATTATGGATTTTGTTTTTCGGACTCACCGCCTCATCTTCGGTGGGTTTTTTTTTTCACTACGTTTCGGTCGTATCATCCTTCTTCAGGTGTATCTCGAACTCGGGAACTGTTTTTTTTTTTTTAGAATTTAGAACCCATCGGTTTGCATCAAATAGTTAGCCTTGACGTAGTCAGTCTGTTTACCAAAGTCCCAACAAGTGAGGCACTAACTGTAATTACGGACAAACTAGCTGCGGACCCTGCGATACAAGAGCGCAAGTGTGTACCATTACCGAACATAATGGAAATTCTGACCTGCATGGAATCCTCCTACTTCAGAATGGGTACTGAAATATATCGACAAGAAGAATGTCTGGCTATGGGTTCGCCGTTGTCACCGGTAATGGCGAATATATACATAGAATACTTCGAAGGCATGGCAGAAGGTTCAGCTCCCTTAAAGCCAGCAATGTGGCTCAGATACGTTGATGACACCTTCATACTTTGGCCTCATCAGGAAGATTTCCAGATACTACTGGATCATGTAAACACAATACAACCTTCCATATAGTTCACAATGGAGAAGGAAGCAGATAACCAACTGGCCTTCCTGGATATACTCATAACACGCACAGAGTGTGGGTTCAAGACATCTGTGTATCGCAAGCCCACCTTCACCGGACAATAACTAAACTTCAACTCCCATCACCCTAACTTTATTAAAAGTCAGACAGGTTTTAAAACGTCAGTAGTAATTTAAACCAAATGAAGTTATCCACAACGACAACAGGGGTTAGGTTAAAACTTTTTTTCTGATTTTTATTGGGATGACTTGTCTTTGTAGGAGAATGATAAAAATATTTATTTTTGGTTTGACTTGTTTTTGTTTGCTGATGCATCTTCCGTATGTAACCAATGGCCAACTCTTCCGTATGTAACCAATGGCCAACTCTTCCGTATGTAACCAATGGCTAACTTTTCCGTATGTACCCAATGGCCAACTTTTCAATATGTTTAAAGACTTGCTTGATAATCGTAAATCTTTAGCAGACTACAGCTACTTTTTGTAATGTTAATTTTTGTTGTTCTTTAAACTTTGTTACCAATCTTCGTCTAATTTCTGCGTCTTTTCATGATACCATTTCTTTAACGAATATTTACATTTAAAGTTAAGAAGTTTTGAAATCGTCTCAGTGTTTATGATTGATACGAACATTAAGTAGTCTTCATTCTCTTTTCTTATTAAGTTCAGATATTTCCATCCTTTGTGGAACTTGGATGTTTTAGGAGTAAATCCTTCAGTTGGATGTGTAATATCTTCAGACAAAATTTCCGCGATAGAATATAATATATGAACTTTTAATATTTAGTGGTTTATAATTTTCGAGGCGAACTATTTTAGAGTTTTCTGCACATTTTTCATAATCTTTTTCGTTTTTTTTGCAGATCTTCTTACTTTCTGAAATACGGAGCAAATGTTTTAAACTTGTCCGGAGAATAACGGAAATTGTCATTGTACTCCAAATTTTAGAAAAAAAAGCATTTTTATTTTCAGTATTTTGAGGCATATTCGCCATTGGCTGTGATAATAATCCCTTAAGCTTTTGCTGTTATTCTTCGTTCTTTTGTCGTTCATCCCTTAGTCTTTCTCCGATTTTTCTGTTGTTATTTTAATAATAGTTTTCTGTTGTTATTCTAATAATAGCTTTCTGTTGTTATTCTAATAATAGTTTTCTGTTGTTATTCTAATAATAGCTTTCTGTTGTTATTATAATAATAGCTTTCTGTTGTTATTCTAATAATAGTTTTCTGTTGTTATTCTAATAATAGCTTTCTGTTGTTATTCTAATAATAGTTTTCTGTTGTTATTCTAATAATAGTTTTCTGTTGTTATTCTAATAATAGTTTTCTGTTGTTATTCTAATAATAGCTTTCTGTTGTTATTCTAATAATAGCTTTCTGTTGTTATTCTAATAATAGTTTTCTGTTGTTATTCTAATAATAGTTTCTGAAATATTTTCTTTTTATTTATATTGCTGATCTATTTGGTATTTCACGAATTCGAGCATCGAAGAGTTAAAGTCATCCATGTTTTAAAAAGTGTCTATATTAATTTCAATCATACACTGATAAAGAAAGCAAACACCTTTTCTTTCTTAATGTAAACGTCTAGTGTTTTCCTCCAAAAACAATATTTCAGTGCCAATCTCGACTAAGAAATTTAGTCAGCAGGTTTACAATTTCGACGGTGAGATATGTTTCTTCTAAGAGAGAAAAGTATTTATTTCCCGAAACATTATTTATTTCTATATGTCTAACACAATACTACGGTACTACTTTCCTGTTGACTACACATAAATAAAAATTTATAAATTTAATATCATCGAATATTTTCCTAGCACAATGTCTCCCATTTCAATCCATTGTTTTAAATAGTCTAGTAGGATTATTCATAATCTAATTGACAATCTCATGATCTTTATCCTACAGTGGCATTTCGAATTTGGTAAGTATTGACTTATTATTATTATAAAAATAACTTTTTTACCGATCTAGATTTTGATGAATCATGGCAGTAATCGTGTGGCCTCTAACCCCGTCCAAGTCACATCATATAGTCGTGACCGTCTTCCTTTGAGAGCCCTCTACAGGATTCTTCCGCGCCGCAGGCCTAGTTTATCGGGTTGATATGCCGGCTTCCGCTCAAAATAATTAGCTTCTCATGCAGGAAAAAGGGGACAAACTAGGATATTTCTATTCTACCCAATTAATTCAAGCGAAATTTACAAAGTGTGTTCACATATATCCAATTGTTCAGTTCGATTTCATACAAAACATATTTAAGCCCCAATTAGATTTAGCCCCTCTGTAGTGACGGACGGCAGAAAGATGGGGGTGTGGCGACGATCCCTCGGTCTGGTTGCGACTCGCTCAAACTTCGCTCCAACTCTGACGATTTCAGCGCGGGCCTTGGTTATATATCGAGGGAAAGGTTGGATCGGGGTAAGCCGCCGGGCAAATCACCGGCAGGTACGCAATTTCAGGGGCTGATCCGATTCTTTACACAGCCCGAGAATCTGTGATCACAGCTCAACTCCGTTCACACGATCAGAGAGGTTAACACCTTGACCCTGGTATTGCCTTATACTGAGAAGCCAAACGTCCTTGAGTTGGATTTCGCCAAATTATAGTTGGTTCTAGCTTTCAAAATGACATCACTGGTCATTTTCCCCAAACAACAGATTTAAGTGTCGGGTTTCATAAAAAAAACAATAAAATGTATTGTCCTCAGCCGGGTAAACCGCCGCTGTCTAGTGTTTTAGGGGCATAAATCATCCTCAATTGGGGAGCTCTGCCGCTCTTTTGGGAAGGTCACGCCACAATGGTAACTAAGAGGTAACGCCCCACTCTTAAAATCTAACCAATCTGTTGCGGTTCTCATAATCATTATAATTTCAAATGATACACAAAACTAAAGTGGTTAAAGAGAAAGTATGCTTGACATAATAAAACTTGAGTAACAATTTGTAGCAGGCAATGATATTAAATGGATGCATTCTAGGGATTTATCAGCATTTGTTAATAAACAGTTTTGAGGGGTATATGACACAAATAACCGCTAGATCGAAGAAATTAGTTATGATGATGAATAAAATAACATTGTGAGTATTCAACGTGTCGGTGCGATTCTATCACTTTCCAGTAATATTCTGTGCTCTCAATAGTTTTTCTTTTCTTTTCTCGTTGAAGGGGTGAGAATTTTTAGAGAACCTATTTCCTTTATCGATTTTCCGAAGTGTGAGCTGCGAAAATAGACATACAAGATATGGTCACACAGTTTTATTAATATAGAAATGTGAGAATGATCTGCAGACGACGATTCAGATAATCTGTTAATCAAATACATAAACAAAAAGAATCGTGCTAAAAACGAACCTTTGTTGTGTCAGACAAATGTCTTTTTGTTTTCTTTTTTTGTTTGTTTGTTTGTTTTTTGATTGATGCGACAATCTGGAACTCTCGCCAATAGTTTTCCCATTCATAAATAATGTTATTACAAAATCAATTCATCAACTGTGATTTCATAAAACTGATGGATTACATAAACATTGGAAGATCCGTTGCCACGTTACGTGAATAAGAATAGATGTAGAAATGTTTGAAAAGGTTTGTCTGGAAATAATGATTATATTCAGAAGAGGTTCTTCATGGTGAGCTCTACAGCGACGGCATTAACATCTTTATAAATGGAAATCGTTTAGTGAAAAATAGAAGTATATTTGCTAATATACTCAACATGTGCATTCAAGCGACGTATTTGGTCAAACCAATTTGCATATTGATTCGAAAAATTGCATCTCATTAATTAACGATTCGATTATTTTTATAATTAATTGACTGTTTTTATTTGAATTGTGCGCATAGTTCTATTCACTCATTTCAAATTGTAGGTAGAAAATTAGCCTTTACATTTATAAGCGTTAATCTGGGGGAGAAATTAAAAATTGTTGAACGTTTCTTCTCTCACAAAATGGGCACACACAAACCACAGTAAGAAGACATGTCAATGGCTAATCTCACCGAAGTAAAAAAAAAAAAATATCGTAAATAAATATTTAGCATTTTGAGTTTTAATTGTTTTCCCAATCAATTTAAGTCTGGTAGTGGGAATTTTCAATACAATCTACGAGAAATAGCAAGAGGGTTGGTGCGCGTAATATAATTGTGTAAACTTCAATTCAGATATATGCGTATAGGGTGTTGGTAAAAAAGTAACGTATAAAATATGTTCATATCTATATCTCTATATATATGTATTATGTGTGTGTATGTATATAGGTCTATGCGATCATCATCATCATCATCATCATCATCATCATCATCATCATCATCATGTCTGTGAACTATTGAAATCGGTTATCTAATACAAGGGTATATATATATTATACTGCCGAAGTTAGAGTGCACTTTATTAAATAATTTTTTGACCATTAATATAAAGTTTATAGAATCTTAAATTAACTATAGAAAATTAACTAAGAAGAAGAAATAGTATCACAGGGCTACAGATGCACGGAATGGTAGTTATATGACACATAAAACTGAAATGGAACACGTACATCAAGTCTGTTGCCAAGGTCGCAGGAAAGATGGTGGGATCCTTCTACCGCTCCAGAAGATATCTCACTACTGATGCAATTCTCTATCTATATAAAAGCCAAGTACGGCCAAGGATGGAATACTGTTGCCATATCTGGGCAGGAGCTGCCAAAAACAGCCTATCATGCCTTGACAGAGTACAAAATAGACTTCGTGGTTTAGTGGGGGATGCCCTTTTCTCTACCCTGCAACCCCTCTCCCACAGAAGAGACGTTGCGAGCCTATCCTTGTTTTATTGTTATTTTCATGGCAGGTGCTCGTCTGAACTCCAATTCCTGGTCCCCCCTCGCCAATCTTTCACGAAAAACACCCGTCTAGCTGAATCCACTGTCAAAAATTTCCCCCACTCTATATCTGTGCCTAAATCAAAACGCGGATTTCATGAGCAAAGCTTCTTTCTTAGAACTGCACGCCTGTGGAACTCTGTTCCGTCTGCCTGCTTCCCTCCGGACTACAACTTGGATGTCTTCAAGTCTAATGTTAACAAATTCCTAATGAACCGCCCCCCTAATTAAACACTTCATAAAATCTCCTCACTAACGTGATGTACTTACAATAACCCTTATCCCTGAGTGGCTTCCGGGCCTTGATAAGTGGTGATCACTGTGTAAAAAAAAAAAAAAAAAAAAAAACATATATGTATGTGTGAGTATATAATTGTGTGTATGTGTCTATATGGGTGTATGTTTATATGTGCGCGGTTGTGCCTGTATATATGTATATTTGTGTGTATATGTATCTATGTATGTATATATGTATCTATATATCTATGTATGTATATGTGTGTTATGTGTGTATATGTATATATGCATATGTATATGTGTGTTATGTGGGTTTATGTATATATGCATATGTATATGTGTATCTGTAGGGAAATTCTTGGCCTGAAGACGTAATCTACCCAATAACGAGTGATTACAGAAACATGTATGCACATATGTAGCCATTAATGTTTGTATAAATAAATTAAATATACCTGCTCTGTTAACTCATCGAGCACTTTTTGGTAGACACATGTTTTTTCAATAGATGTACTTCTAGGAAACTAAACTCTACTGCCAGAATAAATATATAAATATATAAATAAATATGTATATATATATATATATATATATATATATATATATATATATATATATATATATATATATTAGTGTGTCTGATGCAATTACCGATCCTGATTCTTTTACAAATTCTAAGTATAGAACTGTTTTTTTTTGGGGGGGGGTCAGATTACAAAATAAAAACATGTAATACGAACGTATATTTTCTCAAATATAGAAATAATCTTATATATATTTTATTTTTATTAAATCAATAAATATTTACAATCTCATCGTTAGTACGAGCAATGAAAATTAAGTTTACACAAGAACAAACAGATAAAAGCAATGAAAGAAATCGTTTTTTTTTTTTTGCATCGAAAAATGTAGACAAATTTGTGTCTTTTCTTCATATTCTTTGGTCTTTATATCACTCTCTACTTGTTCCCTAATCTCTTTTATCCCATTCTTTTTACCTAGATTTTTCTTTCCCTGCTTCCCCTCCCATCGTCTTTGTTTTTCTCTTTCTTCTATTATTCACTGCTTCTTCTTTTCTTTCCACCCTCTTTCATTATCTGTATACACGAGTGTGTCTCTTTTCATCACCTACTCTATGCCTCTATTTCTCTTTCTCTCTCTCTCTCTCTCTCTCTCTCTCTCCTCGTATCTCTTTCACCATTTCAATAACTTTCCTCCTCTTTCACAATCTGTCATTGTTTCCCTAATTTTCATGTTGCTCAACTGTGACCCTGCCCATTTATGCTCACTCGGTTCACGATAAGATTTCAGAAGCAAGATTTGTTGAACTCAAAATAACGAAAGGATAAATATTTTTAAGATGCGTCCATTCAAATTGTCTGTTCCATGATGAGATGATATACCACAGTTGTTTACACTTATTTCAAATCAATGGTTATTTTAAGTTATACAGTCGGACAAGATTGTTCAAAATTCCTATGGTGTTCAAAACAATATTTTCGTAAGTACCAAGAAAAACAAACCATTAACAACATAAAAAATTCAATTTCCACCATAAACGACAAGAATAAATTCATTATCAAATAGCTCGGTACGTTATTAAATGTATTCCTTATCACAATGTATATCATCTCAAGAGAAATGATTAAGTCTAAAAGTGCCAGTAACGAAAATAGTCAGTGTTAAAGTTTTATCTATCTCTGCATGAAAGATAAATAAATTACAAATATCTTTGTTAATAATATAATAATGTTAAAAATCCACGTATGCTTCTAGGATAGTGATGTAAAGGTTATGAGGGTTTTTGAAGCGTGAAAAACGATGTTACTTTTTGTATTTAATATTTTTATTGCTATGTTTTATATTTCAAGCGGACCTCCGCTCTTGGTCACAAAAAAGTATCGAAAAAAAAGTTTTTTTATATATACTTTTTTGCGACCAAGAGCGGGGGTCCACTTGAAATATAAAAAATAACAATAGAAATATTAAATACAAAAAGTAACATCGTTTTTCATGCTTCAAAAAAACTCAAACCCTTTCAATTTGTTAATAAGACATACTTGTCTTTCATAAAGTATCACTTACCAGAGACATTTTGGTCCAAAACAAAAAAGGAATTTTGGAACAGTATGCGACAATATTTGTGGTATGAGACAGCTGGAACCTCGTTAGCATCGCACCTTGTCATCATTCTAGTGTCACAAATGCACGCAAATACAATATATATATATATTTTTTTAATAGGGAATTTATTTCATTGAATATCAATTTCAGTGATAATAGTTCAAAAGGAGTGATATTATGTTAGGGAAAGAGAGAGAGAGCTTCAGCGTGACAGACCAACAAGAATGTTATTACATACTTTAGCGTGACAGACCAAAGAAAACTTCATTTCAGGTTATAGTACAACGGGCTAAATAAAATGTTACACCAACACACACATGTGACAAGTTAATCAACAAACTTTTATAAACATATACAAAACACCTCGAAAACAAATCTTCCGTCCTTTCGCCTCTAATGCTTGAAATCCGTTTTATCCTACGAGGAATTTTTCTACTTGAAGAATCCTCCCCCGTGAGATAAGCTTTTATTACTGACATTTACTCCAGATCTAAGTGTACATCTAATCTGTTGCTGAAAAATAGTTGCATCATTCTACGGTTACTAAAATAAGTCTACATGCATGTGTCTACCTGTATGAAACTTAGGTAAATCTAAATGCAGCACACTGCTGACATAGTACAAAACCGACTTCGAAATCCAGTAGAGTGATATCTTCTAACCTTACATCCTATTTCTCATAATAAAGAAGTTGCTTGCCTCTCTGCTCAATCATTATTTCCATCGAAGGTTATATACGACGTTTTAGTATTTAGTTCATTTGGTTACACATTCGCAGAAAGAACTCGTTTTGTCACTACAAAGAAAAAATACGTTATCCTTCCATGTGCTTAAGGTTAGGCGGAATTTCCATGGACAGAGCCAATTTGCAAGGTCTTTCCATCTGTGACATACATTGATGCCGGGCTGCTTCTCAGTTGATTAAAACTTGATAATCTTCTAATCTAATACCAACAAATTCGTGTCATGAGCCCCAACAAGTAATAAAATCAATGTTGGTACTCCGATAGTAGTCTTAATCTTTCGACTAGTATTGATTTCCATATACCTCTAGTTGCTCTTAACCCTGATAAACGGTGGCCTTAATCTTTCAGCAAACATTGATTCTCATCTACTTAATACATATCCTCGATTAGCTCTTGGCCCTGATAAACGGTGACCACAAACATTTTTATAAACACTGACGGACAAAGCTTCTTGATGGAATTTCTAGTCGCAACTAAAAACTAATTCCAGCCTTCTTTCTTCTGTTACAGATTTCGCCTTATATTGACCTTGAAGTGAGCAACTCGTGTTCTACCCACCCACAATGCTAATCGCCCCTCCCCTTCCTTCTATTTTTATCGATGGACAGACTCACGGTGTTGAATCGACATGAACATTTTCCTTTGATTTCGTTTTTTGGTTTCTAATTTTCTAAAACGTTGTTATTTTGAGAAACGCTTTGCTATTTAGGGGCGGGGAAAAACATTGGCGTCTGACTTTGGATATTTCGAGACAGGTAATTTCAAGATGGAAGAAAAGCCGTGACTACATGTAATTTGTTTCCCTATTTGATCACAAAATAGTATCGTGATATAAATAGAGTTAGGTAGATACATATGGATATCTACGATAGAGTGATCAATAAATGATCGATATAAGTTGTATAAAAAATATGCATACGTATTTATGCATTATTTAGGTTCATCTGAATTCCGAAATATTTATGCCGAACGCAAGAATTCATACGAAATTTCGAACGGAACTCTTTATTGAATCAACGGTTGTAGCAGCCATGACAGTTTGAAAGGCTGAAAAATTCGTTATGATATTCTTAGCATTCTTACATCGAGGAATGAACCTACAGCCTCCAGATAACTCTCACTGAAAACTGATTGTGTTTAGTATCTTATATTTATTATCTCACAAATATTAGCGGACAACTCTACACATTAAATTAGGCTGTATTTTGGCAATAACGCGTCGAATGTGGCCTTCCAAGTCAACGATTGTGCTGGTTTTTTAACATAATTTTGCATATCTCCAAAGAAACTAAGTTAATGGGCTTTAATTGCACAAACGAGGAGACCATTTCACATGTCCATTTCGTGAAATTGTTCGTTCATCAAATGCTTCTGTCAGTAAATTTATCGTGTTGCTCCGTTCTACTAAAATCAAAATAATTGATATTTGCCAAATCTGCAATTAAATAAAATATAATTCTAAATTCGCTGTCTCTACTATATATATATATAATTATTTTATATATATATATATATGTGTGTGTGTGTGTGTATGTATATATATATATATATATATATGTGTGTGTGTGTGTGTGTGTGTGTGTGTGTGTGTGTGTGTGTGTGTGTGTATACACTGCGTATCAAATTATTAACGAGTTTACATTTTTAAATACCTAAGGAACGAGTGAATAAAAATCTATGAAACTTTGAGAAAGTGCTTACGATAATATTCAGCTACTCCAGTCAGAAAATAAAAGTATTTAACGCAGTATTAGCGAAACTATGGCAAAAGATAGGAATATCTGTTGATTTCTGTGTGTCAAGTTATTAACGAGGTTGAGAAAAAACACAATTTACCCATAACTTGCTTAATGAAATAATATTCAAACATTACATAAACTAGGGAAAATGCTTAGAACACAATAACTACGTAGCAATTTCTACGTTGACATAATTAGTAGGGCATATGCGATCCTTTTTTATGAATGACTTGTAAAAGACGTTGTTCCACAGATTCGTCAAATTTGTGTTTCTTCAACGGTTATTCCTCGCGATACCTCTTGGAGAGCATCCCACAACTCATCCCACAACTCATCTTTAATTTTTAATTGACGTCCACTTGCATAGTGGCGTCGCTTCATGATACTCCAAAGGTTCTCAATTGGGTTAAAAATCTGGTGAAATCTTCTGTCGCCCAGAGAACCCCAGTTATTGCAAATACTCTTTGCTTTTGTTTGCTGCATGCGAGGGAGAATTATCCTGCATAAAAAGCATGGTGTTTCTGAACGTCAACCTTTGATCCTTCAGATATGGTTCAAAGTGCTCCTTCAGAAAAGCTATGCAAGAATTTGGTGTCATTTTTACGCCTTCTGGGACTCTCCATGGACCAACTAAATCATAATTCCACCACCACGTTGTTGGCGCTTTAAACGCTGATGACGATCTCGTCCATGTATGACCCATCCCTTGCTCCAGACATCTGGCCTATGAAGAATAACGCGCACTTCATCCGTGAACAAAACTTTGGAAAAATCCGTTTTCATGTTGTCCTCTGCCGATTTCTATCGGTTTTGTATGTGATGTTGCTTTAATGGAGGTTTTGCTACAGGCTTAACAGACTTTGCCACTTCTTTCAGAAGGCGACATGGAGTACTTTTGGAGATATTCTTCAATCCGGCTTGGTCAAAGACTTTTCGACTTGTCTGCCGAGGGTTCTTAACAACTTCACGTTTAATTTGGAGTAGAGAACGGCGTGAAACAACTCTAGATTTACCTTTATCAGGTCTCTTAGGTACCTTTGTAGGGTACTTGACAAAGTTCCTCACAGTTTGATGGCACTTTCCTATCATTTTGGATATTTCGAGGGTAGTTTGAACTTTTGCTAGCTGTTCTGTAATAGTACTTTTTTCAGAACTACTCAAACCACCTTTACGACCCATTTTATTGACGAAACAAACTAGCTTGTTAATAATTTGACACACCTCAAATACCATGGATTCAGCAATTACGATGGCAAGTTGTTTACATTGCGCGGAACAGTACGAGAATTTCCCAGTACGCGCAGCTAAGCATTGCCAACGTTTCCGAAGCATTTAATACAATTTTTTTACCATTTTTCAGAAACTTACCGGTAGATATATATATATATATATATATATATATATATATATATATATATGGCATAATCACATTGAAACCCCGATTCTCGCCAGATCACCGAAGTTAAGCAACATCGAGCATGGCTAGTACCAGATGGGTGACCATTTAAGAATTCTAAGGGCTGTATTTGTTTCCAGTCGTCCTGTTTCTCCACGTGTCACTGGTATGTAACAATGTTGATCCAGGAGAGGCGTGGTTGGTGACTGCGCAACTCTTGCCACACAAATGTACTGCGCATGCACTCTTACAGTGGGTATCCATAATCTGTCAAGACTGAAGGAAGCCACAATATATATATATATATATATATATATATATATATATATATATATATATATATATATATATATGTATATATATATATATTGTGGTTAATAATTCAATCTATCGCTTATATCGCTGTCTGTACATAGATAAGAAGTTAGTACAGGAAGAAATGTAAAAAGAACTCAATGATATGATTGGACATAGATATATATTTGAAAATTATTAGGTTTTAATTATAAAATGATAATAATATATGTAAGTAGATTAAAATTAATTTAAATTATAATACCTGAATTTAATTAATAGCAATAACTGATGGATTTGGATTTAAAATGGCACAATAAAATAAGCTACACCCGAACTTACGTTAACCGCTGTAATATAATTTAATTCTGAAAAAAATGCACCATAGTGAAAATTGAAATAAATGCATGAAATACTTTTCTTGTAAAATCGTGAATGTTAAGCGATATTAGGAACAGCAAAGGCAAGTGTATTTTATAATTGTTCAACTACAACAACTATGCACTACTCGAACTTCTTTACATATTTGTGTACATGACGCGTAGTGTTTTTTTTGGGGTTATAAAAAAACTATTTCCGAAATTGTGCATAAATTGGATTGCTGATGTTGAAGAATTATCTATAGACGGTTGAGATCCATATATATATATATATATATATATATATATATATATATATATATATATATATATATATATATAGTGCCGTATACAAGTCAAATATGATGTAGAGTATACAAGTCAAATACGAACAGATAAAGTTATAGAAGAATAAAAGGCCAATCAAATGACGTATAATTTGTTTAAACAATTACATTAAATTTAGCTTAAATTTGCAATGTGTGAAAAAATTACAAGTGCGGACCTTCTTTTTGCCGCCTGTATATATATGTATATATATATATATATATATATATATATATATATATATATGACTATTCATTTAATCACATAAATTAATATACGAAAGTATAATTTTAGGCGTAACCTTTAAGTATTTATTTCAGAACAGTGCTCAATACAAAGGTAGAGCTAGATAGTAATATATATTGCAATTAAGCTACACAGAATATTTTGCGTTTCATCCACGCTAGGATTCATCAGGCCTATGCATAGGATTCATCAGGTTTATATTTGTATAAAGAATGGAGAAAGTAGAGAAAGAGTGAAAGAGGAAGGCATACGTTTAAACGATGAAGCATTACTATCAAGAAAAGAAATAGATTGTCATGACGAGGATTCTTTTGTAAATCGAGAATTTGATTTTAATAAATAAATAAATTTATTTATTTTTAAAGACTGCGCTTGTTGGATTTTTGGAATCGTTCAATTTTGAATTTTTATTCCAATATCAACAGTGCTTATTAATTAACAGTGGGTATTCTGTTATTTAACACACGCGTTCGACTGGCACTTATACTGTATCAGGCATTAAAACTTTGCTCCAACAACATGTGAAGGGCATTATCACTCACGTAACAAACAGAAAAATTAATTCTGGAGAGAATTATTTTATGAATCGAAAATTTGATTTTAATAAATGAATATATTTACTTATTTTCTTTTAAAATCTGTAATTGTTTGTTTTTTTAATCTTTATATTTTAAATCTATATTTCAATATCAACGGTGTTTGTTAATGAACAGTGGAGTTTTTTATTTAATATATATATATATATATATATATATATATATATTTGACAATACGTGACATGATAATGTTAATGATGTACAAGAAAATCCGTAGTTGGGTCTAATGATTGAGGAATAGTGGAAAAGGGGGTGAGAAAGATAACTAACCTATGAGTTGTCTAATGCACATGGGAATGGGATGGTCGGAATCAAACTATCGCTAATAGATCGAATTCCATGTGGGGGATGATGAAAAATGTACAGTAATTATGTCACAGCGTATTTGATATGCGTATTTTCTAGCGGTGTGCTATTAAAAATAGTTGTTTTATCGCCAGTCTTTCACGCCAAACTAAATTTTAGGCATCTTGATAAAACCACTCTAATAATTTTAATGCTTCTTTTTCGTTTATTCTTTCGCACACGAATTTACTAAATCATGAGCAGCCAAGTTATAAATATCTCATCTATAAGCTCCCAATACAGTTCGTTTAGTTATCATCTATCTTGGAATAAAACCGAATTCGCAATCTAGTCGGGGGATAATCTCTTCACTACCACCCTGTTTCACACTGAAGTGATGTTTCTAGTTTTTGTCTACTGTATTGCTATACACATGGTAAGTACGGAACTCTTGTTTCTCCTGTAAAACTTTAACAACAAAAACTCGCCTAATGGCAAACAACAACAAATGTTAAAATTGTATCTTCAACATAATGAACAGGAGAAAAAACACGACAGCAGAAAGAGCAGCAACAATTTTTTTTTTTTTTTTTTTTTTGCAATTCCAAAACCAAAAAAAAAACGAATTATTTCTTAAGGCATTAAGTAAAAACGAACTTAGTAATAATCACACTGCATTTTCCCACACCACAGTTTGGAATTTTATTGAGGCATTTTTATCTTCCGGACGAAGATAAAACATTTGAAGTTTTCTATAGAAGATATAAAAAAAAATTTACGGTAGACTGTGAACATTGGTTGGACGCCTATTTTTTAGAAAGTTGGAGACATCAGAAAATCGTTTTTATCGACTAATAATCGACGGAGCATTGCACAAGTTTTTATCGATAATAATCGACGGAGCATTGCACAAGTTTTAAAGTCTATCAGATGACGCCGAATCCGAATACACTATCAACTGGCTAACCAGTAGACACCATGTTTGCAAGGAAAATAACAAATCAAAAAAGTCCAATAAAACGATTTCTCCAAAGTAAAAAATCCATTCAGAAATATTTGAAAAAATATACCGTACTTAGAGGAGAGCACCATCACTAAAAGACTCGACGAGATGGCGTATATAATCCAAGGCATAAACATACTCATAAGATACATTTTACCCAAATAAAAAAACGGCATAAAATATTATTAACACACAAGATGAAGTGAAAGAACTCATCGGGATCATCTACGACATTCAACATATGACCAGACAATAAAAATTAAGGGGAAAGAGGAAATTCATCGAGCACTTAACAATTAAAAAAAATATAATCAAAGGAAAAAGAAACACATTTTACTGAGTAAAAGGCTTGTAGCAGGGATTTGGAACGACATACCTAGGAATGAGCTCTTCGACAAAGTATATATAGTGTTAGTAATTCGGATTACGAGAGAAGTGATCAGAGAGTGCGTGACTGAATGAGTCAGAATGAGAGAAAGTACTCCCATCTACCCGGACATACATGTACTATGTTTTACCACAAATATAATATTTGACTTCGTATCGTGTTTGCCTTAGTCATCGGCCATAACAATAATGCATTAAACACGTAGGACAATTTGACATAAAAAGTATTAAAAATATTATATGTATATATAAACCCCTTTAAAATGCCTCAAAGAAACTTTAATTTAGGGAAGATTCATTAATTGAGGTCTTATACATATTATTTACATTTCCTGGGTTTTCATGAAAGCTTTTTACAACCTTTTATCACAGTTGCATAAACTTAATTAAATATAGGTCACATATCAAACCTTTGTGCCAATCAGCAGTGTTAAAAATTAAAATGATTGGTTAATTATTTTCGGATTGTATCATGAACATAACTAACTTTATCAAGATAGAGACAAACTGTTATTTTAAACTTCAACGTGACATACAGACGAAAATGTTATTTAAACTTAACTGTGGCATACTAACAGAAATGTTATTTTAAAATTAAGTGTGACATACAAACGAAAATGCTATTGTCAACGTGAACGCAACAAACCGACATACGAGATTCTTTTACAGTTCATATGAGACATCTAAATTAAGACCCATTTCTTTATTAGCGTTGTTAGCAATGGAAGTACTATTTAAGATATAAGACTAACGGATCGACATTTCATCGCCAGACAAAACCTCTAATAGAGAATCCTCTTTCAAGTGTTTTTCCCAACAAATAATCGATGTCATAATCTACGAATATCGTATTATATTGACGAAACTAAAAAAAAAGATGAGGAAACCCAAATGCAAGTCGTGAGAGGTGCTCTAATGAAATTGGTACCTTATCGATTTTGACGGTGTATTCCTATGCAATTCAATCCTACCGTTGTTTTTTTTTCAATGAGAACAACAAAAATATAATTAAATAAAAAAAAAACTGCGATTTTTTGTGCGTGTGTCGTGCGATCAAATGACAATTGACGCATTGTATTTCTGTCCGCCATTTTACCATAGGTTGTAAAACAAGAAGCGGAAATTCACGAATGACGAAGGGATTCCCTTTACATTGTTGATCACGACAACAAACTGATCGATTTTGAAAAGAACATTTTTCATGACACACATATTATATTATAATTAAGAAGCTATTGTGACTTACAATTTATTCTCTCGCGTTCATCACACCATACAATTTTTGCAATGATTTTACTTGTTGTTTGTTTAAAAGAGAAAATAAATATAACCACATACACTAACAAAACACTTTACTAAGCAAACGATCTGGACTTATATATACATGTAGATATAATGATTACGTCACTTACTAACCAATATTTCCAAGACGTAAGATACAAATAAATAAAATATAGATTAATGAATAAAGTAAATAAAACAGACAAATAATGAATTAATAACCACTGAATAATGCAAGTAAACAACAAATAAATATTAAATGTCTAAAACAATAAGCTAATAAATAAAGTAATCCCACAAAAATTTACAAAATAGTTGCAAAAAACTAGATCCAGATGAACAAAGAAAATTAACTTGTTCAAATCGAATCCTCGTTGCCATAACGCCATCCAACTTGTATCATTTATATCTGTTTTGCCGATTGTCTTCATAGAAGTCGGAGATACGGCATTGGCATTTTTTTCTAGCAAGAAGAGATTCCCTCGTTGTTGAACAGATACAGACCTACTTTTGTCAGATTGACTTTTGGTCATGTTTAGAGTTCGGCGGTTCAACATCCCAGGCTTTACCTTCTCTCTTTTTTATTGTTTTTCATTGTTATTTCACCCGAAACAAGGCACAGTTCCACTTTGACGTAAGGGGCTAGTATTTAGAATCAAATTTACAGGAATACTATGTAGGGAGTTTGTCACCGAGATGTACGTTCACGTTCCACTGGACTTTCTGCGTCTCAGTACAGTCACAGAAGAAGGGTCTCGGAAAAGAATTCCAAAGTCTAGCAGTTCGAGGGAAGAAACTATCAAAGTAATAGGTTTTTCAGCATCTATGGATCTCTATAGTGTAGAGGTGAGATTTTGCTGCTTGTCAGATTAATAGGGGGTATTTACGTCGAAGGGGTACAATTTGTTTTTAGTTTGTCGGAGCACATTCCATGAAAATACCTTTTAAGACAAAGGTGACACAGTTCGGCGATGAGAAAGAGGTTGGAACTTGGTTGCATGTGCAGAACTTGTTGGGTTGCCAACTCTTTTTTAACCTGTCTAAGAGCGAGAGACTAGTGGCAGATGAACTATTGTCAAATTTCAGAACAATATTCCACACACGGGCGAATAGCGATTTTACAGAAGCACATGATACTCTAAGGTGTGAGTATTTTTCTACCACAATACAAATAGCCCAATTTCTTCGCACCAACCTTGGCAATTACCTCAATATATTTGTTCCAATTCATGTTGCCTCTGAGTATTATACCGAAGAGTTTTAATGAAGAACTTTCAGGTAGTATATAATGAGCCATGTCAATCAGTAGTCGAGAAGAAGATTGTTTTTTGTAGAATTGAATGTTACCATTGATTTAGGACCTACACTATAGACTGGAGTCTTTTTTCTAAGGATTTAGCCATTTTCATGAGTTCATTCGTTTTCTTTAGTCTGTCATAGAGCGTGTTGTTATCACCATATATACCCATGTCAGAGACAATTTTATCAGGGAGGTCATTTATAAATAATCTAAATAATAAAGGTCCAAGGATCGATTCCGCATTTATATCATGTCGAGTTTTCTCTTATCTAAGAAGGAATTATGTAAAGTAATATCATATTACTTAATTTTTATAAGACCATCGTGTCAACCCTTGTAAAATGCTTTATAGATGTCTGGGGTTACTGCCCTAGATTCCCCTGCCATATTTAATTTGTGGTATATACGTTCGGAGATTACAGTTAAAATGTCTGCAATAGAACAGATTTGCTTAAATCTATAATGTTCATCTAAACGAAGTTTATTATCTATGATGTGGTGGCAAACCACTTGAGTAAGAACTCCAAGATTTTGGCAAAGAGAGAGTGGAGGTTAATGAGGCGATAATTGTGGGTCAGTTCTTCTGCCATAATTTTTGAAAATTGGTACAATAGAAGCAATTTTACAAAGGTCCAAAAAAGCAGGATTTCAAAGGCATTTGTTGAAGATTTTGAAGGGAACCGAGCGGCTGATTTTCAGATCAAATGCGGCTGCTGTTCGCAAAGGGAAATTTGGGAGAGGTTTATTGTATGATCTAAAGCGGATTGAATTGCACACCGTCGGATAAACAGGTTTTGCTTTGCAGTTCTGCAAACAATCTCAAGGTTGTTGCATTGTTGGTGAATTGTTGATTGGCCATTATTTATTGTACGGTTATCAATTTTTCAGAGATTGCAATATCCTAATTTCTGCGACTCACTGCGTTTTCTGGTGACTTCAGAATGTCTTTCGACTATTTATTTTTTAAATTATTTGTATTTTCTATATACTTTTGTCTATTTATAAGAGAATTATGACGGATCCGTCTGCGAAATCCATGCTGATTTTGAGCGAAAGAAGCTACACAAGTCAAAGTGAGCAAAACAGGTTTGTTTGTTTTTTCACATTAGTATGGGCGGACCTACTAACAATTGCCTACCTAGGCTATTTTTGGGGACCAAAGTGCATAAACTTCTAGTAGACTGGCATCTGATATTTTGCAGGTTTCGGCCTTTCTCTATTTGTAACGAAATGAATATCGCCAAAATCTATAGAGCAAATATGCCGGAATATCACGAATCTTTTGATGCGAGATGATATCTTGGCAGCACATATCTGTATTCTTATGAGATACATTTGGAATAGCAATCTATATGCATATGTATTACAAAATTTTGTCGTCACTGAAGTAATATTCTATACGCATATGTATTACACAATTTTGTCGTCACTGAAATAATATTCAATATGCATATGTATTACGAAATTTTGTCGTCACTGAAATAATATTCGATATGCATATGTATGACGAAATTTTGTCGTCACTGAAATAATATTCTGTATGCATATGTATTACGAAATTTTGTCGTCACTGAAATAATATTCAATATGCATATACATTATGAAATCTTGCCGTCACTGAAATAATATTCTGTATGCATACGTATTAGAAAATTTTTTCGTCACTGAAATAATATTCTATATGCATATGTATTACGAAGTTTTGGCGTCACTGAAGAAAAATTCTATATGCATATGTATTTCCAAATTTTTCGTCACTAAAGTAATATTCTATATGCATATGTATTACAAAATTTGTAGTCACTGAAATAATATTTTATATGCATATGTATTACAAAATTCTGTCCTCACTAAAACAATATTCAATATGGATATGTATTACGAAATTTTGTCATCACCGAAACAATATTCTATATGCATAGGTATTACGAAATTTTGTCATCACTGAAATAATATTCTATATACATATGTATTACAAAAGTGTTCGTCACTGAAATAATATGTTATATGCAAACGTATAAAGAAATTTTGTCATCACTGAAAAAATATTCCATATGCATATGTATAAGAAAAATTATGTCGTCACTGCAATAATATTCTATATGCACATATATTACAAAAATGCATACGTATTAAAAAAATGTTGCCGTCACTGGAATAGTATTCTATACGCATATGTATTAGAAAATTTTTGTTCACTGAAATAATATTCTATATTCATATGTATTACAAAATTTTGTCATCACTGAAATAATATTCTATATGCATATGTATTACAAAATTTTGTCGACATTGAAATAATATTCTCTATGCATATGTATTAAAAAATTTTGTCGACATTGAAATAATATTCTATATGCATATGTATGACGAAATTTTGTCGACACTGAAATAATATTCTATATGCATATGTATGACGAAATTTTGTGTTCACTGAAATAATATTCTATATGCATATGTATTACCAAATTTTGTGTTCACTGAAATAATATTCTATATGCATATGTATTACAAAATTTTGTCGACACTGAAAAAATATTCTATATGCATATGTATTACAAAATTTTGTGTTCACTGAAATAATATTCTATATGCATATGTATTACAAAATTTTGTCGACACTGAAATACTATTCTATATGCATATTTATTACAAAATTTTGTGTTCACTGAAATAATATTCTATATGCATATGTATTACAAAATTGTGTCGACACTGAAATAATATTCTATATGCGTATGTATTACAAAATTTTGTCGACACTGAAATAATATTCTATATGCATATGTATTACCAAATTATGTCGACACTGAAATAATATTCTATATGCATATGTATTAGAAAATTTTGTCGACACTGAAATAATATTCTCTATGCATATGTATTACAAAATTGTGTCGACACTGAAATAATATTCTCTATGCATATGTATGACGAAATTTTGTCGTCACTGAAATAATATTCTATATGCATATGTGTTACAAAATAGTGTCGACACTGAAATAATATTCTATATGCATATGTATTAAAAAATTTTGTCGACACTGAAACAATATTCTATATGCATATGTATGACGAAATTTTGTCGTCACTGAAATAATATTCTATATGCATATGTATTACAAAATTGTGTCGACACTGAAATAATATTCTATACGCATATGTATTACAAAATTTTGTTGACACTGAAATAATATTCTATATGCATATGTATGACAAAATTTTGTGGACACTGAAATAATATTCTATATGCATATGTATTTCAAAATTTTGTCGGTACTGAAATAATATTCTATATGCATATGTATTACAAAATTTTGTCGACACTAAAATAATATTCTATATGCATATGTATTACAAAATTTTGTGTTCACTGAAATAATATTCTATATGCATATGTATTACAAAATTTTGTCGACACTGAAATACTATTCTATATGCATATTTATTACAAAATTTTGTGTTCACTGAAATAATATTCTATATGCATATGTATTACAAAATTGTGTCGACACTGAAATAATATTCTATATGCATATGTATTATAAAAAATTTTGTCGACACTTATATAATATTCTATATGCATATGTATTACAAAATTTTGTGTTCACTGTAATAATATTCTATATGCATATGTATTACAAAATTTTGTCGACACTGAAATAATATTCTATAAGCATATGTATTACAACATTTTGTGTTCACTGAAATAATATTCTATATGCATATGTATTACAAAATTTTGTGTTCACTGAAATAATATTTAATATGCGTATGTATTACAAAATTTTGTGTTCACTGAAATAATATTCTATATGCATATGTATTACCAAATTTTGTCGACACTGAAATAATATTCTATATGCATATGTATTAGGACATTTTGTTCTCACTTAAATAATATTCTCTATGCATATGTATTACAAAATTGTGTCGACACTGAAATAATATTCTCTATGCATATGTATGACGAAATTTTGTCGTCACTGAAATAATATTCTATATGCATATGTGTTACAAAATAGTGTCGACACTGAAATAATATTCTATATGCATAGGTATTAAAAAATTTTGTCGACACTGAAATAATATTCTATATGCATATGTATGACGAAATTTTGTCGTCACTGAAATAATATTCTATATGCATATGTATTACAAAATTGTGTCGACACTGAAATAATATTCTATACGCATATGTATTACAAAATTTTGTTGACACTGAAATAATATTCTATATGCATATGTATTACAAAATTTTGTTGACACTGAAATAATATTCTATATGCATATGTATTACAAAATTTTGTGTTCACTGAAATAATATTCTATATGCATATGTATTACAAAATTTTGTCGTCACTGAAATAATATTCTATATGCATATGTATTACAAAATTTTGTGTTCACTGAAATAATATTCTATGTGGATATGTATTACAAAATTTTGTCGTCCCTGAAATAATAATCTATATGCATATGTATTACAAAATTTTGTCGACACTTATAAAATATTCTATATGCATATGTATTACAAAATTTTGTGGTCCCTGAAATAATATTCTATATGCATATGTATTAGAAAATTTTGTCGTCACTGAAATAATATTCTATATGCATATGTATTACAAAATTTTGTGTTCACTGAAATAATATTCTATATGCATATGTATTACAAAATTTTGTGTTCACTGAAATAATATTCTATATGCGTATGTATTACAAAATTTTGTCGACACTGCAATAATATTCTATATGCATATGTATTACAAAATTTTGTCGACACTGAAATAATATTCTATATGCATATGTATTACAAAATTTTGTCGACACTGAAATAATATTCTCTATGCATATGTATTACAAAATTGTGTCGACACTGAAATAATATTCTCTATGCATATGTATGACGAAATTTTGTCGTCACTGAAATAATATTCTATATCCATATGTATTACGAAATTTTGTCGTCACTGAAATAATATTCTATATCCATATGTATTACGAAATTTTGTCATCACTGAAATAATATTATTTATGCATATGCATTACGAAATTTAGTAATCACTGAAATAATATTATTTATGCATATGTATTCGGAAATTTTGTGTTCACTGAAATAATATTATATAGGCATATGTATTACGATATTTTGTCAACACTGAAATTATATTCTTAATGCATATGTATTACGAAATTTTGTCATCACTGAAATAATATTATTTATGCATATGTATTACTAAATTTAGTAATCACCGAAATAATATTCTATATGCATATGTATTCGGAAATTTTGTGTTCACTGAAATAATATTATATAGGCATATGTATTACGATATTTTGTCAACACTGAAATTATATTCTTAATGCAGATGTATTAGGAAATTTTGTCGTCCCTGAAATAATATTCTATATGCATATGTATTACACCATTTTGTCGGCACTGAAATAATATTCTATATGCATATGTATTACGAAATTGTGTCGGAACTGAAATAATATTCTCTATGCATATGTATGACGAAATTTTGTCGTCACTGAAATAATATTCTATATGCATATGTATTACGAAATTTTGTCGTCACTGAAATAATATTCTATATGCATATGTATTACAAAAATTTTTTCGTCACTGAAATAATATTCTATATGCATATGTATTACAAAATTGTGTCGGAACTGAAATAATATTCTCTATGCATATGTATGACGAAATTTGGTCGTCACTGAAATAATATTCTATATGCATATGTATTACGAAATTTTGTCGTCACTGAAATAATATTCTATATGCATATGTATGACGAAATTTTGTCGTCACTGAAATAATATTATATATGCATATGTATTACAAAATTTTGTCGGCACTGAAATAATATTCTATATGCATATGTATTACGAAATTGTGTCGTCACTGAAATAATATTCTATATGCATACGTCTAACAAAATTTTGTCGGCACTGAAATAATATTCTATATGCATATGTATTACAAAATTTTGTCGGCACTGAAATAATATTCTATATGCATATGTATTACGACATTTTGTCGTCACTGAAATAATATTCTATACTCATATGCATAAGGAAATTTTGTGTGCACTGAAATAATATTCTATATGCATATGTATTACAAAATTTTTTCGGCACTGAAATAATATTCTATATGCATATGCATTAGGAAATTTTGTCGGCACTGAAATAATATTCTATATGCATATGTATTACAAAATTTTGTCGGCACTGAAATAATATTCTATATGCATATGTATTACAAAATTTTGTCGTCACTGAAATAATATTCTATATGCATATGTATTACAAAATTTTGTCGTCACTGAAATAATATTCTATATGCATATGTATTACAAAATTTTGTCGTCACTGAAATAATATTCTATACGGATATGTATTACAAAATTTTGCCGTCACTGAAATAATATTCTATATGCATATGTATTACAAAATTTTGTGTTCACTGAAATAATATTCCATATGCGTATGTATTACAAAATTTTGTCGACACTGAAACAATATTCTATATGCATATGTATTACAAAATTTTGTCGACACTGAAATAATATTCTATATGCATATGTATTACAAAATTGTGTCGACACTGAAATAATATTCTATACGCATATGTATTACAAAATTTTGTTGACACTGAAATAATATTCTATATGCATATGTATTACAAAATTTTGTCGACACTGAAATAATATTCTATATGCATATGTCTTTCAAAATTTTGTCGGTACTGAAATAATAGTCTATATGCATATGTATTACAAAATTTTGTCGACACTAAAATAATATTCTATATGCATATGTATTACAAAATTTTGTGTTCACTGAAATAATATTCTATATGCATATGTATTACAAAATTTTGTCGTCACTGAAATAATATTCTATATGCATATGTATTACAACATTTTGTGTTCACTGAAATAATATTCTATATGGATATGTATTACAACATTTTGTCGTCCCTGAAATAATATTCTATATGCATATGTATTACAAAATTTTGTCGACACTTATAAAATATTCTATATGCATATGTATTACAAAATTTTGTGGTCCCTGAAATAATATTCTATATGCATATGTATTACAAAATTTTGTCGTCACTGAAATAATATTCTATATGCATATGTATTACAAAATTTTGTGTTCACTGAAATAATATTCTATATGCATATGTATTACAAAATTTTGTGTTCACTGAAATAATATTCTATATGCGTATGTATTACAAAATTTTGTCGACACTGAAATAATATTCTCTATGCATATGTATTACAAAATTTTGTCGACACTGAAATAGTATTCTATATGCATATGTATTACAAAATTTTGTCGACACCGAAATTATATTCTCTATGCATATGTATTACAAAATTGTGTCGACACTGAAATAATATTCTCTATGCATATGTATGACGAAATTTTGTCGTCACTGAAATAATATTCTATATCCATATGTATTACGAAATTTTGTCGTCACTGAAATAATATTCTATATGCATATGTATTACAATATTTTGTCATCACTGAAATAATATTATTTATGCATATGCATTACGAAATTTAGTCATCACCGAAATAATATTTCATATGCATATGTATTACAAAATTTTGTCGACACTGAAATAATATTCTATATGCATATGTCTTTCAAAATTTTGTCGGTACTGAAATAATAGTCTATATGCATATGTATTACAAAATTTTGTCGACACTAAAATAATATTCTATATGCATATGTATTACGATATTTTGTGTTGACTGAAATAATATTCTATATGGATATGTATTACAAAATTTTGTCGTCCCTGAAATAATATTCTATATGCATATGTATTACAAAATTTTGTCGACACTTATAAAATATTCTATATGCATATGTATTACAAAATTTTGTGGTCCCTGAAATAATATTCTATATGCATATGTATTACAAAATTTTGTCGTCACTGAAATAATATTCTATATGCATATGTATTACAAAATTTTGTGTTCACTGAAATAATATTCTATATGCACATGTATTACAAAATTTTGTGTTCACTGAAATAATATTCTATATGCGTATGTATTACAAAATTTTGTCGACACTGAAATAATATTCTCTATGCATATGTATTACAAAATTTTGTCGACACTGAAATAATATTCTATATGCATATGTATTACAAAATTTTGTCGACACTGAAATAATATTCTCTATGCATATGTATTACAAAATTGTGTCGACACTGAAATAATATTCTCTATGCATATGTATGACGAAATTTTGTCGTCACTGAAATAATATTATATAGGCATATGTATTACGAAATTTTGTCAACACTGAAATTATATTCTTAATGCATATGTATTAGGAAATTTTGTCGTCTCTGAAATAATATTCTATATGCATATGTATTACACAATTTTGTCGGCACTGAAATAAAATTCTATATGCATATGTATTACAAAATTGTGTCGGAACTGAAATAATATTCTCTATGCATATGTATGACGACATTTTGTCGTCACTGAAATAATGTTCTATATGCATATGTATTACACAATTTTGTCGTCACTGAAATAATATTCTATATGCATATGTATGACGAAATTTTTTCGTCACTGAAATAATATTATATATGCATATGTATTACAAAATTTTGTCGGCACTAAAATAATATTCTATATGCATATGTATTACACAATTGTGTACACACTGAAATAATATTCTCTATGCATATGTATGACGAAATTTTGTCGTCACTTAAATAATATTCTATATGCATATGTATTACAAAATAGTGCCGACATTGAAATAATATTCTATATGCATATGTATTACAAAATTTTGTCGACACTGAAATAATATTCTATATGCATATGTATGACGAAATGTTGTCGTAACTGAAATAATATTCTATATGCATATGTATTACAAAATTGTGTCGACACTGAAATAATATTCTATATGCATATGTATTAAAAATTTTGTCGACACTGAAATAATATTCTATATGCATATGTATTACAAAATTTTGTGTTCACTGAAATAATATTCTATATGCATATGCATTACAAAATTTTGTGTTCACTGAAATAATATTCTATATGCATATGTATTACAAAATTTTGTCGACACTGAAATAATATTCTATATGCATATGTATTACAAAATTTTTTCGACACTTGTATAATATTCTATATGCATATGTATTACAAAATTTTGTGTTCACTGAAATAATATTCTATATGCATATGTATTACAAAATGTTGTCGACACTGAAATAATATTCTATATGCATATGTATTACAAAATATTGTGTTCACTGAAATAATATTCTATATGCATATGTATTACAAAATTTTGTGTTCACTGAAATAATATTCTGTATCCATATGTATTACAAAATTTCGTCGACACTGAAATAATATTCTATATGCATATGTATTACAAAATTTTGTGTTTACTGAAATAATATTCTATATGCATATATATTCCGAAATTTTGTCGTCACGGAAATAATATTCTATATGCATATGTATTACAAAATTTTGTCGACACTGAAATAATATTCTATATGCATATGTATGAAAAAATTGTGTCCAACCTGAAATAATATTCTATATGCATATGTATTACAAAATTGTGTCGACACTGAAATAATATTCTCTATGCATATGTATTACAAAATTGTGTCGACATTGAAATATTATTCTATATGCATATGTATGACGAAATTTTTTCGACACTTTTAAAATATTCTATATGCATATGTATTACAAAATTTTGTCGTCCCTGAAATAATATTCTATATGCATATGTATTACACAATTTTGTCGGCACTGAAATATTATTCTATATGCATATGTATTACAAAATTTTTTTCGTCACTGACATAATATTCTATATGCATATGTATTACAAAATTGTGTCGGAACTGAAATAATATTCTCTATGCATATGTATGACGAAATTTTGTCGTCACTGAAATAATGTTCTAGATGCATATGTATTACGAAATTTTATCGTCACTGAAATAATATTCTATATGCATATGTATCACGAAATTTTGTCGTCACTAAAATAATATTATATATGCATATGTATTACAAAATTTTGTCGGCACTGAAATAATATTCTATATGCATATGTATTACAAAATTTTGTGTTCACTGAAATAATATTCTATATGCATATGTATTACAAAATTTTGTGTTCACTGAAATAATATTCCATATGCGTATGTATTGCAAAATTTTGTCGACACTGAAATAATATTCTATATGCATATGTATTACAAAATTTTGTCGACACTGAAATAATATTCTCTATGCATATGTATTACACAATTGTGTACACACTGAAATAATATTCTCTATGCATATGTATGACGAAATTTTGTCGTCACTGAAATAATATTCTATATGCATATGTATTACAAAATAGTGCCGACACTGAAAAATATTCTATATGCATATGTATTACAAAATTTTGTCGACACTGAAATAATATTCTATATGCATATGTATGACGAAATTTTGTCGTAACTGAAATAATATTCTATATGCATATGTATTACAAAATTGTGTCGACACTGAAATAATATTCTATATGCATATGTATTACAAATTTTGTCGACACTGAAATAATATTCTATATGCATATGTATTACAAAATTTTGTGTTCACTGAAATAATATTCTATATGCATATGTATTACAAAATTTTGTGTTCACTGAAATAATATTCTATATGCATATGTATTACAAAATTTTGTCGACACTGAAATAATATTCTATATGCATATGTATTACAAAATTTTTTCGACACTTGTATAATATTCTATATGCATATGTATTACAAAATTTTGTGTTCACTGAAATAATA
Source organism: Euprymna scolopes (assembly GCF_053919585.1). Taxonomy (NCBI): domain Eukaryota; kingdom Metazoa; phylum Mollusca; class Cephalopoda; order Sepiida; family Sepiolidae; genus Euprymna; species Euprymna scolopes. Next base: position 85,721,313 of record NC_136503.1, on the reverse strand, counting down.
TTCTATATGCATATGTATTACAAAATGTTGTCGACACTGAAATAATATTCTATATGCATATGTATTACAAAATTTTGTGTTCACTGAAATAATATTCTATATGCATATGTATTACAAAATTTTGTGTTCACTGAAATAATATTCTGTATCCATATGTATTACAAAATTTCGTCGACACTGCAATAATATTCTATATGCATATGTATTACAAAATTTTGTGTTTACTGAAATAATATTCTATATGCATATATATTCCGACATTTTGTCGTCACTGAAATAATATTCTATATGCATATGTATTACAAAATTTTGTCGACACTGAAATAATATTCTATATGCATATGTATTAAAAAATTGTGTCCAACCTGAAATAATATTCTATATGCATATGTATTACAAAATTGTGTCGACACTGAAATAATATTCTCTATGCATATGTATTACAAAATTGTGTCGACACTGAAATAATTTTCTATATGCATATGTATTACAAAATTGTGTCGACACTGAAATAATATTCTCTATGCATATGTATGACAAAATTTTGTCATCACTGAAATAATATTCTATATGCATATGTATTAAGAAATGTTGTCGTCACTGGAATAATATTCTATATGCATATGTATTACAAAATTTTGTCGTCACTGAAATAATATTCTATATGCATATGTATGACGAAATTTTGTTTCCACTAAAACATTATTCTATACGCATATGTATTACGAAATTTTGTCGTCACTGAAATAATATTCTTTTTGAATATGTATTAGGAAATGTTGTCATCGCTGAAATAATATTCTATATGCATATGTATTACGAAATTTCCTCCTCACATAAATAATATTCTATATGCATATATATTACGAAATTTTGTCGACACTGAATAATATTTTATATGCATATGTATTAGGAAATTCATCCCTCACTGAAATAATATTCTACATGCATATGTATTACAAATTTTTTTCATCACTGAAATAATATTCTATATGCATATGTGTTACGAAATTTTGTCGTAACTGAAATAATATTCGATATGCATATGTATTACGAAATTTTGTCGTCACTGAAATAATATTCTATATGGATATATATTACGAAATTTTGTCAGCACTAAAATAATATTCTATATGCATATGTATTACGAAATTTTGTCGTCACTGAAATAATATGCTTTATGCATATATATTCCGAAATTTTTTCATCACTGACATAATATTCTTATATGCATATGTATTACGAAATTTTCATCACTGAAATAATATTCTATATGGATATGTATTACGAAATTTTTCATCACTGAAATTATATTCTATATGCATATGCATTAGGAAATGTTGTCGTCCCTGAAATAATATTCTATATTCATATGTATTACGGAATTCTGTCGTCACCGAAATAATATTCTATATGCATATGTATTACACAATTTTGTCGTCACTGAAATTATATTCTATAAGCATATGTATGACAAAATTTTGTCGTCACTGAAATAAAATTCTATATGCATATGTATTACAAAATTTTGTGTTCACTGAAATAATATTCTATATGCATATGTATTACAAAATTTTGTCGACACTGAAATAATATTCTATATGCATATGTATTACAAAATTTTTTCCACACTTATATAATATTCTATATGCATATGTATTACAAAATTTTGTGTTCACTGAAATAATATTCTATATGCATATGTATTACAAAATTTTGTCGACACTGAAATAATATTCTATATGCATATGTATTACAAAATTTTGTGTTCACTGAAATAATATTCTATATGCATATGTATTACAAAATTTTGTGTTCACTGAAATAATTTTCTGTATCCATATGTATTACAAAATTTCGTCGACACTGAAATAATATTCTATATGCATATGTATTACAAAATTTTGTGTTTACTGAAATAATATTCTATATGCATATATATTCCGAAATTTTGTCGTCACTGAAATAATATTCTATATGCATATGTATTACAAAATTTTGTCGACACTGAAATAATATTCTATATGCATATGTATGAAAAAATTGTGTCGACACTGAAATAATATTCTATATGCATATGTATTACAAAATTTTGTGTGCACTGAAATAATATTCTATATGCATATGTATTACGAGGTTTTGTCGAACCTGAAATAATATTCTATATGCATATGTATTACAAAATTGTGTCGACACTGAAATATTATTCTCTATGCATATGTATTACAAAATTGTTTCGACACTGAAATAATTTTCTATATGCATATGTATTAAGAAATGTTGTCGTCACTCGAATAAAATTCTATATGCATATGTATTACAAAATTTTGTCGTCACTGAAATAATATTCTATATGCATGTGTATGACGAAATTTTGTTTTCACTAAAATAATATTCTATACGCATATGTATTACGAAATTTTGTCGTCACTGAAATAATATTCTTTTTGAATATGTATTAGGAAATTTTGTCATCGCTTAAATAATATTCTATATGCATATGTATTACGAAATTTCCTCCTCACATAAATAATATGCTATATGCATATATATTACGAAATATTGTCAACACTGAAATAATATTTTATATGCATATGTATTAGGAAATTCATTCCTCACTGAAATAATATTCTACATGCATATGTATTACAAATTTTTTTTCATCACTGAAATAATATTCTATATGCATATGTGTTACGAAATTTTGTCGTAACTGAAATAATATTCTATATGCATATGTATTACAAAATTTTGTCGTCACTGAAATAATATTCTATATGGATATATATTACGAAATTTTGTTAGCACTAAAAAAATATTCTATATGCATATGTATTACGAAATTTCGTCGTCACTGAAATAATATTCTATATTCATATGTCTTACGAAATTTTTTCGTCACTGAAATAATATGCTATATGCATATGTATTACGAAATTTTTCATCACTGAAATTATATTCTATATGCATATGTATTAGGAAATGTTTTCGTCCCTGAAATAATATTCTATATTCATATGTATTACGGAATTCTGTCGTCACCGAAATAATATTCTATATGCATATGTATTACACAATTTTGTCGTCACTGAAATTATATTCTATAAGCATATGTATGACAAAATTGTTTCGTCACTGAAATAATATTCTATATCCATATGTATTACGATATTTTGTCGTCACTGAAATAATATTCTATATGCATATGTATTACAAAATTTTGTCGTCACTGAAATAATATTCTATACTCATATGCATAAGGAAATTTTGTGTGCACTGAAATAATGTTCTATATGCATATGCATTAGGAAATTTTGTCGTCACTGAAATAATATTCTATATGCATATGCATAAGGAAATTTTGTGTGCACTGAAATAATATTCTATATGCATATGTATTACAAAATTTTTTCGGCACTGAAATAATATTCTATATGCATATGTATGACAAAATTTTGTGTGCACTGAAATAATATTCTATATGCATATGTATTACAAAATTTTGTCGGCACTGAAATAATATTCTATATGCATATGTATTACAAAATTTTGTGTGCACTGAAATAATATTCTATATGCATATGTATTACAAAATTTTGTGTGCACTGAAATAATATTCTATATGCATATGTATTACAAAATTTTGTGTGCACTGAAATAATATTCTATATGCATATGTATTACAAAATTTTGTGTGCACTGAAATAATATTCTATATTCATATGTATTACAAAATTTTGTGTGCACTGAAATAATATTCTATATGCATATGTATTACAAAATTTTGTGTGCACTGAAATAATATTCTATATGCATATGTATTACAAAATTTTGTGTGCACTGAAATAATATTCTATATGCATATGTATTACAAAATTTTGTGTGCACTGAAATAATATTCTATATGCATATGTATTACAAAATTTTGTGTGCACTGAAATAATATTCTATATGCATATGTATTACAAAATTTTGTCGGCACTGAAATAATATTCTATATGCATATGTATTACAAAATTTTGTCGGCACTGAAATAATATTCTATATGCATATGTATTACAAAATTTTGTCGGCACTGAAATAATATTCTATATGCATATGTATTACAAAATTTTGTCGGCACTGAAATAATATTCTATATGCATATGTATTACAAAATTTTGTGTGCACTGAAATAATATTCTATATGCATATGTATTACAAAATTTTGTCGGCACTGAAATAATATTCTATATGCATATGTATTACAAAATTTGGTGTGCACTGAAATAATATTCTATATGCATATGTATTACAAAATTTTGTCGGCACTGAAATAATATTCTATATGCATATGTATTACAAAATTTTGTGTGCACTGAAATAATATTCTATATGCATATGTATTACAAAATTTTGTCGGCACTGAAATAATATTCTATATGCATATGTATTACAAAATTTTGTCGGCACTGAAATAATATTCTATATGCATATGTATTACAAAATTTTGTGTGCACTGAAATAATATTCTATATGCATATGTATTACAAAATTTTGTGTGCACTGAAATAATATTCTATATGCATATGTATTACAAAATTTTGTCGGCACTGAAATAATATTCTATATGCATATGTATTACAAAATTTTGTGTGCACTGAAATAATATTCTATATGCATATGTATTACAAAATTTTGTCGGCACTGAAATAATATTCTATATGCATATGTATTACAAAATTTTGTGTGCACTGAAATAATATTCTATATGCATATGTATTACAAAATTTTGTCGGCACTGAAATAATATTCTATATGCATATGTATTACAAAATTTTGTCGGCACTGAAATAATATTCTATATGCATATGTACTACAAAATTTTGTGTGCACTGAAATAATATTCTATATGCATATGTATTACAAAATTTTGTGTGCACTGAAATAATATTCTATATGCATATGTATTAAAAAATTTTGTCGGCACTGAAATAATATTCTATATGCATATGTATTACAAAATTTTGTGTGCACTGAAATAATATTCTATATGCATATGTATTACAAAATTTTGTGTGCACTGAAATAATATTCTATATGCATATGTATTACAAAATTTTGTGTGCACTGAAATAATATTCTATATGCATATGTATTACAAAATTTTGTGTGCACTGAAATAATATTCTATATGCATATGTATTACAAAATTTTGTGTGCACTGAAATAATATTCTATATGCATATGTATTACAAAATTTTGTCGGCACTGAAATAATATTCTATATGCATATGTATTACAAAATTTTGTGTGCACTGAAATAATATTCTATATGCATATGTATTACAAAATTTTGTCGGCACTGAAATAATATTCTATATGCATATGTATTACAAAATTTTGTGTGCACTGAAATAATATTCTATATGCATATGTATTACAAAATTTTGTCGGCACTGAAATAATATTCTATATGCATATGTATTACAAAATTTTGTGTGCACTGAAATAATATTCTATATGCATATGTATTACAAAATTTTGTGTGCACTGAAATAATATTCTATATGCATATGTATTACAAAATTTTGTGTGCACTGAAATAATATTCTATATGCATATGTATTACAAAATTTTGTGTGCACTGAAATAATATTCTATATGCATATGTATTACAAAATTTTGTCGGCACTGAAATAATATTCTATATGCATATGTATTACATAATTTTGTGTGCACTGAAATAATATTCTATATGCATATGTATTACAAAATTTTGTCGGCACTGAAATAATATTCTATATGCATATGTATTACATAATTTTGTGTTCACTGAAATAATATTCTATATGCATATGTATTACATAATTTTGTGTTCACTGAAATAATATTCTATATGCATATGTATTACAAAATTTTGTGTGCACTGAAATAATATTCTATATGCATATGTATTACAAAATTTTGTGTGCACTGAAATAATATTCTATATGCATATGTATTACAAAATTTTGTGTGCACTGAAATAATATTCTATATGCATATGTATTACAAAATTTTGTCGGCACTGAAATAATATTCTATATGCATATGTATTACAAAATTTTGTGTGCACTGAAATAATATTCTATATGCATATGTATTACAAAATTTTGTCGGCACTGAAATAATATTCTATATGCATATGTATTACAAAATTTTGTGTGCACTGAAATAATATTCTATATGCATATGTATTACAAAATTTTGTGTGCACTGAAATAATATTCTATATGCATATGTATTACAAAATTTTGTCGGCACTGAAATAATATTCTATATGCATATGTATTACAAAATTTTGTCGGCACTGAAATAATATTCTATATGCATATGTATTACAAAATTTTGTCGGCACTGAAATAATATTCTATATGCATATGTATTACAAAATTTTGTCGGCACTGAAATAATATTCTATATGCATATGTATTACAAAATTTTGTGTGCACTGAAATAATATTCTATATGCATATGTATTACAAAATTTTGTCGGCACTGAAATAATATTCTATATGCATATGTATTACAAAATTTGGTGTGCACTGAAATAATATTCTATATGCATATGTATTACAAAATTTTGTCGGCACTGAAATAATATTCTATATGCATATGTATTACAAAATTTTGTGTGCACTGAAATAATATTCTATATGCATATGTATTACAAAATTTTGTCGGCACTGAAATAATATTCTATATGCATATGTATTACAAAATTTTGTCGGCACTGAAATAATATTCTATATGCATATGTATTACAAAATTTTGTGTGCACTGAAATAATATTCTATATGCATATGTATTACAAAATTTTGTGTGCACTGAAATAATATTCTATATGCATATGTATTACAAAATTTTGTCGGCACTGAAATAATATTCTATATGCATATGTATTACAAAATTTTGTGTGCACTGAAATAATATTCTATATGCATATGTATTACAAAATTTTGTCGGCACTGAAATAATATTCTATATGCATATGTATTACAAAATTTTGTGTGCACTGAAATAATATTCTATATGCATATGTATTACAAAATTTTGTCGGCACTGAAATAATATTCTATATGCATATGTATTACAAAATTTTGTCGGCACTGAAATAATATTCTATATGCATATGTACTACAAAATTTTGTGTGCACTGAAATAATATTCTATATGCATATGTATTACAAAATTTTGTGTGCACTGAAATAATATTCTATATGCATATGTATTAAAAAATTTTGTCGGCACTGAAATAATATTCTATATGCATATGTATTACAAAATTTTGTGTGCACTGAAATAATATTCTATATGCATATGTATTACAAAATTTTGTGTGCACTGAAATAATATTCTATATGCATATGTATTACAAAATTTTGTGTGCACTGAAATAATATTCTATATGCATATGTATTACAAAATTTTGTGTGCACTGAAATAATATTCTATATGCATATGTATTACAAAATTTTGTGTGCACTGAAATAATATTCTATATGCATATGTATTACAAAATTTTGTCGGCACTGAAATAATATTCTATATGCATATGTATTACAAAATTTTGTGTGCACTGAAATAATATTCTATATGCATATGTATTACAAAATTTTGTCGGCACTGAAATAATATTCTATATGCATATGTATTACAAAATTTTGTGTGCACTGAAATAATATTCTATATGCATATGTATTACAAAATTTTGTCGGCACTGAAATAATATTCTATATGCATATGTATTACAAAATTTTGTGTGCACTGAAATAATATTCTATATGCATATGTATTACAAAATTTTGTGTGCACTGAAATAATATTCTATATGCATATGTATTACAAAATTTTGTGTGCACTGAAATAATATTCTATATGCATATGTATTACAAAATTTTGTGTGCACTGAAATAATATTCTATATGCATATGTATTACAAAATTTTGTCGGCACTGAAATAATATTCTATATGCATATGTATTACATAATTTTGTGTGCACTGAAATAATATTCTATATGCATATGTATTACAAAATTTTGTCGGCACTGAAATAATATTCTATATGCATATGTATTACATAATTTTGTGTTCACTGAAATAATATTCTATATGCATATGTATTACATAATTTTGTGTTCACTGAAATAATATTCTATATGCATATGTATTACAAAATTTTGTGTGCACTGAAATAATATTCTATATGCATATGTATTACAAAATTTTGTGTGCACTGAAATAATATTCTATATGCATATGTATTACAAAATTTTGTGTGCACTGAAATAATATTCTATATGCATATGTATTACAAAATTTTGTCGGCACTGAAATAATATTCTATATGCATATGTATTACAAAATTTTGTGTGCACTGAAATAATATTCTATATGCATATGTATTACAAAATTTTGTCGGCACTGAAATAATATTCTATATGCATATGTATTACAAAATTTTGTGTGCACTGAAATAATATTCTATATGCATATGTATTACAAAATTTTGTGTGCACTGAAATAATATTCTATATGCATATGTATTACAAAATTTTGTCGGCACTGAAATAATATTCTATATGCATATGTATTACAAAATTTTGTGTGCACTTAAATAATATTCTATATGCATATGTATTACAAAATTTTGTCGGCACTGAAATAATATTCTATATGCATATGTATTACAAAATTTTGTGTGCACTGAAATAATATTCTATATGCATATGTATTACAAAATTTTGTGTGCACTGAAATAATATTCTATATGCATATGTACTACAAAATTTTGTGTGCACTGAAATAATATTCTATATGCATATGTATTACAAAATTTTGTGTGCACTGAAATAATATTCTATATGCATATGTATTACAAAATTTTGTCGGCACTTAAATAATATTCTATATGCATATGTATTACAAAATTTTGTCGGCACTGAAATAATATTCTATATGCATATGTATTACAAAATTTTGTCGGCACTGAAATGATATTCTATATGCATATGTATTACAAAATTTTGTGTGCACTGAAATAATATTCTATATGCATATGTATTACAAAATTTTGTGTGCACTGAAATAATATTCTATATGCATATGTATTACAAAATTTTGTGTGCACTGAAATAATATTCTATATGCATATGTATTACAAAATTTTGTGTGCACTGAAATAATATTCTATATGCATATGTATTACAAAATTTTGTCGGCACTGAAATAATATTCTATATGCATATGTATTACAAAATTTTGTCGGCACTGAAATAATATTCTATATGCATATGTATTACAAAATTTTGTGTGCACTGAAATAATATTCTATATGCATATGTATTACAAAATTTTTTCGGCACTGAAATAATATTCTATATGCATATGTATTACAAAATTTTGTGTGCACTGAAATAATATTCTATATGCATATGTATTACAAAATTTTGTCGGCACTGAAATAATATTCTATATGCATATGTATTACACAATTTTGTGTGCACTGAAATAATATTCTATATGCATATGTATTACAAAATTTTGTCGGCACTGAAATAATATTCTATACGCATATGTATTACAAAATTTTGTGTGCACTGAAATAATATTCTATATGCATATGTATTACACAATTTTGTGTGCACTGAAATAATATTCTATATGCATATGTACTACAAAATTTTGTGTGCACTGAAATAATATTCTATATGCATATGTATTACAAAATTTTGTGTGCACTGAAATAATATTCTATATGCATATGTATTACAAAATTTTGTCGGCACTGAAATAATATTCTATATGCATATGTATTACAAAATTTTGTCGGCACTGAAATAATATTCTATATGCATATGTATTACAAAATTTTGTGTGCACTGAAATAATATTCTATATGCATATGTATTACAAAATTTTTTCGGCACTGAAATAATATTATATATGCATATGTATTACAAAATTTTGTGTGCACTGAAATAATATTCTATATGCATATGTATTACAAAATTTTGTCGGCACTGAAATAATATTCTATATGCATATGTATTACACAATTTTGTGTGCACTGAAATAATATTCTATATGCATATGTATTACAAAATTTTGTCGGCACTGAAATAATATTCTATACGCATATGTATTACAAAATTTTGTGTGCACTGAAATAATATTCTATATGCATATGTATTACACAATTTTGTGTGCACTGAAATAATATTCTATATGCATATGTACTACAAAATTTTGTGTGCACTGAAATAATATTCTATATGCATATGTATTACAAAATTTTGTGTGCACTGAAATAATATTCTATATGCATATGTATTACAAAATTTTGTGTGCACTGAAATAATATTCTATATGCATATGTATTACACAATTTTGTCGGCACTAAAATAATATTCTATATGCATATGTATTACAAAATTTTGTCGGCACTGAAATAATATTCTATATGCATATGTATTACACAATTTTGTGTGCACTGAAATAATATTCTATATGCATATGTATTACAAAATTTTGTCGGCACTAAAATAATATTCTATATGCATATGTATTACAAAATTTTGTGTGCACTGAAATAATATTCTATATGCATATGTATTACAAAATTTTGTGTGCACTGAAATAATATTCTATATGCATATGTATTACAAAATTTTGTCGGCACTGAAATAATATTCTATATGCATATGTATTACAAAATTTTGTCGGCACTAAAATAATATTCTATATGCATATGTATTACAAAATTTTGTGTGCACTGAAATAATATTCTATATGCATATGTATTACAAAATTTTGTGTGCACTGAAATAATATTCTATATGCATATGTATTACAAAATTTTGTGTTCACTGAAATAATATTCTATATGCATATGTATTACAAAATTTTGTGTGCACTGAAATAATATTCTATATGCATATGTATTACAAAATTTTGTGTGCACTGAAATAATATTCTATATGCATATGTATTACAAAATTTTGTCGGTACTAAAATAATATTCTATATGCATATGTATTACAAAATTTTGTCGGCACTAAAATAATATTCTATATGCATATGTATTACAAAATTTTGTCGGCACTGAAATAATATTCTATATGCATATGTATTACAAAATTTTGTGTGCACTGAAATAATATTCTATATGCATATGTATTACAAAATTTTGTCGGCACTGAAATAATATTCTATATGCATATGTATTACAAAATTTTGTGTGCACTGAAATAATATTCTATATGCATATGTATTACAAAATTTTGTGTGCACTGAAATAATATTCTAAATGCATATGTATTACAAAATTTTGTGTGCACTGAAATAATATTCTATATGCATATGTATTACAAAATTTTGTGTGCACTGAAATAATATTCTATATGCATATGTATTACAAAATTTTGTGTGCACTGAAATAATATTCTATATGCATATGTATTACAAAATTTTGTCGGCACTGAAATAATATTCTATATGCATATGTATTACAAAATTGTGTGTGCACTGAAATAATATTCTATATGCATATGTATTACAAAATTTTGTGTGCACTGAAATAATATTCTATATGCATATGTATTACAAAATTTTGTCGGCACTGAAATAATATTCTATATGCATATGTATTACAAAATTTTGTGCGCACTGAAATAATATTCTATATGCATATGTATTACAAAATTTTGTGTGCACTGAAATAATATTCTATATGCATATGTATTACAAAATTTTGTGTGCACTGAAATAATATTCTATATGCATATGTATTACAAAATTTTGTCGGCACTGAAATAATATTCTATATGCATATGTATTACAAAATTTTGTGTGCACTGAAATAATATTCTATATGCATATGTATTACAAAATTTTGTCGGCACTGAAATAATATTCTATATGCATATGTATTACACAATTTTGTGTGCACTGAAATAATATTCTATATGCATATGTATTACAAAATTTTGTGTGCACTGAAATAATATTCTATATGCATATGTATTACAAAATTTTGTCGGCACTGAAATAATATTCTATATGCATATGTACTACAAAATTTTGTGTGCACTTAAATAATATTCTATATGCATATGTTTTACAAAATTTTGTCGGCACTGAAATAATATTCTATATGTATATGTATTACAAAATTTTGTCGGCACTGAAATAATATTCTATATGCATATGTATTACAAAATTTTGTCGGCACTGAAATAATATTCTATATGCATATGTATTACAAAATTTTGTGTGCACTGAAATAATATTCTATATGCATATGTATTACAAAATTTTGTCGGCACTGAAATAATATTCTATATGCATATGTATTACAAAATTTTGTGTGCACTGAAATAATATTCTATATGCATATGTATTACAAAATTTTGTGTGCACTGAAATAATATTCTATATGCATATGTATTACAAAATTTTGTGTGCACTGAAATAATATTCTATATGCATATGTATTACACAATTTTGTGTGCACTGAAATAATATTCTATATGCATATGTATTACACAATTTTGTCGGCACTGAAATAATATTCTATATGCATATGTATTACAAAATTTTGTGTGCACTGAAATAATATTCTATATGCATATGTATTACAAAATTTTGTGTGCACTGAAATAATATTCTATATGCATATGTATTACAAAATTTTGTGTGCACTGAAATAATATTCTATATGCATATGTATTACAAAATTTTGTGTGCACTGAAATAATATTCTATATGCATATGCATTACACAATTTTTTCGTCACTGAAATAATATTCTATATGCATATGTATTCCAAAATTGTGTCGGAACTGAAATAATATTCTCTATGCATATGTATGACGAAATTTTGTCGTCACTGAAATAATATTCTATATGTATTACGAAATTTTGTCGTCACTGAAATAATATTCTATATGCATATGTATGACGAAATTTTGTCGTCACTGAAATAATATTCTATATGCATATGTATTACAAAATTTTGTCGACACTGAAATAATATTCTATATGCATATGTATGACGAAATTTTGTCGTCACTGAAATAATATTCTATATGCATATGTATGACGAAATTTTGTCGTAACTGAAATAATATTCTATATGCATATGTCTAACAAAATTTTGTCGGCACTGAAATAATATTCTATATGCATATGTATTACAAAATTTTGTCGGCACTGAAATAATATTCTATATGCATATGTATTACGAAATTTTGTCGTCACTGAAATAATATTCTATATGCATATGTATGACGAAATTTTGTCGTCACTGAAATAATATTCTATATGCATATGTATTACGAAATTTTGTCGTCACTGAAATAATATTCTATATGCATATGTATTACAAAATTTTGTCGTCACTGAAATATTATTCTCTATGCATATGTATGACAAAATTTTGTCGACACTGAAATAATATTCTCTATGCATATGTATTACAAAATTTTGTCGTCACTGAAATAGTGTTCTATATGCATATGTATTACACAATTTTGTCGTCACTGAAATAATATTCTATATGCATATGTATAACAAAATTTTGTCGGCACTGAAATAATATTCTATATGCATATGTATTACAAAATTTTGTCGGCACTGAAATAATATTCTATATGCATATGTATTACAAAATTTTGTGTGCACTGAAATAATATTCTATATGCATATGTATTACAAAATTTTGTGTGCACTGAAATAATATTCTATATGCATATGTATTACAAAATTTTGTGTGCACTGAAATAATATTCTATATGCATATGTATTACAAAATTTTGTGTGCACTGAAATAATATTCTATATGCATATGTATTACAAAATTTTGTGTGCACTGAAATAATATTCTATATGCATATGTATTACAAAATTTTGTGTGCACTGAAATAATATTCTATATGCATATGTATTACAAAATTTTGTCGGCACTGAAATAATATTCTATATGCATATGTATGACGAAATTTTGTCGGCACTGAAATAATATTCTATATGCATATGTATTACAAAATTTTGTCGGCACTGAAATAATATTCTATATGCATATGTATTACAAAATTTTGTGTGCACTGAAATAATATTCTATATGCATATGTATTACAAAATTTTGTGTGCACTGAAATAATATTCTATATGCATATGTATTACAAAATTTTGTGTGCACTGAAATAATATTCTATATGCATATGTATTACAAAATTTTGTCGGCACTGAAATAATATTCTATATGCATATGTACTACACAATTTTGTGTGCACTGAAATAATATTCTATATGCATATGTATTACAAAATTTTGTGTGCACTGAAATAATATTCTATATGCATATGTATTACAAAATTTTGTCGGCACTGAAATAATATTCTATATGCATATGTATTACAAAATTTTGTCGGCACTGAAATAATATTCTATATGCATATGTATTACAAAATTTTGTGTGCACTGAAATAATATTCTATATGCATATGTATTACAAAATTTTGTCGGCACTGAAATAATATTCTATATGCATATGTATTACAAAATTTTGTGTGCACTGAAATAATATTCTATATGCATATGTATTACAAAATTTTGTGTGCACTGAAATAATATTCTATATGCATATGTATTACAAAATTTTGTGTGCACTGAAATAATATTCTATATGCATATGTATTACAAAATTTTGTCGGCACTGAAATAATATTCTATATGCATATGTATTACACAATTTTGTGTGCACTGAAATAATATTCTATATGCATATGTATTACAAAATTTTGTGTGCACTGAAATAATATTCTATATGCATATGTATTACAAAATTTTGTCGGCACTGAAATAATATTCTATATGCATATGTACTACAAAATTTTGTGTGCACTTAAATAATATTCTATATGCATATGTTTTACAAAATTTTGTGTGCACTGAAATAATATTCTATATGCATATGTATTACAAAATTTTGTCGGCACTGAAATAATATTCTATATGCATATGTATTACAAAATTTTGTCGGCACTGAAATAATATTCTATATGCATATGTATTACAAAATTTTGTGTGCACTGAAATAATATTCTATATGCATATGTATTACAAAATTTTGTCGGCACTGAAATAATATTCTATATGCATATGTATTACAAAATTTTGTGTGCACTGAAATAATATTCTATATGCATATGTATTACAAAATTTTGTGTGCACTGAAATAATATTCTATATGCATATGTATTACAAAATTTTGTGTGCACTGAAATAATATTCTTTATGCATATGTATTACACAATTTTGTGTGCACTGAAATAATATTCTATATGCATATGTATTACACAATTTTGTCGGCACTGAAATAATATTCTATATGCATATGTATTACAAAATTTTGTGTGCACTGAAATAATATTCTATATGCATATGTATTACAAAATTTTGTGTGCACTGAAATAATATTCTATATGCATATGTATTACAAAATTTTGTGTGCACTGAAATAATATTCTATATGCATATGTATTACAAAATTTTGTGTGCACTGAAATAATATTCTATATGCATATGCATTACACAATTTTTTCGTCACTGAAATAATATTCTATATGCATATGTATTCCAAAATTGTGTCGGAACTGAAATAATATTCTCTATGCATATGTATGACGAAATTTTGTCGTCACTGAAATAATATTCTATATGTATTACGAAATTTTGTCGTCACTGAAATAATATTCTATATGCATATGTATGACGAAATTTTGTCGTCACTGAAATAATATTCTATATGCATATGTATTACAAAATTTTGTCGACACTGAAATAATATTCTATATGCATATGTATGACGAAATTTTGTCGTCACTGAAATAATATTCTATATGCATATGTATGACGAAATTTTGTCGTAACTGAAATAATATTCTATATGCATATGTCTAACAAAATTTTGTCGGCACTGAAATAATATTCTATATGCATATGTATTACAAAATTTTGTCGGCACTGAAATAATATTCTATATGCATATGTATTACGAAATTTTGTCGTCACTGAAATAATATTCTATATGCATATGTATGACGAAATTTTGTCGTCACTGAAATAATATTCTATATGCATATGTATTACAAAATTTTGTCGTCACTGAAATAATATTCTATATGCATATGTATTACAAAATTTTGTCGTCACTGAAATATTATTCTCTATGCATATGTATGACAAAATTTTGTCGACACTGAAATAATATTCTCTATGCATATGTATTACAAAATTTTGTCGTCACTGAAATAATGTTCTATATGCATATGTATTACACAATTTTGTCGTCACTGAAATAATATTCTATATGCATATGTATAACAAAATTTTGTCGGCACTGAAATAATATTCTATATGCATATGTATTACAAAATTTTGTCGGCACTGAAATAATATTCTATATGCATATGTATTACAAAATTTTGTGTGCACTGAAATAATATTCTATATGCATATGTATTACAAAATTTTGTGTGCACTGAAATAATATTCTATATGCATATGTATTACAAAATTTTGTGTGCACTGAAATAATATTCTATATGCATATGTATTACAAAATTTTGTGTGCACTGAAATAATATTCTATATGCATATGTATTACAAAATTTTGTGTGCACTGAAATAATATTCTATATGCATATGTATTACAAAATTTTGTGTGCACTGAAATAATATTCTATATGCATATGTATTACAAAATTTTGTGTGCACTGAAATAATATTCTATATGCATATGTATTACAAAATTTTGTCGGCACTGAAATAATATTCTATATGCATATGTATTACAAAATTTTGTCGGCACTGAAATAATATTCTATATGCATATGTATTACAAAATTTTGTGTGCACTGAAATAATATTCTATATGCATATGTATTACAAAATTTTGTCGGCACTGAAATAATATTCTATATGCATATGTATTACAAAATTTTGTGTGCACTGAAATAATATTCTATATGCATATGTATTACAAAATTTTGTGTGCACTGAAATAATATTCTATATGCATATGTATTACAAAATTTTGTGTGCACTGAAATAATATTCTATATGCATATGTATTACAAAATTTTGTCGGCACTGAAATAATATTCTATATGCATATGTATTACACAATTTTGTGTGCACTGAAATAATATTCTATATGCATATGTATTACAAAATTTTGTGTGCACTGAAATAATATTCTATATGCATATGTATTACAAAATTTTGTCGGCACTGAAATAATATTCTATATGCATATGTACTACAAAATTTTGTGTGCACTTAAATAATATTCTATATGCATATGTTTTACAAAATTTTGTGTGCACTGAAATAATATTCTATATGCATATGTATTACAAAATTTTGTCGGCACTGAAATAATATTCTATATGCATATGTATTACAAAATTTTGTCGGCACTGAAATAATATTCTATATGCATATGTATTACAAAATTTTGTGTGCACTGAAATAATATTCTATATGCATATGTATTACAAAATTTTGTCGGCACTGAAATAATATTCTATATGCATATGTATTACAAAATTTTGTGTGCACTGAAATAATATTCTATATGCATATGTATTACAAAATTTTGTGTGCACTGAAATAATATTCTATATGCATATGTATTACAAAATTTTGTGTGCACTGAAATAATATTCTATATGCATATGTATTACACAATTTTGTGTGCACTGAAATAATATTCTATATGCATATGTATTACACAATTTTGTCGGCACTGAAATAATATTCTATATGCATATGTATTACAAAATTTTGTGTGCACTGAAATAATATTCTATATGCATATGTATTACAAAATTTTGTGTGCACTGAAATAATATTCTATATGCATATGTATTACAAAATTTTGTGTGCACTGAAATAATATTCTATATGCATATGTATTACAAAATTTTGTGTGCACTGAAATAATATTCTATATGCATATGCATTACACAATTTTTTCGTCACTGAAATAATATTCTATATGCATATGTATTCCAAAATTGTGTCGGAACTGAAATAATATTCTCTATGCATATGTATGACGAAATTTTGTCGTCACTGAAATAATATTCTATATGTATTACGAAATTTTGTCGTCACTGAAATAATATTCTATATGCATATGTATGACGAAATTTTGTCGTCACTGAAATAATATTCTATATGCATATGTATTACAAAATTTTGTCGACACTGAAATAATATTCTATATGCATATGTATGACGAAATTTTGTCGTCACTGAAATAATATTCTATATGCATATGTATGACGAAATTTTGTCGTAACTGAAATAATATTCTATATGCATATGTCTAACAAAATTTTGTCGGCACTGAAATAATATTCTATATGCATATGTATTACAAAATTTTGTCGGCACTGAAATAATATTCTATATGCATATGTATTACGAAATTTTGTCGTCACTGAAATAATATTCTATATGCATATGTATGACGAAAGTTTGTCGTCACTGAAATAATATTCTATATGCATATGTATTACAAAATTTTGTCGTCACTGAAATAATATTCTATATGCATATGTATTACAAAATTTTGTCGTCACTGAAATATTATTCTCTATGCATATGTATGACAAAATTTTGTCGACACTGAAATAATATTCTCTATGCATATGTATTACAAAATTTTGTCGTCACTGAAATAATGTTCTATATGCATATGTATTACACAATTTTGTCGTCACTGAAATAGTATTCTATATGCATATGTATAACAAAATTTTGTCGGCACTGAAATAATATTCTATATGCATATGTATTACAAAATTTTGTCGGCACTGAAATAATATTCTATATGCATATGTATTACAAAATTTTGTGTGCACTGAAATAATATTCTATATGCATATGTATTACAAAATTTTGTGTGCACTGAAATAATATTCTATATGCATATGTATTACAAAATTTTGTGTGCACTGAAATAATATTCTATATGCATATGTATTACAAAATTTTGTGTGCACTGAAATAATATTCTATATGCATATGTATTACAAAATTTTGTGTGCACTGAAATAATATTCTATATGCATATGTATTACAAAATTTTGTGTGCACTGAAATAATATTCTATATGCATATGTATTACAAAATTTTGTCGGCACTGAAATAATATTCTATATGCATATGTATTACAAAATTTTGTCGGCACTGAAATAATATTCTATATGCATATGTATTACAAAATTTTGTCGGCACTGAAATAATATTCTATATGCATATGTATTACAAAATTTTGTGTGCACTGAAATAATATTCTATATGCATATGTATTACAAAATTTTGTGTGCACTGAAATAATATTCTATATGCATATGTATTACAAAATTTTGTGTGCACTGAAATAATATTCTATATGCATATGTATTACAAAATTTTGTCGGCACTGAAATAATATTCTATATGCATATGTACTACACAATTTTGTGTGCACTGAAATAATATTCTATATGCATATGTATTACAAAATTTTGTGTGCACTGAAATAATATTCTATATGCATATGTATTACAAAATTTTGTCGGCACTGAAATAATATTCTATATGCATATGTATTACAAAATTTTGTCGGCACTGAAATAATATTCTATATGCATATGTATTACAAAATTTTGTGTGCACTGAAATAATATTCTATATGCATATGTATTACAAAATTTTGTCGGCACTGAAATAATATTCTATATGCATATGTATTACAAAATTTTGTGTGCACTGAAATAATATTCTATATGCATATGTATTACAAAATTTTGTGTGCACTGAAATAATATTCTATATGCATATGTATTACAAAATTTTGTGTGCACTGAAATAATATTCTATATGCATATGTATTACACAATTTTGTCGGCACTGAAATAATATTCTATATGCATATGTATTACAAAATTTTGTGTGCACTGAAATAATATTCTATATGCATATGTATTACAAAATTTTGTGTGCACTGAAATAATATTCTATATGCATATGTATTACAAAATTTTGTGTGCACTGAAATAATATTCTATATGCATATGTATTACACAATTTTGTGTGCACTGAAATAATATTCTACATGCATATGTATTACAAAATTTTGTGTGCAGTGAAATTATATTCTATATGCATATGTATTACACAATTTTTTCGTCACTGAAATAATATTCTATATGCATATGTATTCCAAAATTGTGTCGGAACTGAAATAATATTCTCTATGCATATGTATGACGAAATTTTGTCGTCACTGAAATAATATTCTATATGTATTACGAAATTTTGTCGTCACTGAAATAATATTCTATATGCATATGTATGACGAAATTTTGTCGTCACTGAAATAATATTCTATATGCATATGTATTACAAAATTTTGTCGGCACTGAAATAATATTCTATATGCATATGTATGACGAAATTTTGTCGTCACTGAAATAATATTCTATATGCATATGTATGACGAAATTTTGTCGCAACTGAAATAATATTCTATATGCATATGTCTAACAAAATTTTGTCGGCACTGAAATAATATTCTATATGCATATGTATTACAAAATTTTGTCGGCACTGAAATAATATTCTATATGCATATGTATTACGAAATTTTGTCGTCACTGAAATAATATTCTATATGCATATGTATGACGAAATTTTGTCGTCCTGAAATAATATTCTATATGCATATGTATTACAAAATTTTGTCGGCACTGAAATAATATTCTATATGCATATGTATTACAAAATTTTGTCGTCACTGAAATATTATTCTCTATGCATATGTATGACAAAATTTTGTCGGCACTGAAATAATATTCTCTATGCATATGTATTACAAAATTTTGTCGTCACTTAAATAATGTTCTATATGCATATGTATTACACAATTTTGTCGTCACTGAAATAATATTCTATATGCATATGTATTACAAAATTTTGTCGGCACTGAAATAATATTCTCTATGCATATGTATGACAAATTTTTGTCGGCACTGAAATAATATTCTCTATGCATATGTATGACGAAATTTTGTCGTCGCTGAAATAATGTTCTATATGCATATGTATTACACAATTTTGTCGTCACTGAAATAATATTCTATATGCATATGTATTACAAAATTTTTTTCGTCACTGAAATAATATTCAATACGGATATGTATTACAAAATTTTGTCGTCACTGAAATAATATTCTATATGCATATGTATTACAAAATTTTGTCGTCACTGAAATAATATTCTATATGCATATGTATCACGAAATTTTGTCGTCACTGAAATAATATTCTATATGCATATGTATTACAAAATTTTGTCGTCACTGAAATAATATTATATATGCATATGTATAACGAAATTTTGTCGTCACTGAAATAATATTCTATATGCATATGTATTACAAAATTTTGTCGTCACTGAAATAATATTCTATATGCATATGTATTACGAAATTTTGTCGTCACTTAAATAATATTCTCTATGCATATGTATTACAAAATTTTGTCGTCACTTAAATAATATTCTATATGCATATGTATGACGAAATTTTGTCGTCACTGAAATAATATTCTCTATGCATATGTATTACAAAATTTTGTCGTCACTGAAATAATATTATGTATGCATATGTATTACAAAATTTTGTCGTCACTGAAATAATATTCTATATGCATATGTATTACAAAATTTTGTCGTCACTGAAATATTATTCTCTATGCATATGTATGACAAAATTTTGTCGACACTGAAATAATATTCTCTATGCATATGTATTACAAAATTTTGTCGTACCTGAAATAATGTTCTATATGCATATGTATTACACAATTTTGTCGTCACTGAAATAATATTCTATATGCATATGTATTACAAAATTTTGTCGGCACTGAAATAATATTCTATATGCATATGTATTACAAAATTTTGTCGGCACTGAAATAATATTCTATATGCATATGTATTACAAAATTTTGTGTGCACTGAAATAATATTCTATATGCATATGTATTACAAAATTTTGTGTGCACTGAAATAATATTCTATATGCATATGTATTACAAAATTTTGTGTGCACTGAAATAATATTCTATATGCATATGTATTACAAAATTTTGTGTGCACTGAAATAATATTCTATATGCATATGTATTACAAAATTTTGTGTGCACTGAAATAATATTCTATATGCATATGTATTACAAAATTTTGTGTGCACTGAAATAATATTCTATATGCATATGTATTACAAAATTTTGTCGGCACTGAAATAATATTCTATATGCATATGTATTACAAAATTTTGTCGGCACTGAAATAATATTCTATATGCATATGTATTACAAAATTTTGTGTGCACTGAAATAATATTCTATATGCATATGTATTACAAAATTTTGTGTGCACTGAAATAATATTCTATATGCATATGTATTACAAAATTTTGTGTGCACTGAAATAATATTCTATATGCATATGTATTACAAAATTTTGTCGGCACTGAAATAATATTCTATATGCATATGTATTACAAAATTTTGTCGGCACTGAAATAATATTCTATATGCATATGTATTACAAAATTTTGTGTGCACTGAAATAATATTCTATATGCATATGTATTACAAAATTTTGTCGGCACTGAAATAATATTCTATATGCATATGTATTACAAAATTGTGTCGGAACTGAAATAATATTCTCTATGCATATGTATGACGAAATTTTGTCGTCACTGAAATAATATTCTATATGTATTACGAAATTTTGTCGTCACTGAAATAATATTCTATATGCATATGTATGACGAAATTTTGTCGTCACTGAAATAATATTCTATATGCATATGTATTACAAAATTTTGTCGGCACTGAAATAATATTCTATATGCATATGTATGACGAAATTTTGTCGTCACTGAAATAATATTCTATATGCATATGTATGACGAAATTTTGTCGCAACTGAAATAATATTCTATATGCATATGTCTAACAAAATTTTGTCGGCACTGAAATAATATTCTATATGCATATGTATTACAAAATTTTGTGTGCACTGAAATAATATTCTATATGCATATGTATTACAAAATTTTGTCGGCACTGAAATAATATTCTATATGCATATGTATTACAAAATTTTGTCGGCACTGAAATAATATTCTATATGCATATGTATTACAAAATTTTGTGTGCACTGAAATAATATTCTATATGCATATGTATTACAAAATTTTGTGTGCACTGAAATAATATTCTATATGCATATGTATTACAAAATTTTGTGTGCACTGAAATAATATTCTATATGCATATGTATTACAAAATTTTGTGTGCACTGAAATAATATTCTATATGCATATGTATTACAAAATTTTGTCGGCACTGAAATAATATTCTATATGCATATGTATTACAAAATTTTGTGTGCACTGAAATAATATTCTATATGCATATGTATTACAAAATTTTGTCGGCACTGAAATAATATTCTATATGCATATGTATTACAAAATTTTGTGTGCACTGAAATAATATTCTATATGCATATGTATTACAAAATTTTGTGTGCACTGAAATAATATTCTATATGCATATGTATTACACAATTTTGTCGGCACTGAAATAATATTCTATATGCATATGTATTACAAAATTTTGTGTGCACTGAAATAATATTCTATATGCATATGTATTACAAAATTTTGTGTGCACTGAAATAATATTCTATATGCATATGTATTACAAAATTTTGTGTGCACTGAAATAATATTCTATATGCATATGTATTACAAAATTTTGTGTGCACTGAAATAATATTCTATATGCATATGTATTACACAATTTTGTCGGCACTGAAATAATATTCTATATGCATATGTATTACAAAATTTGGTGTGCACTGAAATTATATTCTATATGCATATGTATTACACAATTTTTTCGTCACTGAAATAATATTCTATATGCATATGTATTCCAAAATTGTGTCGGAACTGAAATAATATTCTCTATGCATATGTATGACGAAATTTTGTCGTCACTGAAATAATATTCTATATGTATTACGAAATTTTGTCGTCACTGAAATAATATTCTATATGCATATGTATGACGAAATTTTGTCGTCACTGAAATAATATTCTATATGCATATGTATTACAAAATTTTGTCGGCACTGAAATAATATTCTATATGCATATGTATGACGAAATTTTGTCGTCACTGAAATAATATTCTATATGCATATGTATGACGAAATTTTGTCGCAACTGAAATAATATTCTATATGCATATGTCTAACAAAATTTTGTCGGCACTGAAATAATATTCTATATGCATATGTATTACAAAATTTTGTCGGCACTGAAATAATATTCTATATGCATATGTATTACGAAATTTTGTCGTCACTGAAATAATATTCTATATGCATATGTATGACGAAATTTTGTCGTCACTGAAATAATATTCTATATGCATATGTATTACAAAATTTTGTCGGCACTGAAATAATATTCTATATGCATATGTATTACAAAATTTTGTCGTCACTGAAATATTATTCTCTATGCATATGTATGACAAAATTTTGTCGGCACTGAAATAATATTCTCTATGCATATGTATTACAAAATTTTGTCGTCACTGAAATAATGTTCTATATGCATATGTATTACACAATTTTGTCGTCACTGAAATAATATTCTATATGCATATGTATTACAAAATTTTGTCGGCACTGAAATAATATTCTCTATGCATATGTATGACAAATTTTTGTCGGCACTGAAATAATATTCTCTATGCATATGTATGACGAAATTTTGTCGTCGCTGAAATAATGTTCTATATGCATATGTATTACACAATTTTGTCGTCACTGAAATAATATTCTATATGCATATGTATTACAAAATTTTTTTCGTCACTGAAATAATATTCAATACGGATATGTATTACAAAATTTTGTCGTCACTGAAATAATATTCTATATGCATATGTATTACAAAATTTTGTCGTCACTGAAATAATATTCTATATGCATATGTATCACGAAATTTTGTCGTCACTGAAATAATATTCTATATGCATATGTATTACAAAATTTTGTCGTCACTGAAATAATATTCTATATGCATATGTATCACGAAATTTTGTCGTCACTGAAATAATATTCTATATGCATATGTATTACAAAATTTTGTCGTCACTGAAATAATATTCTATATGCATATGTATTACGAAATTTTGTCGTCACTTAAATAATATTCTCTATGCATATGTATTACGAAATTTTGTTGTCACTTAAATAATATTCTATATGCATATGTATGACGAAATTTTGTCGTCACTGAAATAATATTCTCTATGCATATGTATTACAAAATTTTGTCGGCACTGAAATAATATTCTATATGCATATGTATGACGAAATTTTGTCGTCACTGAAATAATATTCTATATGCATATGTATTACGAAAGTGTGTCGGCACTGAAATAATATTCTCTATGCATATGTATTACAAAATTTTGTCGTCACTGAAATAATATTATTTATGCATATGTATTACAAAATTTTGTCGGCACTGAAATAATATTCTATATGCATATGTATGACGAAATTTTGTCGTCACTGAAATAATATTCTATATGCATATGTATTACAAAATTTTGTCGGCACTGAAATAATATTCTATATGCATATGTATGACGAAATTTTGTCGTCACTGAAATAATATTCTATATGCATATGTATGACGAAATTTTGTCGTCACTGAAATAATATTCTATATGCATATGTATTACAAAATTTTGTCGTCACTGAAATAATATTCTATATGCATATGTATTACGAAATTTTGTCGTCACTTAAATAATATTCTCTATGCATATGTATTACGAAATTTTGTCGTCACTTAAATAATATTCTATATGCATATGTATGACGAAATTTTGTCGTCACTGAAATAATATTCTCTATGCATATGTATTACAAAATTTTGTCGTCACTGAAATAATATTATTTATGCATATGTATTACAAAATTTTGTCGTCACTGAAATAATATTCTATATGCATATGTATTACAAAATTTTGTCGTCACTGAAATATTATTCTCTATGCATATGTATGACAAAATTTTGTCGACACTGAAATAATATTCTCTATGCATATGTATTACAAAATTTTGTCGTACCTGAAATAATGTTCTATATGCATATGTATTACACAATTTTGTCGTCACTGAAATAATATTCTATATGCATATGTATTACAAAATTTTGTCGGCACTGAAATAATATTCTATATGCATATGTATTACAAAATTTTGTCGGCACTGAAATAATATTCTATATGCATATGTATTACAAAATTTTGTGTGCACTGAAATAATATTCTATATGCATATGTATTACAAAATTTTGTGTGCACTGAAATAATATTCTATATGCATATGTATTACAAAATTTTGTGTGCACTGAAATAATATTCTATATGCATATGTATTACAAAATTTTGTGTGCACTGAAATAATATTCTATATGCATATGTATTACAAAATTTTGTGTGCACTGAAATAATATTCTATATGCATATGTATTACAAAATTTTGTGTGCACTGAAATAATATTCTATATGCATATGTATTACAAAATTTTGTCGGCACTGAAATAATATTCTATATGCATATGTATTACAAAATTTTGTCGGCACTGAAATAATATTCTATATGCATATGTATTACAAAATTTTGTGTGCACTGAAATAATATTCTATATGCATATGTATTACAAAATTTTGTGTGCACTGAAATAATATTCTATATGCATATGTATTACAAAATTTTGTGTGCACTGAAATAATATTCTATATGCATATGTATTACAAAATTTTGTCGGCACTGAAATAATATTCTATATGCATATGTATTACAAAATTTTGTCGGCACTGAAATAATATTCTATATGCATATGTATTACAAAATTTTGTGTGCACTGAAATAATATTCTATATGCATATGTATTACAAAATTTTGTCGGCACTGAAATAATATTCTATATGCATATGTATTACAAAATTGTGTCGGAACTGAAATAATATTCTCTATGCATATGTATGACGAAATTTTGTCGTCACTGAAATAATATTCTATATGTATTACGAAATTTTGTCGTCACTGAAATAATATTCTATATGCATATGTATGACGAAATTTTGTCGTCACTGAAATAATATTCTATATGCATATGTATTACAAAATTTTGTCGGCACTGAAATAATATTCTATATGCATATGTATGACGAAATTTTGTCGTCACTGAAATAATATTCTATATGCATATGTATGACGAAATTTTGTCGCAACTGAAATAATATTCTATATGCATATGTCTAACAAAATTTTGTCGGCACTGAAATAATATTCTATATGCATATGTATTACAAAATTTTGTGTGCACTGAAATAATATTCTATATGCATATGTATTACAAAATTTTGTCGGCACTGAAATAATATTCTATATGCATATGTATTACAAAATTTTGTCGGCACTGAAATAATATTCTATATGCATATGTATTACAAAATTTTGTGTGCACTGAAATAATATTCTATATGCATATGTATTACAAAATTTTGTGTGCACTGAAATAATATTCTATATGCATATGTATTACAAAATTTTCTGTGCACTGAAATAATATTCTATATGCATATGTATTACAAAATTTTGTCGGCACTGAAATAATATTCTATATGCATATGTATTACAAAATTTTGTCGGCACTGAAATAATATTCTATATGCATATGTATTACAAAATTTTGTGTGCACTGAAATAATATTCTATATGCATATTTATTACAAAATTTTGTCGGCACTGAAATAATATTCTATATGCATATGTATTACAAAATTTTGTGTGCACTGAAATAATATTCTATATGCATATGTATTACAAAATTTTGTGTGCACTGAAATAATATTCTATATGCATATGTATTACACAATTTTGTCGGCACTGAAATAATATTCTATATGCATATGTATTACAAAATTTTGTGAGCACTGAAATAATATTCTATATGCATATGTATTACAAAATTTTGTGTGCACTGAAATAATATTCTATATGCATATGTATTACAAAATTTTGTGTGCACTGAAATAATATTCTATATGCATATGTATTACAAAATTTTGTGTGCACTGAAATAATATTCTATATGCATATGTATTACACAATTTTGTCGGCACTGAAATAATATTCTATATGCATATGTATTACAAAATTTTGTGTGCACTGAAATTATATTCTATATGCATATGTATTACACAATTTTTTCGTCACTGAAATAATATTCTATATGCATATGTATTCCAAAATTGTGTCGGAACTGAAATAATATTCTCTATGCATATGTATGACGAAATTTTGTCGTCACTGAAATAATATTCTATATGTATTACGAAATTTTGTCGTCACTGAAATAATATTCTATATGCATATGTATGACGAAATTTTGTCGTCACTGAAATAATATTCTATATGCATATGTATTACAAAATTTTGTCGGCACTGAAATAATATTCTATATGCATATGTATGACGAAATTTTGTCGTCACTGAAATAATATTCTATATGCATATGTATGACGAAATTTTGTCGCAACTGAAATAATATTCTATATGCATATGTCTAACAAAATTTTGTCGGCACTGAAATAATATTCTATATGCATATGTATTACAAAATTTTGTCGGCACTGAAATAATATTCTATATGCATATGTATTACGAAATTTTGTCGTCACTGAAATAATATTCTATATGCATATGTATTACAAAATTTTGCCGTCACTGAAATATTATTCTCTATGCATATGTATGACAAAATTTTGTCGGCACTGAAATAATATTCTCTATGCATATGTATTACAAAATTTTGTCGTCACTGAAATAATGTTCTATATGCATATGTATTACACAATTTTGTCGTCACTGAAATAATATTCTATATGCATATGTATTACAAAATTTTGTCGGCACTGAAATAATATTCTCTATGCATATGTATGACAAATTTTTGTCGGCACTGAAATAATATTCTCTATGCATATGTATGACGAAATTTTGTCGTCGCTGAAATAATGTTCTATATGCATATGTATTACACAATTTTGTCGTCACTGAAATAATATTCTATATGCATATGTATTACAAAATTTTTTTCGTCACTGAAATAATATTCAATACGGATATGTATTACAAAATTTTGTCGTCACTGAAATAATATTCTATATGCATATGTATTACAAAATTTTGTCGTCACTGAAATAATATTCTATATGCATATGTATCACGAAATTTTGTCGTCACTGAAATAATATTCTATATGCATATGTATTACAAAATTTTGTCGTCACTGAAATAATATTCTATATGCATATGTATCACGAAATTTTGTCGTCACTGAAATAATATTCTATATGCATATGTATTACAAAATTTTGTCGTCACTGAAATAATATTCTATATGCATATGTATTACGAAATTTTGTCGTCACTTAAATAATATTCTCTATGCATATGTATTACGAAATTTTGTCGTCACTTAAATAATATTCTATATGCATATGTATGACGAAATTTTGTCGTCACTGAAATAATATTCTCTATGCATATGTATTACAAAATTTTGTCGTCACTGAAATAATATTATTTATGCATATGTATTACAAAATTTTGTCGGCACTGAAATAATATTCTATATGCATATGTATGACGAAATTTTGTCGTCACTGAAATAATATTCTATATGCATATGTATTACGAAAGTGTGTCGGCACTGAAATAATATTCTCTATGCATATGTATTACAAAATTTTGTCGTCACTGAAATAATATTATTTATGCATATGTATTACAAAATTTTGTCGGCACTGAAATAATATTCTATATGCATATGTATGACGAAATTTTGTCGTCACTGAAATAATATTCTATATGCATATGTATTACAAAATTTTGTCGGCACTGAAATAATATTCTATATGCATATGTATGACGAAATTTTGTCGTCACTGAAATAATATTCTATATGCATATGTATGACGAAATTTTGTCGTCACTGAAATAATATTCTATATGCATATGTATGACGAAATTTTGTCGACACTGAAATAATATTCTATATGCATATGTATGACGAAATTTTTTCGTCACTGAAATAATGTTCTATATGCATATGTATTACACAATTTTGTCGTCACTGAAATAATATTCAATACGGATATGTATTACAAAATTTTGTCGTCACTGAAATAATATTCTATATGCATATGTATTACAAAATTTTGTCGTCACTGAAATAATATTCTATATGCATATGTATCACGAAATTTTGTCGTCACTGAAATAATATTCTATATGCATATGTATTACAAAATTTTGTCGTCACTGAAATAATATTCTATATGCATATGTATTACACAATTTTGTCGTCACTGAAATAATATTCTCTATGCATATGTATTATGAAATTTTGTCGTCACTTAAATAATATTCTATATGCATATGTATGACGAAATTTTGTCGTCACTGAAATAATATTCTATATGCATATGTATTACAAAATTTTGTCGGCACTGAAATAATATTCTATATGCATATGTATCACGAAATTTTGTCGTCACTGAAATAATATTCTATATGCATATGTATGACGAAATTTTGTCGTCACTGAAATAATATTCTATATGCATATGTATGACGAAATTTTGTCGACACTGAAATAATATTCTATATGCATATGTATGACGAAATTTTGTCGTCACTGAAATAATATTCTATATGCATATGTATTACAAAATTTTGCCGGCACTGAAATAATATTCTCTATCCATATGTATGACGAAATTTTGTCGTCACTGAAATAATATTCTATATGCATATGTATTACGAAATTGTGTCGTCACTGAAATAATAATCTATATGCATATGTATTACACAATTTTTTCGGCACTGAAATAATATTCTATATGCATATGTATTACAAAATTTTGTCGTCACTGAAATAATATTCAATACGGATATGTATTACAAAATTTTGTCGTCACTGAAATAATATTCTATATGCATATGTATTACAAAATTTTGTCGTCACTGAAATAATATTCTATATGCATATGTATCACGAAATTTTGTCGTCACTGAAATAATATTCTATATGCATATGTATTACAAAATTTTGTCGTCACGTAAATAATATTCTATATGCATATGTATTACACAATTTTGTCGTCACTGAAATAATATTCTCTATGCATATGTATTACGAAATTTTGTCGTCACTTAAATAATATTCTATATGCATATATATGAAGAAATTTTGTCGTCACTGAAATAATATTCTCTATGCATATGTATTACAAAATTTTGTCGTCACTGAAATAATATTATTTATGCATATGTATTACAAAATTTTGTCGGCACTGAAATAATATTCTATATGCATATGTATGACGAAATTTTGTCGTCACTGAAATAATATTCTATATGCATATGTATTACGAAATTGTGTCGGCACTGAAATAATATTCTCTATGCATATGTATGACGAAATTTTGTCGTCACTGAAATAATATTCTATATGCATATGTATTACAAAATTTTGTCGGCACTGAAATAATATTCTATATGCATATGTATTACGAAATTGTGTCGGCACTGAAATAATATTCTATATGCATATGTATGACGAAATTTTGTCGTCACTGAAATAATATTCTATATGCATATGTATTACAAAATTTTGTCGACACTGAAATAATATTCTATGTGCATATGTATGACGAAATTTTGTCGTCACTGAAATAATATTCTATATGCATATGTATTACAAAATTTTGTCGGCACTGAAATAATATTCTCTATGCATATGTATGACGAAATTTTGTCGTCACTGAAATAATATTCTATATGCATATGTATTACGAAATTGTGTCGTCACTGAAATAATAATCTATATGCATATGTATTAAAAAATTTTTTCGGCACTTAAATAATATTCTATATGCATATGTATTACAAAATTTTGTCGGCACTGAAATAATATTCTATATGCATATGTATTATGAAATTTTGTCGGCACTGAAATAATATTCTATATGCATATGTATTACAAAATTTTGTCGGCACTGAAATAATATTCTATATGCATATGTATTACGAAATTTTGTCGGCACTGAAATAATATTCTATATGCATATGTATTACAAAATTTTGTCGGCACTGAAATAATATTCTATATGCATATGCATTAGGAAATTTTGTCGGCACTGAAATAATATTCTATATGCATATGTATTACAAAATTTTGTCGGCACTGAAATAATATTCTATATGCATATGCATTAGGAAATTTTGTCGGCACTGAAATAATATTCTATATGCATATGTATTACAAAATTTTGTCGGCACTGAAATAATATTCTATATGCATATGCATAAGGAAATTTTGTGTGCACTGAAATAATATTCTATATGCATATGTATTACAAAATTTTGTCGGCACTGAAATAATATTCTATATGCATATGTATTATGAAATTTTGTCGGCACTGAAATAATATTCTATATGCATATGTATTACAAAATTTTGTCGGCACTGAAATAATATTCTATATGCATATGTATTATGAAATTTTGTCGGCACTGAAATAATATTCTATATGCATATGTATTACAAAATTTTGTCGGCACTGAAATAATATTCTATATGCATATGTATTACGAAATTTTGTCGGCACTGAAATAATATTCTATATGCATATGTATTACAAAATTTTGTCGGCACTGAAATAATATTCTATATGCATATGCATTAGGAAATTTTGTCGGCACTGAAATAATATTCTATATGCATATGTATTACAAAATTTTGTCGGCACTGAAATAATATTCTATATGCATATGCATTAGGAAATTTTGTCGGCACTGAAATAATATTCTATATGCATATGTATTACAAAATTTTGTCGGCACTGAAATAATATTCTATATGCATATGCATAAGGAAATTTTGTGTGCACTGAAATAATATTCTATATGCATATGTATTACAAAATTTTGTCGGCACTGAAATAATATTCTATATGCATATGCATTAGGAAATTTTGTCGGCACTGAAATAATATTCTATATGCATATGTATTACAAAATTTTGTCGGCACTGAAATAATATTCTATATGTATATGCATTACGACATTTTGTCGTCACTGAAATAATGTTCTATATGCATATGTATTACAAAATTTTGTCGTCACTTAAATAATATTCTATAAGCATATGTATTACAAAATTTTGTGTGCACTTAAATAATATTCTCTATGCATATGTATGACGAAATTTTGTCGTCACTGAAATAATATTCTATATGCATATGTATTACAAAATTTTGTCGTCACTGAAATAATATTCTATACGGATATGTATTACAAAATTTTGTCGTCACTGAAATAATATTCTATATGCATATGTATTACAAAATTTTGTCGTCACTGAAATAATATTCTATATGCATATGTATCACGAAATTTTGTCGACACTGAAATAATATTATATATGCATATGTATCACGAAATTTTGTCGTCACTGAAATAATATTCTATATGCATATGTATTACACAATTTTGTCGTCACTGAAATAATATTCTCTATGCATATGTATTACGAAATTTTGTCGTCACTTAAATAATATTCTATATGCATATGTATGACGAAATTTTGTCGTCACTGAAATAATATTCTCTATGCATATGTATTACAAAATTTTGTCGTCACTGAAATAATATTATTTATGCATATGTATTACAAAGTTTTGTCGGCACTTGAATTATATTCTATATGCATATGTATGACGAAATTTTGTCGTCACTGAAATAATATTCTATATGCATATGTATTACGAAATTGTGTCGGCACTGAAATAATATTCTCTATGCATATGTATGACGAAATGTTGTCGTCACTGAAATAATATTCTATATGCATATGTATTACAAAATTTTGTCGGCACTGAAATAATATTCTATATGCATATGTATGACGAAATTTTGTCGTCACTGAAATAATATTCTATATGCATATGTATGACGAAATTTTGTCGTCACTGAAATAATATTCTACATGCATATGTATTACAAAATTTTGTCGTCACTGAAATAATATTCTATACGGATATGTATTACAAAATTTTGTCGTCACTGAAATAATATTCTATATGCATATGTATTACAAAATTTTGTCGTCACTGAAATAATATTCTATATGCATATGTATCACAAAATTTTGTCGACACTGAAATAATATTATATATGCATATGTATCACGAAATTTTGTCGTCACTGAAATAATATTCTATATGCATATGTATTACACAATTTTGTCGTCACTGAAATAATATTCTATATGCATATGTATTACGAAATTTTGTCGTCACTTAAATAATATTCTATATGCATATGTATGACGAAATTTTGTCGTCACTGAAATAATATTCTCTATGCATATGTATTACAAAATTTTGTCGTCACTGAAATAATATTATTTATGCATATGTATTACAAAGTTTTGTCGGCACTTGAATTATATTCTATATGCATATGTATGACGAAATTTTGTCGTCACTGAAATAATATTCTATATGCATATGTATTACGAAATTGTGTCGGCACTGAAATAATATTCTCTATGCATATGTATGACGAAATGTTGTCGTCACTGAAATAATATTCTATATGCATATGTATTACAAAATTTTGTCGGCACTGAAATAATATTCTATATGCATATGTATGACGAAATTTTGTCGTCACTGAAATAGTATTCTATATGCATATGTATGACGAAATTTTGTCGTCACTGAAATAATATTCTATATGCATATGTATGACAAAATTTTGTCGACACTGAAATAATATTCTATATGCATATGTATGACGAAATTTTGTCGTCACTGAAATAATATTCTATATGCATATGTATTACAAAATTTGGTCGGCACTGAAATAATATTCTCTATGCATATGTATTACAAAATTTTGTCGTCACTGAAATAATATTCTATATGCATATGTATGACGAAATTTTGTCGTCACTGAAATAATATTCTCTATGCATATGTATTACAAAATTTTGTCGGCACTGAAATAATATTCTATATGCATATGTATTACAAAATTTTGTCGGCACTGAAATAATATTCTATATGCATATGTATTACAAAATTTTGTCGGCACTGAAATAATATTCTATATGCATATGTATTACGAAATTGTGTCGTCACTGAAATAATAATCTATATGCATATGTATTACAAAATTTTTTCGGCACTGAAATAATAATCTATATGCATATGTATTACAAAATTTTGTCGGCACTGAAATAATATTCTATATGCATATGTATTACGAAATTTTGTCGCCACTGGAATAATATTCTATATGCATATGCATAAGGAAATTTTGTGTGCACTGAAATAATATTCTATATGCATATGTATTCCAAAATTTTGTCGGCACTGAAATAATATTCTATATGCATATGAATTACAAAATTTTGTCGTAACTGAAATAATATTCTATATGCATATGTATTACAAAATTTTGTCGGCACTGAAATAATATTCTATATGCATATGTATTACAAAATTTTGTCGGCACTGAAATAATATTCTATATGCATATGTATTACAAAATTTTGTCATCACTGAAATAATATTCTATATGCATATGTATTCGGAAATTTTGTCGTCACTGAAATAATAGTCTATATGCATATGTATTACGAAATACCTATACATATAGATTGATATTTTGTTGTCACAGAAAATTCATTTCTCCGATCCTAAAATGTGTGCGCCGTAGATATTTCATTCATAGTCTCAACTTGTTATGGCTTTGTTGTCGTCTCTTATAGATTTGTTACCATTGCGTGGGAGCGCGCGGTCTCACAAGTGTAAAAAATATAATAATGTGGGTAAAACAAAGAAAACACAGACTCCGAGGTGTACACATATATTGATGGAACTATGGGTTGTTGTGTTCCCATTTGCCCTCTACACGATAAGGCTAAAAAATTCGTAATGTTGAGGCTAGGTTAGTCTGTTTCTCTTAGTTCATTTCGATCTCCCAAAGATTTCCCGACCTGGCACAAACAACGATCCGACTCCAACTGCATTAATCTCTCAACTTTTCAAGCGTCCAACAGATCTTCATTCAAGTGTATGGTCCTGAACCATAAAACTCACTACTGTCATAAAACGTCGTAAAGCTACTTGCCAATCCTCAGCACTATAAACGCATGTCAACTCTAAACTACAAACCAAATATAAATATACGAACATGTCCATTGTTTGATATTTTCATTACAGTCATTCGTCACACTCTAATTTAAGCTTATTCTCATTTCTTATTTGTCTGCGTTAAGAAAAAATTCATGTCTATTGTCTACCCATAGACTATTTTCTACTTTTTTTGGTATCCGTCCATTTCTTTTTCTTTCATATTTTCTTGCATCTGGGATCAGCTATAG
This sequence comes from Euprymna scolopes, assembly GCF_053919585.1. Classification (NCBI taxonomy): domain Eukaryota; kingdom Metazoa; phylum Mollusca; class Cephalopoda; order Sepiida; family Sepiolidae; genus Euprymna; species Euprymna scolopes. Next base: position 85,684,593 of record NC_136503.1, on the reverse strand, counting down.
TATCCAATTTGTAAATATATGAGGTGTGTGTTATAATGCACTGTAATTTCTACACAGGAAATAGATAACTATCACTGTGACAGGTCAGATAAAGTTGGGACTGGTGTTGCAACATATAGCAAGAAAATAAGAATGACATCAAACAAATATAAAAGCTGTGGATCGACAGGACTCGTTAATAGATACTATAGAAGATCAGTTCAGTGTTATGTGAAAGGTGTTCTTATTATCAGTTATTTTGAGCTCAGCTTGGTTTGGTAATTCATCGGGAAGAGATTGACATCAGAGCAGCGTTTGAAAATATACTAATTTATTTAGCAAATCTTTTTAAAAATTTGATGGACCAATCATTTTACAAAATGGAACTGTCAACTGGCCACCTTAAATTATTTTCTTTTGGCGATATATACAGTGCCATGTCTACACTACTAAACCAGACAGAATAGACTACTTGGAAGACAATGTTCGATATGTTAATGCCGTAATACAACCTAATTTAATGCGTAGTCTGTGAAAATTGGACAAGATTATGCAATACGCGCGAGCAGTGGAGCCGTATTTAAATAAAAGCTAAAAATTAATCTTTGGAATAAACCACATATTTGTGTAACAAAAATATTTTCTGTGATTTATTTAAAGTTCGCGACTGCAGTACTAAAAAATGAAAGCGATAAAATACAATGGAAATAAGAGAAACGGACAAGCATCAAAGACTGTAAGAAGAGAGTAGATACTACCATACCTTTACCGGAAGTCTTTATCAAGTATTTATTAAATTCTAGAGTAAACCAGCGGCCATTATCCGTACAAATATTACATAATAATTGGCATTACGCCAAATAAGAACTGCGCAAATAGCTGCACTTTTTATATGCAAACAGTCACAAACCGGAAACTGCTGGAAGACGAAAATAAATCTTAACAGACAAACTTCTCCAAGGAAGTAGAATGGATGAGAAACACTGAATAATCGTGATTTTGTCGTCACAGAAAACTGCATGATAGAAATAAAAGCGTCAGAAAAGCGAGGCAAACACATGGAACTTTTCAGAAATATGCAGAAGAATGCGGAACCTGGCGAAAATCACTATAATAATAATAAGTTCAAGAGTTTCACGAACAATCTCGAAAAACTTGAATAAATATTAAGAGAAATTCGAATCAAAAGGAACATTGACACCATAGAAAGCACAGTAAAAGGGCAAAATATTACGGAAAGTCTTTGAATGCTTAAACCAACCTAAATAGAAAATGAAAAGAGGTAAGTTGAAGCCTAATTAGGAAAAAATATATAGAAAAAGTATCATATGGACCCAAAAAGTTAAAGTGACCGAAACTACAAAATATTCCTTTAAACCAATATGCTCCCCTATAAAAATAATGGCAAATACTCACACATGGTCAGCCTATAGTTATCAGTTATCTTCACAACAGAAGAATGAAGTGAAACGTAACAGATTAAGACTAGCGAGGCTACACTACATTTTCCCGTTTATCTTAGAAAGTAAACGTTGTTAAAGACTGCTTTTTAATTTTACGATCTCACTTCGATCATAAAATCCGGTTATAATGGTAATACAGCTCTTCTTTATTCGTGGGTAAGTTGTCGTGGTCACGGAAAATAAAAGAGAAAAAAACATTGAAATCAATTTTTAAAACGCAGGGTACCAATATTTCTTTTTTGATGGTAGTTAACCAAGACGCTGTGACGCCATTTCATGTTTTTGATTAATCTCATATATTTAATGGCTACTAATACAAACTACAAAGCTGCTGTGTTTAGTCAGGCACAGAATGCGGATGAGTTTAAAATCGATCATCTATGAGTAAATTTACAACTTATGTTACATTAAACCGTACAAAATGAATCGTTTATACCTTTTATTATACTTCAGTATTACATGACATCAAATTTACTGTAAAATAGAAAATTAAAACCAAAGCCACTGTGTAACATTTGCATTTTGCTTCGTATACAAAAAGCTTTTACTAGACATTTGTAACACTACAAACACTTAAGTACTTTATTACATATAAAATAGTACATATGTATATATTAGCAAAATCAATTGATATTATCTGTAATATAAATCTCATCTGTCTGTTTAAATGTATGTATGTATGTATGTATGCCTACAACTTTCGACAGAGGCTCACAATATCGGTATTGTTTTGAAGCGTGACCCGTTGGACGACAATTATCGAAAATTGGCTAAAAATATTAATTTCTTCGCCCTCAACTGGGCACTTTTCTACAGGGAGGGGTTCCTTTTTTTTTCGCCGATATTTTCGAAAGTCATCCCCTCTTTCTGATTGACTAACCTTAATTTAAATCTTCGCCACTTCCGATTTGGAGATGGACGCAATGGCAAAGACGTCGTTTTTTTTCACGTTTTTTTCCTCCTTCGCGGTACGGGTCCGAGCCTGTCTGCCTACTGCCACTTTTTGTTGTTTTTTGCTCAACACACACTTCCAAACATCCGGGTAACGCCGGGCACCCAAGCTAGTTGTCAAAAAAATGTAAATAGAGTGGAGAGGATGAACACCGTCACTTTTGATTGCATTTGATTTGTAAATGAAATTAAAGTTTTATTTTTATTGGTGGATGATTAGTTTAAAGTGTATAATTTCTTTTGTAAAAGTACACGTCATGTGACACGATGGAAGCAATTTTTATTTGTTTTCTCGATCCAGAGTTCTTATTTTATGGGAGTTAGTTTTTCCACGCATTTAAAACCTACGTTGGGAACCAAGTAAATAAAGACTCCCTTGGCAAATATTCTTTCAAGTTACATGTGTGGGTTTTCCCCTGATCTCAACCCGGTATATGAGTCTGACAGGAAAAACATCGACAAACGCACGCAGCGAGTAAAGAATGCTGTTGTCATGGTGTCGGTGACAGCTGACAAGCAGCTCAGATTGCACGTCCTGCTGTGTGCAGTCGATTCGGTGCTTTGAAGGATTTTAGAGCAAACGAGTAATTTGAGGTCGACGACAACAACGATGAAGGCGACAACAACGACGACGGCGGCGATAGCGGAAACAGGCTGTCGTTTCGAAAAATCAGATGCGCTAAATTCCCCGTCTCTGAAACAGACTGAATTTTAATAGAAAAAAAAAGCAGAACTCTTTTACCTTTATAAACGGAAAAACGAAAGTATAAAACGGATAATTTTCTTCCTCCGTTCAAACTCTTGTTCCGTTTCTTTTCTTTTTATTTTCGTGAATTTATTTTTTTACGAACTCGAACATATATGTACTATCAGGGTGCAAATATATAAATTTACTCTATCAATAAAGTTATCTCGAATTTCACCTGCATTTCTCGTTTCAATAATGACAGAACTCTTCCTAAAAAACTTCTTCGTCATCACCATTCACAGCAATAAAGCGCGTTGCGCGAAATATACGTACATTTCATCCGCGTTAAAAATTATTACATTTATTCCGAACAAAATGCTTCTTTCAAATACGCATTAGTAAAAAGAAGGAAGCAAAAGTGTTTCGCTCTCAATCCATTATGTCCTTTTACTTCATCCACTTGACAGTGTTACTTTACAACAAGTATAATAATTGTCATGCGAGCATTATCATTTTATTTCTAACCTGCTAATATTTATTTAAACAGAAATAATAAACGCTCCCTACAATTCAATTACATTTTACCTTGTATTTTTATTTAAGATTTACGGTTTATCGTACTGCTTGATTTTTAAGCATTGAATTATGGCTATTACTAATACTTTTGGTCATTGTCCGGAATACCAGAATGATTTACAGCCTATCTCAGATCATATTTAACATGTCGACTTGTACTGACTGACACGCAAGCACGTTATACATGTTAACAATTACATTAGCCTCAACTTAGTACTTATTACAAAAAACTAAATTACAGGTTAATAAAATGAATAAACTCGAAGAAATTTCGTTCTCGGTTTAACAATATTTCGTTATTCAATAAACTAACACATAAACTAGTACAAAATTAATCTCTCGAAGTAATTAACTAAGGTAACGATTATAACTGGAGTAAAAGTTTTAAAGTATTTACTATTACTCTCTCTATTTCTTTCCTTTAGTTTCCCTTTTTCCTTCCTTTCCCTCTTTCTTTCTTTCTCAGAGTATTCCCATCGAAATAAGCTGAATTTCATGATTTGGGGGAAAGGTAAAGTAGCGAGGGAAATTAATCCTTTAATAACACCTTAATTCGGAAAAGTTTGGAAAATGAGTTTTTGGTAGTAGGGAAGGAGTCTCACTGTCTTTGATAGAATTGGTGGCTTTAAGGGGCTAAAAGAGATATTCTAAGGACCGAAGTGCTTGATAGTGGCAACCAACTTGAAGGAAATCATTGAAATTTTTAACACATAAAAAAAACTGGATATGATGTGAAGTGACGGACATTCATAATAATTTTTATGGATTAATTGGACAACCCAAATCCCGCAGTTATATCTCTGATTAGTTTGAGTCAATTTTAGTATAACGTGGATCCGTTTTCAAATTTTTATGCTCATTGATTGTGTTGAAGACGACTTTCACCATCTCATCGCGCAGATGGGATCTTGAGGAAAGATATCATTAGACATAGCTGAAGCCACTCTTATCTCCAAGAATGTAGGTCCAGCATCAACTGCACTGGACGTTAGATGGTGTGAAATACTTCGGTATGTACATCGAAAAGCAAATGAATTTTATAGATAAAAAATATCATAATTATTTCATTTTAAGCAACATAAGTGTAAAAAGGGCCTGTTTTCGCGATCTGATTTGCAATGGTGTGTGGACTGGAAAGAAGATTTCACGCTTAGCCGTAATAAACAATTATGTAGAGTTGGTATTCTCTCTGGTCGAGAGGGATTGAGTGTGATGTTTTTCGGAAATTCTTCCGAGAAGCTGAAATGTCTTGACCGTCAAAACATATGGTGATTGTGTGTGGAAACGTTACCTGATAGAAATCTCATTCCACTGACCTCATGAAGGGACATTATATAAAGAAATGTGTCTGCTTTCCCTGTATATCTGTGTGTGATGACTTCGAAACGGTTGAATATCATACATGACGATAGGCACGTGACTATCTAACTACCTATGTAACTAATAACTCCATATGTTAATGTCAACCTCTCTACTTCAAAAATAAGTGAACATTGTATGTGTGATCACTTCATATGTTAAAGAACAGCCGCCTGTTTTTGTAAGTTAGTAAATATGAGATAGGATAGCCGAGGATTCGAAAGTGCGAAGCTAGATTTTGAATTGAGAATTCCGATCATAAGTTAAAATAAATAATACAGAATGTTACCGGAAATGGAATGTAGAATTACCATTGTTTAGTTCACATGAAATAGTTAGATATCTGTTTATTGAAAAAGGAATGTAATGATGTAATTTTGTTTCTGTTAAAGAAATGAAATTAAAATAAGGAATTTAAAAACGGACAATGGAAAATATTTGTAAGTAGGTCAGGCTTGTGGAAACGTGAGGCGTGTCAGGCCACGTATCTGATATGCAGGTGTTATTCATGCAATGACGTCATAAGTTTTCAATATAATTGGAGCTTGGCAAAGGGTAAGTCAGTCAGTCAGTCAGTCAGTTAGTCAGGGGAGAAGAGAGAATCAGTGAGTCAGAGAAAGAGCTGACATGGAACCTTGGAAGCGAAGGGGAGAAGAAAGAATCATGTAGAGACTTGAATTCCTTGATGCAAAGTCATTGACCGGTCGAAATGGAATAAACAAGCAACTTTATCTTTTTGTACTTGCGTCTTCGTGTTATGTTATTCAACAAAAAGGTATTGTCAATTTATATTATAAGAACTTTGTGAAAATCATCATCTTAAAAATAGGTAAAGAAATATATGTGTCAATGTTATAGAAACACTCCCATTCACAGAACTGTCAAACGTATAAATGTCAAACGCACTATCTCTCGGTCTATTTATCTATATATATAAATCTCCTCTCATTGTGTATTACATGATGTCGACTCTCCTGTATATACAGAATTGTCTCTATCTCACAACATGAACACTCTGACTCTCTCTTTCTCTCTCTTTCTCTCTCTCTCTCTCTCTCTCTCTACTATGAATAACAAATACATACGTCATCCCTTCGAAAAAATAATATCTCTCAAACCTTTCATTCTTCTGTCTTATTTTAATTCTTCTCGATAGAATTCAGTGAGTAACTTATATACACAGTGACGACTAATCTAGTTCCTAATCACAGAGGAAAGGGAGTAGAAACTGGCAATGAGAAGATATATAAAAGCAACTAAGAATTAACACAGCCACGATGAGGAAGGAATCGGAAGTTAAAAATCCGCCCAAATTTTGACAACGACTGAACGTGTTAAGATTATCGTAAAATGTAATATGCGAAAGCATCATTGGCTAAAATACAAATAAAATAATGGAAAGAATCGAAGTTATCGCCGGAAATGTGACATTCACCTTTTATGAGATGTTGAACCCGCTATCACAATCAGTTCTAATTTAGATTATGACTGATATTTTTGATGAAGTTTTATGACAATTAGTCAAGCGATGTGAATGCAAGTCTATACATAAACAAACAAATATAGTGACGCACAAAACCGACTGGAAGCATAAAGCCACTTTCTTGAAGGCACACTTTTTAGAATATCACGTGATATCGTTGATAAATGTGATTTATTTTATTCGAAAAAAATCCAATTTAATTTGTTTCGGGTTCACACGTGTGTTTGTTAACAGGATTGAATAAAAGCTGCTTTACGGATTTTGACATTTTGGTTTTTTATTAAAAACTATTATTTATTAAAAACTATTATTTATTCAAAACTAGCAGGTGCACTCGACCTTGCTCAGTCATAAAATATATTTTAATTCATGCAGATTTCGTTTTTAATATTACAGAGCCAATTCTCTATTGAATATTATATTGTACCTAAAATATAGTACTGATTTCAAAAGTTAATTGAATGATTTGCGTTAGAATCGAAACCAAAATATTTAGCACCCCATCTACATTCTCTAACGTTTGAGCTATGGACAGATAGATAAAAAATGACTTACAATGAAATCACTTCAAGCTATGATTGAATTTGCACATGCGCAAAAGTAATAGATATATTTCGGCAAGTTGAAATGAACGTTTTGCATTTCAACTTACCGTCATATTTCTGTACGCGTAATTCATCCATCCAAACAAAGATTTTACTTGTTATAAATCATCCTTGGTGTATGATTATTATTTTCTGTTTATTTCAGTCTTATGTTCAGAGTTTCTCGGTTAAATATTTTCACAAAGACACAGACAAATACATACATATATTGTTTATTTATAAAGATACTAAGTTTTATTGGCTATAAGGAAGATTCAGGCTGTTATCGATAGCCAACCAACACCACAACAGAGTAGATTTGCCCCAGATGTTAACCTAAACCATTCCTGATCTTCATAAACGACTTTCCTGCTGCTATCACACCTGAGATTTCCTGCTGCTATCACACCTGAGATAGATGCAGTTGCCGACGACAGCTTGCACTATTACCAACATGAGGATACATTGAATGTCCACATATGCAAGGAAATGAGTTTCAGTTTTATAGAATGGGCAAAACTATATAGTAATATGTAATGCTATAAATACAAAACTTCTTTCATTGAACAACTATAAAAAACAATACCAGTCATGAGAAAATAAAATACATCGTCAAGTCATTCCTAAAATGGTAGATTCCCTATACAGTGCTAGAAACTTCTCGACTGTGACAGTGTCGTATATGTCTATAAAGTAACCATTGGTCGTGCTTGAAGTATTGTTGATATATCTTGACCTGTGTATCAACCACTAAACTCTTTCTCTTAGAAAGGACACGAAAAGAATTTATAAGCTAATTGGTCTCGGACTGTCTGCCAAGCTCCAGTCTGTAGGCATCATCGGAGTTTTACATACGTGTTATTGATTACTGCGATGAAGTTGCTTCACTCTAGACGTTCATACCTAGTTTTTCTCTGGTTATTGACAATGTCCCATTTTTCTATGAACAAATGCAATACATACACACATGCATGTATATATATATATATATGTATATATATATATATACCTATACATATATATACATGTATCTATACATACATATATAGAGAGAGAGAGAAAGAGATAAAAGAGTATGACAATATACTTATGAAAAGTAAGTTATACTAAGATATTCAGGTTTCATTTCTCGAGCAAATTATAATGCTAAATACATTAAACATAAAAATTTGCGGGATGAAACCTGAATGCTTTTGTGAAGCTTACTTGCCATACAAATCCTATTCAGCTTTACTCATGTACTGAGGATTTTGGGTAAATATTGGAAAATATACATACAATATTTTATATCACCTTTCCATAGTATATGTGCATATACATAAAATATATACACAATATAATAGTATATGTGTATATAAACAATAATAGTATTATATGCGTATATAAAAAATATAATAGTATATTTGTATGTAAACAATGCAATATATTATATGTGTATATACACAATATAATAATATTATATGTGTATATAAAAAATATAATAGTATATGTGTATATGAACAATATAATAGTATATGTGTACATAAATAATATAATAGTATTATATGTGCATATCAACAATATAATAGTATTATATGTGTATATAAAAAATATAATAGTTATGTGTATATAACCAATTAAATAGTATATGTGCATATAAACAATATAAAAGTACATGTGTATATAAAAATATAATAGCATTATATGTCTATATAAACAATATAATAGACCATGTGCGAATAAACAATATATTATTATATGTGTATATGAACAATATGATAGTATATGTTAATATATAAAATATAAAAGTATCATATGTATATATAAAATATAATAGTATTATATGTGTATATAAACAATATATTAGTATTATATGTGTATATAAACAATATAATAATATTATATGTCTATATAAACAATATGATAGTATATGTGCATACGTAAATATAATAGTATATTGTGTATATAAACTATATAATACTATGATATACATAAAATATAATAGTATTATATGTGTATATAAACAATATAATAGTATATGTGTATATAACAATATAATAGCATATGTTTATATAAGCAATATAATCGTAGTATATGTGAATATAAAAAAATATTATTATATTATATGTGTATATAGACAATATATTAGTATTATATGTGTATATATAAATATAATAATATATGTGCATATAAACAATATCATAATATATGTGTATATAAACAATATCATTGTATATGTGTATATAAACCATATAATATGATTATATGTGTATATAAACATATAATAGTATATGTGTATATAAAAAACATAACAGTATATGTATATATAAACAATATAAGCGTATATATGTATACAAAAACAATAGAATTATATGTGTATATAAAAATATAACTGTATTATATGTGTATTTAAACAATATAATATAATATATATAAACAATATAATAGTATTATATGTGTATATAAAATATAATAGTATTTTATGTGTAGATAAATAATATAATAGTATATGAGTATACAAACAATATAATAGTATATGTGTATATAAACAATATAATAGATTTATATGTTTATATAAACAAAATAATATTATTATATGTGTATATATAACTAATATAAGAGTATATGTGTATATAAACAATATAATAATATACGTGCATATAAAGAAAACAATATTCTATGTGAATATAGACAATATAATAATATGTGTGTATATAAAATATAATAGTATTACATGGGTATATAAACAATATAATCGTATTATATGTTTATAGAAACAATATAATAGTATTATATCTGTATATACACACTATAATTGTATATGTGTATATAAACCATATAATAGTATATGTGTATATAAAAAAGTATTATATGTGCATATAAATAATATAATAATTTTCACATGTGTATATAAACAATATAATAGTATATGTGTATATAATCAATATAATAGTATTATATGTGGATATTATATAAAACATATATTAGTATTATATGTGTATATACACAATATAATAGTATCATATGTGCATAAAAATATCATAGTATATGTGCATATAAACAATATAATAATATTATATGTGTATATAAAAATACAGTAGTATATGTCTATATAAACAATATAATAGTAGTATATGCGAATAAAAAATATAATATTATTATATGTGTATATAAACAATATATTAGTATTTTATGTGTATATATACAATATTGTAATATATGTGCATACAAACAATATACTAGTATATGTGTATATAAAAATATAATTGTATATGTGTATGTACACCATATTTTAGTATTACATGTGTATATAAACAATAATATAGTATATTTCTATATAAACAATGTATAGTATGTGGTGTATTTAAAATAAAATAGTATAATATGTGTATACAAAAATATATTAGTATTATATGTGTATATATACAATATAATTATATACTTGCATATAAACAATATACTATTATATGTGTACATAAATATTATAAAAGTATATGTATATATACACAACATAACAGTATATGTGTATAAAAACAATATAATAGTATTATATGTGTATATAAAAATATAATAGTGATATACGTTAATATAAAAATATAATAGGATATGTGTATATGAACAATATAATAGTATCATATGTGCATATAAAAATATAATAGTATTATATGTGTATATAAACAATATAATAGTATTATATGTGTATATAAACAATATTATATTATTATATATCTATACAACGAATATAATAGTATATGTGCGTATAAAAAATATAATATTATATGTGCATATAAACAATAGAATCGTATATGTGTATAAAAACAATATAATAATATTTTATTCGTATACAAACAATATAATAGTATTATATGTGTATATAAACAGTATAAATTTTTATATGCGTATATAAAAAATATAATAGTGCATATACATATATATAGAATAATAGTATATAAACAATCAAATAGTATATATGTATACAAACAATATAATAGTATAATATATGTATATATACAATATAATAGTATTATATGTGTATATAAACAATATAATAGTATATGCGTATATGCACTATATAATAGTGTATATGTATATAAACAATAGTATTACATGTGTATATAAACAATATAATAGTATTATATGTGCGTATAAACAATATAATAGCATATGGGTATATAAACAATAAAATAGTATATGTGTATATAAACAATATATTAGTCTTATATGTGTATATAAAAAATATAATAGTATATTGGTATATAAACAGTATATTGGTATTATATGTGTATATAAACAATATAATAGTATATGTGTATATAAACAAAATAATAGTAGTATATGTGATAATAAACAATATAATACTATATGTGTATATAAACAATATATTAGTATTATATGTGTATATACACAATACAATTATATATGTCAATATAAACAATATAATAGTATATGTGTATATCGGAAACATAATAGTATATGTGTATATACATCATATAATAGTATTATATATGTATATAAACAATATAATAGTATATGAGTATATAAATCATATAATAGTATATGTGTATTTAAACAATATAATAGTATATGTGTATGTAAATAATATAATAGATATATATGCGTATATAATCAATATAATAGTTTTATATGTGTATATAAACAATATAGTATTATATTTGTATATAAACAATATAATAGTTTTATATGTGCATATAGCAAATATAATAGTATATGTGTATATAAGCAATATAATATTATATGTGTATACAAACAATATAATGGTATATGTGTATGTAAACAATATAATAGTAATATATGTGTATATAAACAATATGATAGTATTATGTGCGTATATAAACAACATAATAGTATATGTGTATATAAACAATCAAACAGTATATGTGTATATAAACAATATAATAGAACTATATATGTATATAAACAATATAATAGTAAATGTGTATACAAAAATATAATAGTGTATGTGCATATAAACAATATACTAGTATTGTATGTGTATAAAACAATATAATGGTATATGTGTATATAAACGATATAATAGTATATGTGTATATAAACAATATAATAGTATATGTGTATATACATAATATAATAATATTATATGTGTATATAAACAATGTAATATTATTATATGTGTATAAAATAATATAGTAGTATATGTGTATATAAACAATATAGTAGTATATATGTATATAAACAATATAATAGTATTTTATCTGTATATAAACAATATAATAGTAATATATATGTATATAAATAACATCATAGTATTATATGTGTATATAAACAATATAATAGTATTATATGTGTATATAAACAATATAATTGTATATGTGTATATAAACTATGTAATAGTATATGTGTATACCAAAAATATCATAGTATTATATGTTTATATAAACAATATAATAGTATTATATGTATATATAAACAATATAATAGTATTTATCTGTATATAAAGAATAATATAGTATTATATCTGTATACAACATATATAATAGTATATGTGTATATAAACAATATAATAGTATTATATGCATACATAAACAGTATAATAGTATTTTATGTGTATATAAAAAATATATTAGTATTATATGTGTATATAAATAATATATTTGTATTATATGTGTATATAAATAATATCATATATATGTGTATATAAACAATATAATAGTATTATATGTGTATATAAACAATATAATATTATATGTGTATATAAGCAATATAAAAGTGTATGTGCATATAAAGAATATAATAGTATCTGTGTATATAATCAATATAATAATATTATATGTGTATGTAAACAATATAATAGTATATGTGTATATAAACATTATAATCGTATTATATGTGTATATAAACAATATACTATATTTTATGTGGATATAAGCAATATAATAGTATTGTATGTGTATATAAACAATATAATAGAATATGTGTATATAAACAATATAATAGTATCTGTGTATATAACCAATATAATAATATTATATGTGTATATTAAAAATATAATAGTATTATATGTGAATATTAACAATATAATAGTATATGTGTATATAAACAATATAATAGTATTATATGTGGGTATAATCAATATAATAATATATGTGTATATAAAAGATGTAATAGTATATGTGTATATAAAAAATATAATATTATATGTGTATATAAATAATATAATAGAAATATATGTGTATATAAACGATATAATATTATATGTGTATATAAAAAATATAATAGTATTATATGTGTATATGAACCATATGATTGTATTTTTGTATATAAACAATATAATTGCATTATATGTCCATATAAACAATTTAATAATTGTGTATGTGTATATAAACACTATATTAATATTATATATGTATATAAAATATATAATAGTATTATATGCCTTTATAAACAATATAATAGTATATGTGTATGTAAACAATATAATAGTATCAGTGTATATAAACAATATAATAGTATGTGTGTATATAAATAATACAATAGTATTATATGTGTATATAAACAATATTATAGTATTATATGTGTATATAAACGATATAATAGTATTATATATGTATATAAACAATATAATAGTATTGTATGTGTACATAAACGATATTATAGTATTATATGTGTATATAAACAATATAATATCTTATGGGTATATAACAATATAACAGTATATGTGTATATAAACAATATAATAGTATATATGTATATAAACAATATTTTAGTATTATATGTGTATATAAACAATATTATAGTAGTATATGTGTATATAAACAATATCATTGTATATATGTATATAAACAATATAATAGTAATATATGTGTATATAAACAATATAATAGTATATATGTATATAAACAATATTATAGTAATATATGTGTACATAAACAATATAATAGTATTATATGTGTATATAAACAATGTAATAGTATATGTGTATACAAACAATCTAATAATATGTATATATAAATAATATAATAGTATATGTGCATATATATAAAATAGTAAATTATATGTATACTTTATTTGATTTCTTTATCTAGTAATTTTATTTTTACGAGACTTGGCGGATAAATGTATTTTTCTAAACGCCTTGTTTAACTATGGAATTAGGAGAAAGTTTTGTTTAGATATTCAAGGCTCGTGATGAAGGCTCGGAGTAATTTGAGGTTTATTGATAGGTTGGACAAGTCAATCAATTTTCTTAAGTGCTTCCTGATGTTTGGGCGTTCCGCTTTTCTTTTCACTGTATCCTGTTTCCTATGCAACTGGTTTGTACAACCCGTTTCTAAATGGTCCATGGTTGTAAAATGAAAGTCTTCCAACGATTTCTTAAGAAAGGCATATGATTGAAATTACACAAATTTCGCATGAATGTGTAAAGGAAAAAAATCTTCGTGAAAGCCATTTTTTTCGTATGTGGCTATCTAGGGTGAATAAAAATGAAATACAAATGTTATATAAAAAGTCATTCTGAAATAAAAAACGGTTTTGTAGTTGTGTGTCTTTATTATACTTATTTTATTCTGTTGTTCGGTTAATTTACATAATTCATAGGAGCAAGTTTTCTCATTATCCAAGTTGAGTTTGTGCATCCAACTTACACAGATTGTAATGTAGTCCGGTGATCAACACGTTGTAACCTCAGTCGCAAAGTAGACAAAGAATACGAAAAACTTAAACTCCTTTTTTTTGTAACAACGAAATTCATTTGCTCGTTCTCCGCCACATGTGACTTCTCGTTACAGCTGTGACGTTTCTCACGTGATCGTTTTCCCAAACACGCCCTCAAACATCATACATGTCTCTAATCGGATCTCTCCTTTGTATAATCTTCTTTTTCTTTTACCGTGATGTCATTTTGCTAACAGTTCGGCATTTGCATATAGACGTTCGCACTAGGTTGCATTCCTTCACATGCTGAAAAAAATTATTCGCAAGAATTTAGAATCTGTTCTAAGGTAAAATTTAAAAATAACGAGAAAAAAACTCCAATTCACAAAAGCATGAACAAATTAATCCAAATAAAATGTCCCCTTCATTTAACCTTTTTTCTGTCAGAAATCCCTTTCTTTTCTTTGTTTCTTTTTTCCATTAAAAACATAAAAGAATTCCAACGTATTTCTCT
Organism: Euprymna scolopes; assembly: GCF_053919585.1. Taxonomy (NCBI): domain Eukaryota; kingdom Metazoa; phylum Mollusca; class Cephalopoda; order Sepiida; family Sepiolidae; genus Euprymna; species Euprymna scolopes. Next base: position 85,669,382 of record NC_136503.1, on the reverse strand, counting down.
GAATATGTAAAGACGTTTTAATACGTTGAAAGTGCAAAAAACTCAGTTTACTGTTTCAATAGCGATAATGTAGGTTGTTTTTTTTTATACAACAACATTTATTCATTCTCTCGCCACGCGTGAACAGTGAAGGGATGTGATGTCTCTCACGTAACCTCGAACGTCATCCACGTCTCAAACGTGATCGTCTTCTCACATATGCCCTCTCCTCTTAATAGTCCTCGTTTTTCTTAATGTGACATCATTGAGCTTAGGACTCGGTATTTGCAAATATCCGTCCGTGCTATGTTGCAACATATTGTTTCTATTTAATTTGTCATAACGTTTCATTGACTTTAAAGGCCGAGTTGAATGCATCAAAACAGAAAAAAGAGGGAAATAATGTATCTTTTGATGAAAACAAGATGTTAACAACTGGAACTTTGTTTATTTTATGCAGCAACATGTTTGTCAGCAAATAGTCATCACGTAAACAACATTGTTTTCAGTATTAATCTCGGGAACAATTTGCTCGCCACTGGAACTTCGTTACGTTGTACTGCACTTTGGGGTAATTGCGCCAAATCCGGGGATAATTGCGACAAGTAAAAAAAAGTGCTCTTTGTATGCGTGGTTCTCCAAACATCACTTTTAGTTAGTTGGCGAAATTACCCCAAAGTACGTTATACTTTTTTTCAATAACACTTTAAATATTATTTACAACTCTCATTCAATGATCTTAATCATTTAAATGGTAAAACGCGTTATATTCTTCCACGTTTTTTTTGTTTTTGTTTTTGTCGTTGTAATTAATTACGAGCTACGACGAAATGCACAAGTTAAACCGTCTACTATGAAACTCGTTTTGATAGATGTCAAACATGACGGTGAAACGAGGACAATGCGCATAAATACTCTTGTTCCGGCGGAAACCTGTTCTTTCTTACATCGAAGCTCTACGCGCCAGGCAGAGGCAAGTCCGTTCATTACGGCGACAAGGTAAATCAAGGCTATTTCTACAACTCAATACAGGTTCTGATTCATCACTAGGGCTAGGACAACAGCATATTCTTTTCATTGTTTTAAACTCTCCAATGTGTATCCGTTGATATCTTATATGCTTTCATATAGAATGATGTGGTTTTCGGTTGATTAACTGTGTCTAACTGTGTCGGATATATACTCGAGAGTGAAAACAATGAAAAGAATATTCTGTTGTCATAGCCCTATTCATCACTTGCGCAACAAACCGGCTTCGTATCCAATTCTCTCTTTCTCTTCCATGCAACCTCTTACCATAGGAGAGGCGTTGCTATCCGATCTCTGCTCTATCGTTTTCATGGCAAGTGCTTGTCTGAGACCCAATCCATAGTTCTTCCTTGCAAAACTGTCACACAAAAAACAGTGGTCTGGCAAAAACTACTATCAATAATTTCCTCCACTTTCCATCTGTGCCTAAACTTAAACGTGGATTCTATTAACAAAGTTTCTTTCTTAGAACTGAACACCTGTAGAAGCCTCTTTCGCTGGAGTGCTTTTCAAGTTGACTACAATATTGTCGTCTTCAAGTCCAATGTAAACAGGTTCTTGTTAAACTGTCTCCTTGAATAATCAAATTACACCAGATTTCCACAACTAACGATTATTACGCTAAGGTCCTAATGACTACCGTATACACATAAACACTTATCCTCGAGTGGCCTCTGGGCATTAGTAGGTGGTGATTCCTGAGTAAAAATTGTTTTAATTGAACTATAAGTCACGAGGGGAAAGTAAAATTTTAATATATTTTTCACCTATCCAAATATAGATCGAGATTATCACTACTAACTGACCATATAAATGTAATGTATTGAAACGGTTGCTTCTATCCTTGTGTAATCGGCATAAGAAAGGAAATCGTACTGTTCATATAAACAGCATCAACTGCCGAAGAGTGCTCTATTTTTACGAATAAGCTTGGCATTGTCGCGAATTGCAACACGAGTGGAATCAATCTTGATAGATGTATATTTTATCTGTAACATGCAATTACATTCCTACATAATTTTGAAGCATTCG